>NC_041728.1:116084127-116390534 GCF_004115215.2 Ornithorhynchus anatinus
ATACCAACATTATTAAACCCTCCTTTCTTCTTCTCCCACTCCCTTCTGCATAGCCCTGAACCTCTCCCTTTAATCGTCCTCCCTCCCAGCCCCACTACATTTACGTATATATCTGTAATTTATGTGTTTATAGTATTGTATGTCTCTCCCTCTAGAGTTTAAGCTCATTGTGGATAGGGAATATCTCTGTTATATTGATATATTGCACTCTCTCAAGCACTTAGTACAGTGTTCTGCATACAGTAAGTGCTCAATAAATATGATTCACTGGCTGAATGACTTACTGTAGGGCATAACCGTCTTAGAAGTGTCTGTGGACGCCCATCCCCAAAGGCTCTGGGAGCAACAACATCCTTTCCCAGGCCTGCAGCCTGGTAGGGGGCAAGAGAAGCAGCAGAGGTTGAAGTGGGGTAATAATAATAATGATGATATTTATTATTGTGGCTCAGTGGAAAGAGCCTGGGCTTGGGAGTCAGAGGTCATGGATTCAATCCCAGCTCGGCCACTTGTCAGCTGTGTGACTGCGGGCAAGTCACTTAGCTTCTCTGTGCTTCAGTTACCTCATCCGTAAAATGGGGAGTAACTGTGAACCTCACATGGACAACCTGATTACCCTGTATCTACCCCAGCACTTAGAACAGTGCTCTGCACATAGTAAGTGCTTAACAAGTACCAACATTATTATTATTATCGCTCACTATGTTCCAGGCACTGTACTAAGCACTGAGGTGACAAGCAACTCTTGTTGGACACAGTCCCTGTCCCATGTGGGGCTTATTGTCTCAATCCCTATTTTACAGATGAGGTACCTGAGGCCCAGACAAGTGAAGTGACTTGCCCAAGGTCACATTCCAAGGCGTTTTCTACAGGAAGAGCAACATTCCATGGTATCTTGAAAGTGAGTGAAAAGCAAAGGGCCAAGAAAAAATCTCTTTCCCACAAGAACTCTGATTAGAATGAATCTATTGATTCCTTTCCCTCTCAGGATCACACCTGGAGGGTTTCCAGTACTCTACCAGTCTCAGCTATGGGAGGGAGAGTCAAGCAGAGGCATACCTATTCCATTCCTAGCTTGACCAGTAGCTAATGAGGGGAAGGCAATCTGCTACAAGTCAAAACTCACCCATGCTGGGCAGCAGTGGCTTGAGAGAGTTGAGGGAGGAGACTCAAGTTTACTGCGTGGAAGAGAAGGCAATGACAAACGACTTCTGTATTTTTACCAAGAAACCTCGATGGATACGCTACCAGAACGAATGCAGGTGGAGGTGGGGCGTTCTGGAAGAGGTGTGTCCATGGAGTTCCTATAGGTCAGAGATGACAGCATAAGACAAGACCAGATTGACTCCTTGGATAAATATTATTTAAAACTACTTTCTTCAAAATTCATTCAGTTGTATTCATTGAGCGCTTATTGTGTGCAAAGCACTGTACTAACTGCTTGGGAAAGTACAATATAACAATAAGCAGACCCATTCCTTGCCCACAACAATCTCAGAGTCCCCAGGGGGAGACACATTAATATACATAAACATAAAAATAAATTACAGATATACTTATAGTTGCTGTGGGGCTGGGAGAGGGGATGATTGAAGAGAGCATGTCAGGTTGATCCCGAAGGGAGTGGGTGGAGAGATGGGCTGATTCAGGGAAGGTTTCTTGGAGGAAAGGGCTGACTTTACAGAGTCACAGCCCAGGAACAGAGGTTGAGTGGTCCATCTAATCCATACCCCTGTCTCCATGCAAGCCCACATTAAGCCATTCTGTTTAAAGACATCCATGGAGATCCTAAGTTTCCCCCCAGTCCCTCTTTCCAGTGCCTAACAAATCTCACAATCAGAACTTCTGGCTAATCTAAATCCTTTTGACACTTCTTAAATCTGTTTTCCCCGAGTTTGTCCTCAGTGGGGATAGATGCCATTACCCAGTGGCCTCAGCTGTTTCTTTTCCTAGCTAAATAGCCCCCATTTCCTAAATACTTCCTCCTAGGTCTTCTCGTAGATCCCCTCTGCACCACATATTCTTCATTTCCCTGACCCCTCGTCAATAAGTAAAATATTCCCCAGTCTGTACTGACAGCCATAAAATTATCAAGTTACCACCCAGGAGAAAACAAGTTGCTAAAGGGCTGTATCCTGGGCAACAGCAAAAATGCTCAACCACGACTCTGAAGAGCGCATGTTTCAGACATGGGATTTCTTTGCTTAGAAATCTGGGCTCTTGCTGCATGGAGTGTCACTCTGGGTATGGACGGTAATTGCAGTTTGGTACACCGCAGGTGCACCAGCAGCCACAGAGGCAGATTTTATTCTTGTTCATGAGCATCCATATGATTAAACACTGTTCAGAAAGAGATAACTTCATAGCTCTTTCAGGGGATTAAATAGAGGCCCCCTTCAAGGGGACCCAACATCATAACTGTGACCAAGATGGGGCTCCACGTCAACTGATTTAATGATGATATTTGTCAAGTGCTTACTCTCTGACAAGGACTGTCCTAAGTGCTGATTTCACCTCACTGTTGGAAGTTTGATGTTCAACTTCTTTCACCACCTTCTGGAGCCTTGTCATATTAATAATGGCATTTGTTAAGTATTTACTATGTGCCAAGCTCTGCACCCAGTGCTGGGGGAGATACAAGTTAAGGCGATTTGAGCACTGTCCCTGTCCTCCCTGGGGCTCACAGTCTAAGAGGAGAAGGAGAACAGGCATCTTAACCCCATTTATACAGATGGGGGAATGAGGAGGTCCAGATAAATGAAATGACTTGCCCAAGGTCACAGAGCACACATGTGCAAGAACTAGGATTAGAACTCAAGACTTCTGACTCCCATCTCTGGGCTATTTCCACAGCACTAAGTTTTTTTTTATTTAATTTTTTTAAAATGGTATTTGTTAAGAGTTTGCTATCTACCAGGCACTGTTCTAAGTGCTGGGGTAAACAGGTAATCAGGTTGGATACAGTCCATGTCCCATAAGGGGCTCATAGTCTTAATTCTCGTTTTACGGAAAGATAGGGCCAGAGAAGTTAAGTGACTTGCCTAAGGTCACACAGCAGACAAGAGGTGGAGCTGGGATTAGAACCCAGGTCCTTCTGGCTCCCAGGCCTGTGCTTTACCCACAAGTCCATGCCAAGTTGTTTTCTATTTTATACCTCTCAAAGGAGTAGATTAGTTGCAGTGTTCTGGGAACTTGGGGCTCTCCAATGAATCAATTGATTGATCATATTTATTGAGTGTTTACTGCTTGCAGAGCACTGTACTAAGCACATGGAAGAGTACAATATAACAGAGTTGGTAGACACATTCCCTGCCCACAACGAGCTTGCACTATCATGTAGGTGACAGTTGCCAAAGAACAGTTCTTAATTGATTTTAGGAAATAGGTGTCTTTTAAGAATGGGCCATTTAATCTATCAATAGAGCACTTGGCAGAGTACAGCACGACTGACTTCAGAAACCATAAAGTCCAGTGAGGGAGACAGGCATTAAGATAAATCACAGGTTAGGGAAGAATCCAAGCAAAAGGATATGTAAATAAATGCTGTGGAGGCAGGGTTGGGATGAGTATCTAAGTGTTTAGTGGGTGGGATTAAGTGTATAGCTGATGGAGAGGCAGTGTGGCCTAGCAGAGAGAACAAGGGCCTGGGATTCAGGAGGACATGGGTACTAAATCTGTCTCAGCCAATTACTTGCTGCATGACCTTGGGAAAGTTACTTAACTTCTCTGTACCTGAGTTTCCTCATCTGTAAAATGGGGATACTTGTTCTCCCTCCTACTTAGACTGTGAGCCCCTCCCAGTTAGAGGAATTGGGTCTGGCCTAATTAACTTGTACCTTCCCCAGCACTTAGAACAGTAACACATAATAAGTGCTTAAATACAATATAAAAGGAGAGAAAATAGGATGTAGGGATGACATCTTAGTCAGGGAAGGCTTTCTGGAGTTAAACAATCCATTAAAATTAATAATGGGAATATTTACTTAAGATATGGGGAGTCACATCTTGAGGCTACTTGGAATCAAATGAGAAGTAATTCTTGGGCTGTGCAGGAGGAGTCTTTAGAGATGAAAAGAGGAGGAAGCAAACAATGAAATTAATCTGCTCACTCTGCTGAAGGAAGCTGTTAACACTGTCCTGCAAATCCCTGCTTTTTAGAGGATGATGAATTGAAAATGCATAAGTGGGGCAAACACTGTGCCTCTGGGAGTCTTCAGACAGGAATTAGAAACCCCTGCCTAAGAAATAGTGAACCCAGGAATGGAAGAAAGAGTTTCTAATATTCCAGTTATTCAACTGAAGCCAGTTGTGTTTCTACCCATTGGTTCAATTCCATTTACTACTACTAATAATGCTATTTGTTAAGCCTTTAATCTATGGCAGGCACTGTATTGAGCACTGGGGTGGATACAAGCAAATCGAGTTGGATGCAGTCCCTGTCTTGCACGGGGCTCACAGTCTTAATCCCCATTTTACAGATGAGGTAATGGGCACAGTGCAGTGACTTGCCTAGGTCCATGCCCCAGACAAGCAGATATCTTTCCCTGGACTCAGGGAGAATTCTTACACTACCTGTAACTAGTTATTCTAGGTAAACTTCGGCAAGGGAGGACTTACGTTTTTAACTGTCTGTGTATTGGCTTGAACAGCCGTGCTGAACCAGTGTGGAATGCCCTGTCACTCATTCATTCATTCATTCATTCATTCATTCATTCATTCATTCATTCATTCAATTGTAATTATTAAGCCCTTACTGTGTGCAGAACACTGTACTAAGCACTTGGGAAAGTATAATACAGCATCAAAGAGTGACAATCCCTGCCCACGACAAGCTCACAGTCTGTCTCCATCCTCCCACAGACAGCATCCTTAAAATCAGCCATGGAAGAACTCACTTCCTGAAATAACACATTAATGCTACTGTTATGGCTTATTGTTGTTGTTACCAAATTTATTAAGAGTTTGAGAAGCAATGTGGCCTAGTGAAAAGAGCGAGGGCCTGGGAGTCAGAGAGGCTGGATTAGAACTCAGGTTCTTCTGACTCTAGGCCTGTGCTCTGTTCACTAGGCCATGCTGCTTTCCCTCCCACCCTGCTCCTGCCCAAGGTTCCTTGTGTGGGGAGTAACGTGTATAGCTAATCACGTGTAAACACAGAGTGCCATACATGCCTTATTCTAGAATGGTGAGCAAAAAAAAGAACTTCAAATGTAGAAATAAAATAAGGAAAAAAAAACAGTGAAAAAGTCTTAAGCAAGACTAAGTAAACAAAGAGAGGAGATGTAAACTTTCCAAAACAGGAAAATGGAGCTCATTAATTAGAAATAAAATTAAAGTGATGACTTATTCTGTAGCTGCAGCTGGGCCAAAGTTCTTCACTCTAGGGGAGATTGGCAGTTCTGAAGTCAGCATTCTTTTTCAGGACAATATGGCTGGTTACCAAAGGGACTTCAGGAAAAAAAACCAAACCTCATGAAATTCATTATTATAATTGAGTTTGGTTCCTGGGACAACTTTGGGCCATTCTTAAAATATCTGAAATGGATACTGTTTCAGTTGGTGTGTGTGGGGGGGAAATGAGATTAAATATTTAAAGTGGCATACCTGCTGGTTTTTTAAAATTTTATTTTTATTTTAGTGCTGTCATTTCTGCAATGATAAAAGCTTGAATAACTAGATTGTTTAGATAATTTGCAACTCTACTGAAGAGTCTGTAATTATGGTATTCTGCGTCTTAGAGAAAATGAATACAGAATGCTGGATTTTGTGTCAAAAATAAAAGTAATTTTATTTGCATTGATTATGAATAATGGAAATTTGAATTTATATAATGTTTTTGTTCTTTCTTCAAAGAACTTTAACATCAGTTATCTCATTTTCCCCCTACATATTCCCTGAATGCTAGAGAGATGTGTGATTTATGACTGTTTCATAGATGAGAAAACTGAGGTCCAAAGCAATTAAAACAGCATGAATTATAGGCCCAAAGTGATTAAAACAGCATGCTGGGAAGCAGCATGGCATAGTGGATAAAGCATGGCCTGAGAGGCAGAAGGTCTGCGACTTGTCTGCTATGCGACCTTGGGCAAGTCACTTAACTTCTCTGTGCCTCAGTTACCTCATCTGTAAAATGGAGATTGAGACTTTGAGCCCCACATGGGACAGGGACTTTGTCCAATCCAATTTGCTTGTATTCAACCCAGCACTTAGTACAGTGCCTAGAGCATAGTAAGTGCTTAACAAATACCAAAATTATTACTATTAAAAGATTTATTGAAGGCAATATAGGAGACCAATAGCAGCCTTGAGACTAGAACCTAAATCTCCCAAATCCCAAACTCTTACTTTTTCCATTAGACCATGCTATCTTTGCATGAGCGTTTAGGACAGATAATTTTGTCAAGCAAATTTGCTATTATTATGTCAAGCACTGTTCTAAGGTCTATGCTAGATACCAGTTGATCAGGACAGACACAGTCCCTGTCCCACATGGGGCTCACAGTCTAAATAAGGAGGAGAGATAGAGATTGAATCCCCATTCTCCAGATGAGGAAGCCGAGGCCCAGAGAAATGAAGCAGTTTGTCCAACATCACATAGCAGGAAACTCTCAGAGTTGTGAGTAGAACCCAGGTCCTCTGACTTCCAGGCCCATGGTCTTTCCACTATGCCATGTTGGCCCTGCCCTGCAGGTTTACTGTGTGCAGAGCACCTTACTAAAGGCCTGGAAGAATACAATAATAATAATAATGTTGGTATTTGTTAAGCGCTTACTATGTCCCGGGTACTGTTCTAAGCACTGGGGGAGATACAAGGTCATGAGGTTGTCCCACGTGGGGCTCACACTCTTCATCCCCATTTTACAGATGAAGGAACTGAGGCACAGAGAAGGGAAGTGACTGGCCCTAGGTCATGCAGCCAACAAATGGCGGAGGCAGGATTAGAACCCATAACCTCAGACTCCCTAGCCCGGGCTCTTGCCACTAAGCCACAACAGAGATGGTAGACACATTTTCTGCCCACAAAGAGCTTACGGTCTAAAGGGGGAGACAGACATTAAAATAAATTATGGCGTTTAATGAGCTTCTACAGTGTGCAAAGCACGTATGAATAGAGACTAACTCTACCGAAGCAAAAAATAAATCATACCTTTGGTGCTTTTGTATATATTTTTATTACCTTATTTATTTTGTGAATGAGATGTACATCCCCTTGATTCTATTTATTGCTATTGTTTTTGTCTGTCTCCCCTGATTAGACTGTAAGCCCATCAATGGGAAGGGATTGTCTCTATCTGTTGCCGAATTGTACATTCCAAGCGCTTAATACAGTGCTCTGCACATAGTAAGTGCTCAGTAAATACTATTGAATGAATGAATGCAGAGCCCTGAACCAAGGGCTTGGGAAAGTGAGTTGACATAATCTGCTCCATGTGGGACAGGAACTGTGTCTGGTCTGATTGTACTGAATCTACCATGGTACTTTATGGCACAAAATAAGCACTTAAACACTACGACAAATATTCATTCCTGACCTCAAGAGCTTCCAACCTCCTGGGGAAGACATTCACTAAAGTAAACTACAGATAGGGGGAAACAATTAAGTATAAAGATATGTGCACAAGTGTGGGATTGGGGAAGAGGAGATAATTATCCCAAAATGCTTAAAATAATACTGATAATAGTGGTATTTGTTAAGTGCTTACTATGTGCCAGGCACTGTACTAAGTGTTGGGGTGAATACAAGCAAATTGTGTTGGACACAGTCCCTCTCCCACCTGGGGCTCACAGTCTCAATCCCCATTTTACAGATGAGGTAACTGAGGCACAGAAAAGTGAACTGACTTGCACAAGGTGACACAGTAGACAAGTAGCAAAACTGAGATTAGAACCCACATCCTTCTTGCTCCCAGGCCTGTGCTCCATCAACTACACCATGCTGCTTCTCACTGCACCACCATGCTGCTTATAGGATGCAGAAGTGCTAGGGTGGCTATCGACTGGGGGGAATAGAGTAAGGAGAGGAAAGAATTATCAGAGAACCTTCCTGGAGGAGATGTGATTTTAGAGAGACATTGAAGATGGAGGAGATCAGTGGTGTTCTAGATGGGAAGCAGGAAGGAGTTCCCAGAAGAAGTGAAGCAGTGTTGTCTAGTGGTAAGAGCACAGGCCTGCCTGGGAGTCAGAGGACTTGGTTTCTATTTCCGGCTCTGCCACTTGTCGGCTGGGTGACTTTCAGCAAGTCACTTAACTTCTCTTTGCCTCTGTCATTTCATCTGTAAAATGGGGATTAAGACTGTGAGCCTCGTGTGGGACATGGACGGTGTCAAACCTGTTTATTTTTGTATTGTTCTCTCCCAAGCATTTAGGACACTCAGAGCTCAATAAATATGATTGAATGAATGAATGAACCTGATTTCCTTATATCTACCCCAGCATTTAGTACAGTGCCTGGCACATAGTGCTTTACAAATACCATTTTCAAAAAAGAGGTTCTTAGCTGGATGTCACTGGTGAGATAGGGAACGAGGCACAGTGAGTGAGGATAAGTAAATGGAAAGAGAACTGATAGATTGCAATACAGAAAAAAACTATACATACACTTTATCTATGTAGGTATTTGTGTGCATAGTCAAGGAATCTAACCAACTAAAGTGATGTTACCATAGTGGGATGACAAAATCAAGAGGAAATGTGCACACTCATTATACAACCGTTTGGTAAATCTTGACCTAATTCCTCTCCCAGTAGATTGTCAGTTGAAAAAACATTCAAGGTCAGTGAAGTGGCTTCAACGTGGTTATTTTTATTTCTTTGTTCTGAATAGTTATATGACCTTTGGGTCCTTGTCCTCCCCTGTGTGTAATACTGTCATGTCAGCTTCTGTAGAAGACACTGACAGCACATACTAATATCCCATTAATGAAGACAAGGAGTCCCAGTGATAGGGTGGAGATTAAACAATTTAGTCACTGAAAAACTCGCAACGAGAAATTGTTCATAGCTTATAGCTTCCAGAACCCTGCTTCTCAAACTGAAGGTGTTGGAGCCTTTGGTGGATCAGTGCATCAATCAATAGTATTCATTGAGCATCAAATGTATGTAATGAGTACTTGGGAGAGTACAATCGCATAAATAGTCATGATCGCTGCCCTTTAACTCTTAGCAGGGAAGACAGTCATTTTTTTAATGACATTTTTTAAGCCCCTACTTTTTATAACATTTGTTAGTACTTACTATGTACCAGTCACTGTACTAAGTGCTGGGGTAGATACAAGTTCATTCATTCATTCAATCGTAACGACTGACTTACTGTGTGCAGAGCACTGTACTAAGCGCTTGGAAAGTACAGTTCGGCAACAGATAGGGACAATCCCTACCCAACATTGGGTCACAGACTAGAAGTTGATCAGGTTGGACAGAGTCCCTGTTCCACATAGGGTTCACAGTCTTAATCCCCATTTTGCGGATAGATAACTGAGGCACAGAGAAATTAAGGGACTTGACCAAGGTCACACAGCAACAAGTGGAGGATCAGGGATTAGAACCCACGTCCTTCGGTCTCCCAAGCCTGTGGTCTATCCATTAGGCAATGAAGTGTCAAGCACTGTTCTAAGTGCTGGTGTTGATAATAGTATTATACTAATATGCAGATGAGTTCATTCAATCAATGGTATTTATTGAATGTTTACTATGTGCAGAGCACTGTACTGGGGAGAGTACAATACCACAACATTAGCAAACATGTTTCCTGCCTTCTACGAACTTAGAGTCTAGAGGGGGAGACAGACATTAAAATAAATAACAGGGTGATTAAGATATACATATATGGACTGCAGGTGGTTGTGAGATTACCTGTGTTTATATGGTGCAGAAGTGAGGAAGTGGAATTTGGGGACTATTTATCTGGGGAAATTTGATATTAATTAGGGGAGGGTTCTTGAAGGAGATACAATTTCAGAAGGACTTTGAAATTTGAGAGAGCTGTAGTCTGACAGATTTGAATGGAGAGGAAGTTCTAGGCAGGGGGAAGTGTGCATGCAAAAGGTCAATGGAAGCAGGGTGGCTCAGTGGAAAGAGCCTGGGCTTGGGAGTCAGAGGCCATGGGTTCAAATTCCAGCTTTGCCACTTGTTAGCTCTGTGGCTTTGGGCAAATCACTTCACTTCTCTGTGTCTGTTACCTCATCTGTAAAATGAGGATTAAGACTGTGAGCCCCACATGGGAAAACCTGATCATGTTGTATCCTCCCCAGTGCTTAGAACAGTGCTTTGCACATAGTAAGCGCTTAACAAGTGCCATCATTATTTTTTTCCCAGACTGAGCCCCCCTCCTTTTCCCTCTGCTCCCCCTCCATCCTCTGCTCCTCCACCTTCCCCCTTTCCCTCCTCTCAGCACTGTGCTCATTTGTATATATTATTTATTATTATGTTTATTTTGTCAATGAGGGATGCATACATTTCTTCCAATGAGGGATGTGACATTTCTTCCAAGTTTCACTGGATATCCTGAATATGAGTGTATATGTATATGAAAAACCATCATCAACAAACATTTCTCATTTCCATGAAAAAAAAATATAAATGGTTTTCTAGTTTGGCAAATTTCTCTTGTAAAAAGTGCCTGATGGAACATTTTCCCACAAGTAATTCTTATTTCATAAAGACCAACCTAATGTATCCATAGGTATTGTTTCCTGATTCTATTTATCTAGATAATGTTGTCTTGTTTTTGTTTTGTTCCATTTTGCTCTGCTGTCTGTCTCCCCCAATTAGACTGGAAGCCCATCATTGGGCAGGGATTGTCTCTATCTGTTCCCGACTTGTGCATTCCAGGTGCTTAGTACAGTGCTCTGCACATAGTAAGTGCTCAATAAATACTATTGAATGAATTAATTAATGGAACAAAGGCAGAGGAGTAAGTTAACTTCAGAGGAACTAGGAATGTGAGCTGAGGTGTAATGGTAGAAGAGAGTGGATATGTAGGACAAAGAGAGCTGCTTTGAGTGCTTTAAAGCCAGTTCTTAGGAGTTTCAGCATGATATGGAGATGGACTGTAAATCACTGGAGGCTTTTTGAGGAATGAGGAAAATGATACAGACAGCAGTGTGAAGAAGAGACTCAAGGCAAGGAGGCCAGACAGCAATTGAAATGAGATGGTTGTAGGTTGGAGATGAAGGAGTTGAACCTGGAAATGATACATAGGAAAAACCGACAGATCCTCGAAACAGACTGCATTTGGGGTTTGTGGGTTCAGAGTAAGTTGATGATGGCAGTCAGGAAGTGATGAAGTCTGGGAACAAGTATGTTTAGAAGGTGAGAAAGGTTGGGGTGAGAGGCACAAGGTAAAGAGGATGATTTTGTAAGCAGGTGGGATTACCACAGTTTTTCTCTTAACCTAGCTATTAGATGCCCTCTCCTTCTGTCTCTCTCTCTTATTGCTTCATAGACTGTATTTATTATCTCCTCCCATTCTCCATGTCCTCATGACTTTCTTCCATATGAAAATATAATGATTTGCCAGTTTGAAGCCATCAGGGAATCCACCTGGTAGTTGCTTTTGGCAAGTCACAAGCTCAGTTGGTCTACATTTCAAGCTGTATGGGTGTGTGTGTGTGTGTGTGTGTGTGTGAGAGAGAGAGGGGGAGAGAGAGAGATGGACAGATTTTAGTATTTCATGAAGGTTAAGCTTTCATGAAAGCTGATTTGCTTTCATTGACATTTCTTCCAAGTTTCACTGGACATACTGAATATGGGTGTATATGTATATAAAAAACCATCATCAACAAACATTTCTCATTTCCATGAAAAAAAATATAAATGGTTTTCTAGTATGGCAAATTTCTCTTGTATAAGTGCCTAATGGAACATTTTCCCACAAGTAATTCTTATTTCATAAAGACCAACCTAATGTATCCACAGGTATTGTTTCTTGCTCAAAATATATTTCTTTTTTTCAATTGCTGGGAAAGCATTTTAAGGCAGATTCAACAGACAAAATCTCTCTTTGGAATGTTATTAACTTCGGAAGGAGATTGCCTGTCTGTGAGCTTTCTTTCAGCAGCTCCATGGCCAGAGTGGGAAAGTCTTCCTGGTGCAGCCCTGTAAACATCAGACTAGTCTGCTTAGCACCTCCATTCATTTCTCAAGCCCTTCTATGAAGGTACCGTGAACTTGAGACCCCAAATTCTCCATTTGCTCCCTTCTACTGAGAAGAGTGGAGGTAAAAAATTTGATTTGCCACTGTTTTCCTGTATTGTTCTTCCTATTCTTTTCCATTTATGGCCTTCTAAATAACTCAAGCATAATCTTCTCGTTTACTGCAGTGCTGTCGAAAACCCTCTTTGCCTTCTTTCACAAACACTTTCTCTGGAAATGATAATCGTCCATTCTATGGTGTTTATTGTGGGTCTACTATGTGCAGAGCACTGTACCAGCTGCAAAAGGTCAAGGCATTTCTCACGATACTAATACTACTACTAATAAAGGTATTTGTTAAGTGCTTATTAAGTGTCAAGCATTGTTCTAAGTTCTGGGATAGATACAAGTTAACCAGGTTGCGCACTCTTCCTGTCCCCTGTTAGGCTCACAGTCTAAGTGCAAGAGAGTAGGATTCAGTCATACAATCATATTTATTGAGCACTTACTGTGTGCAGAGCACTGTACTAAGCACTTGGAAAGTACAATTCAGCAATAGAGACAATCTCTGTCCACAACGGGCTTACAATTTAGAAAGGGGGAGACGAACATCAAAACAAGTAAACAGGCATCCACAGCATCAATACAAATAAATAGAATTATAGATATATATACAGGAAAACAATCCCCATTTTACAAAATGAGGTAACAAAAGGTAACAAAAGCATAGAAAAGTGAAATGACTTGTCTGAAGTCACACAGCAGACAGGGCAGAGTAGGGATTAGAACCCAGGTCCTCTTTCTCCCAGGCCCCTGCCCTTTCCACTAGGCCATGCTGCTCCTCTGCTTTTCTCTTCTCCCCAAATGTTTGCAACAGAATCAACTTTACTGTCAATGCTGCATTCATTGGGCACAATTGGCATTCAGTGCCCAATCACCCCCTTGGAAGTGGGCAAGACTGGTGATTAAAAAAAAAAAATCCTCATAAATTCTCAAGAAAACATTGGCCCCTGTGGTAATTGTTGCCAATCTGCCCTCCACTGTGCCTTTGAAAAACATTCTCAGGCTTTGACACCACAGTTGGAACCAAGAAGAGGAGCAAGGCAACTTTCCAAACCTGAAATGATCTGAGAATTGGAGGGATGATACATGCCTCAATCCTGTGCTTCATATTATCTCTGAATTTCTCTTCACTTTTTGTTAAATTCCTCCCCCCTTTATTTCAAGTGTATTTCATTTTTACCAGCTCGGTTTTGGCAATTTATATGGATAATTTAAACCTAAAATATACTTTGGTCTCAATTTTCTGGATATTTCAGGATCCCCTTTATGCCTATCTTTTAAAATCTTAAATATTTGGATGATCTGGGTTTTTATAGGCCTAAATCACTCAGTTAATTTTCTAGTGAAAAAAACTAACTTTTTTGATGTCACACATTTCTGGAGATAATGGAATTAAATGTAGATATGAAATCAAGAGGTGATTTTAACTTGCTTCCTGACACCCACTGTCTGCTTAGTATTTTTATAGGTTTCTGCAGTTTTCTTATGCCTCCACTGATAAGGAAATAGCTTGTGATGGGATCTCATAAGCCCCGTGAATTTCTTCTGTTTCCTTGCCATTCATCACCATCACTGAGGAAAGAGGATTTTCCTTCTCCAAAACACTTTTTGACAGTGCTGCCCTTTGTCTTCTTATCCCCTGTGTTCAGTCAGTTCATATTTTCCTTTCCTATTTATCGTCACTCTTTTTTTACTATTCCAGATAGCTTTAATTACTTTCAACACAAATGTATCCCCATTTTATGGTTGGTTTTTTTTATGTGAACAGTGCTCATTTCTCTGTTGCCCTCCAAAGTGATCCAATAAATTTTTGTGCATTTATTGATTGTACATTTGTCTTTTATGGGTAGCCTGTTCCATCAGTTCCTTCCTTATTAGCCTTTCAATGTGTGTTCCTTTTTTTGCACATTGTCTCTATTGGACTACTCTTTCGTCTTCTCTATACCATTTTGTGATGATGCATTTGGTAAAGTTTAGTGACCCGATAATTTTTTTTAATACAGCTCAGATGGAAGCCAACTATAAACTGTGAAGTTAGGAGTTGTGAAAACATCTCTTCTGCTGTTGTCTACAGCTTGACACTATTAAAAACAGATTGATTTGTCAGAGAGGTGTTTTTTTCTTCAAGTAGACAAACACATTTACTAAAAACAGGGTTTGAGGAGAGAAGTTGGGGAGACGTTGTATGGGCTTTAAAACACATTCTCTCTAGTTGGGGGTCAGGAAAGCTAAGGCATTTGAAGGAGATGAAATGCGGCAAATGTAATTCATCTGATGGGTGTGGGTTTTGGGTTTAGCTGGGAGTATCAGTTAGCCACAGGTTAGAACAAGCCTTCAGCAGCAAAGGGTAATGGAATCCTGAGGCGACTGTCCCAATAATTGAGATCTGGAAAAAGTTTTCACCTGAAATGAGCCATAGATCAAACCTGAAGTATACTTTGTACTAAATAACTTGGTCAAGTTGACTTCATACTCCATTTCAATTTTCTAGTGTTCACTGTGAGCAGGAAAGGTGTCTTCCAAGTCTGTTTTATTGTACTCTCCCAAGAGCTTAGTACAGTGCTCTGAACTCAGTAAGCACCCAGTGAATATTATTGATTGATTGATTAGTGTAGATCTGGTTAAAGTCTTCAGAGCAGATGTGAAAGCACACCACCAGATTTAGAAAGGAAAGCACCAACATTTATGGGAAGAAAAACCAGACATTTTGAGTAACTCCTCTGCTCCCCTTCTCCATGAAATTGGAGAACGCTGACACCAGTCACTCAGACAGAACCTATGTGATTACCTTGGCAATGGGAAATTCTCTGGATCTACAGTGAAAACTGTCATTGAGAACTGGGGACCTGGGACTGACCATATTAATTGGGTTTTCATTCGATTAGAGGTTGCTTTCAGTAGAGTTCCTTGACTAATTATGGAGCAATCCTAAAGTTGAGGGTTTAAATTAATTCTCAGTCTTTGGTTGGGTGCAACAAATCATTAAAAAAAAAAAGTTGGTAGACCTGGTGGCATAAATATATAGGCTAATATGGAATCAAAGGAGATTAAAGGAGAATAGGCAGTTATTTTTTTAATAATCCATTCCTTTATCTATATTATGGGAAGGTACATTTTTTAGAAGAGAAGCAGTGTGGCTTAGTGGAAATAGCACGGACCTGAGAGTCAGAGGTCATGGGTTCTAATACTGGCTCTGTTACTTGTCAGCTGTGTGACTTTGGGCAAATTACTTAACTTCTCTGTGCCTGAGTTATCTGTAAAATAGGGATTAAGACTGTGAGCCCCACATAGGACAACCTGATTACCTTGTATCTAACCCAGCACTTAGAACAGTTCTTGGCATATGTTGTTGTTGTTGTCTTATGCTGTTGAGTCATGTCTGACCCATAGCGACGCCATGGACACTTCTCTCCCAGAACTCCTGTGTGACTAGAAAATGCTGGAGTGACTTCATTGTTTCCTGGCCCCTTTGTCATCAGTGGTTGACCTCCTTTCACAAAATGTCTCACAGATGATAGCTATTATCTTGCAGATCAGGACTGTGTATAAATTGGATTCATCAACTCAAGAAATTTCTAAAAAAAAAACCCAACCCCATCATTTATCTCTGCTGACCTACACAGGCTGTGCTAATAAAGCTGTTTCAAATAAATAAATATACTATATATTTTTGATTGCTGCTTCCAGAATGTAGTCATCTACACATCACCAATTATAGTCCTGTCTTGTCTAATGCCATCCAGTCGTTTCTGAACCATAGCGTCACCATGGGCTCACCTCTCCTAGAATACCTCACCTTCCATCTGCAATCATTCTGGTAGTGTAACCGGAGAGTATTCTTGGTAAAAATACGGAAGGGTTTTGCCATTGTCACCTTCCACGCAGTAAACTTAAGTCTCTGCCCTCCACTCTCTCCCATGCTGCTGCTGCCCAGCATGGGTGAGTTTGGCTTATAGCAGATTGTCTTCCACTCACTAGTCACTGCCCAAGCTAGAAATGGAATGGACAGGCCTCTGCTTGACTCTCCCTTCCGTAGCTGAGACTGGTAGAGGACTTGAAACTCTCCAGGTGCGATGCTGAGGGGCCAATTGCAGTACCCTATAAATTATATGTGTTCAATTATGCATTTCTAATTTCCCTCAGATTGCTTTAGCAACAGGGAACAGGAGAAAGTTATGCAGTTATTCTGTTCCTACCTTGAATGTAAGGTATGAGAAGGAGCATGGTTTAGTGGAAAGAACACAGGCCTGTGATTCAGTGGACTTAGGTTCTAATCTCAGACCTGCCACTTGCCAGGTGTGTGATCTTGCACAAATAACTTAACTTCTCAGTGCCTCATTCTCCTCATCTGTAAATCAGGAAGTTTATAACTGTTGTCCCTCTTACATAGATTGTAAATCACATGTAGGACAGGGCCTGTCTCCAATCTGATTGCATTGTATCTACCTCAGCCCTTAATATAATACATAGCACATACTAAGTGAATAAATAACACAACTATTTTTTAAAGAAGAAATGAGACCCCTTCTAGAGTGCAAGCTCGTTTGGGCAGGGAATGTTTCTACCAACTTTGTTGTATTTTCCCAAGCACTTATTACAGTGCTCTGCACACAGTAAGTGCTCAATAAATACCATTGATTGATTGATTGATTGAAGTACAGAGAAGTAAAGTCCCAAACCAGGAATCTTAATATTTGGTGTTTACAGACCTAGTGCCTCAGTTTCCCATCTCTTTCTCAATTTCTTCTCAAAAGAGCCTCCTTGTGGACTATTCAAGCCTTCAAAGGATTGTCTCCATTATGGGAGTTAATGCCCACAGAAGGTGATCTCTCCCCTCCTCCAAAGAAGATGACTTCCTTCTAGAAAAGTATCATGACAACAGTAACCTAGCTGCATGGCCATCCAGCACAAGCTGTCAATTATCCTGTAAAGTCAGGATCAAGGATCAATCAATCAATCAATGCTATTTATTGAGCACTTATTTTGTGCAGAGCACTGTACTAAGTACTCAAGAGAGTAAAATACAACAGAGTTGGTAGATACATACCCTGCCCACAGTGAGCTTACTCTTTAGACTGCTAGCTCATGGTGGGCAGGAGGGTCAGTGACTACCAACTCTGTCATATTGTTACAGTGTACTCTCCCAAGTACTTAGTACAGTGCTCTGCATACAGTAAGCACTCAATAAATATGACTGATTACTGTCTAGAGGGGGAGACAGATATTAGTATAAGTACATCATAATATATAGATTATAGTTATGTATATAAGTGCTGTGGAGTTGAGTGTGGGGCAAATTCCAGAAGTTCAAAGTCAGTCAGTCAGTTGAATTTATTGAACATTTACTGTATGCAGAACACTGTAATAATAATAATAATAATGATAGTATTTGTTAAGCGCTTACTGTGTGCCAAGCACTGTTCTAAGCACTGGGGCAGATACAAGGTAAGCAGTATACTAAGCACTTGGAAGAGTACAGCATAACAATACAACAGACACATTCCCCACCCACAAGCTTATATTCTAGAGGATAGTCCAAAGGTTATAGACACTTCCTTAACTTTAATTGTATCCATTTAGACTGGTAAAATTAACTGAATAGTTCCTGCTCGTCTTTACCCTGATGGGGTCCTGGTCTAATTTAATCATTTCAAACTTTTGATTTCCCTGAGTTTGATGCTTTTGAGGAAAACCCTCTGGTCCAAAAGTTAGGCATTCTGAATGAGTACAGTGTCCCACGGGCACACTGAATCCATGAGAGTGGCTTGGCAATGGCCATGTCTTCAAGAGGGCAGATCATACACAGCCTGAAAAAATTCCACAGTTCCATCTCTGTCTCAGTGATGCTGAAGACATTTGCTTCATCAGCCTGCTAGCATTAGGAATATATGGGATTCAGCAGGGGGTGACTGAGGTTACAACAGATTATTTTTTACCAAGAAACTGAGTCCTTCTATGGGCCTCCCACTTGATCCTACGGCATAGATGCTGACTTCATTTTGAGTGCAGGGGTGAAAAGCAGAGAGATTTAAGTGGGGAAAAGGACTAGGAGAATGCAGATTTCCAAGTTCTAGATGAAGCACGGCCTTGTGTCTTGGGAGTCAGAGACTGTGGGTTCTAATCCTGCCTCTGTCACTTATCTGCTGTGTGGCCTTGGGTAAGTCATTTAACTTCTCTGTGCCTCAGTTACCTCATCTGTAAAATGGGGATTGAGACTGTGAGCCCTACAAAGGACAACCTGATCACTTTGTATCTACCCCAGTGCTTAGAACAGTGCTTGGCACATAGTAGGGGGTTAACAAATACCGTTATTATTATTATTATTATTGATGGGCCAAAAAGTCATGGGTTTGTGTCTTTTCAGCCTGGATTGCACTCTCTGGTCTTGTCAGAGATCTTTAATAGAGGAGTGGGGGACAGTGGGAAGGAGTCCAGTAGAGAAAGCTCTGGGGACAATTATTCCTACTCACCCAGTGAAAGTAACACCTTTCTCTGAATGACTGCCCAAGTGATAATTGCTGTCCAAGAGTTTTGATAGCCACTGTTGCGGTGTGGCCTACTGGAAAAAATGAGGTCCTGGGAATCAGAGGACGGATCTGAGTTTTAATCCCAGCTCTGTCGCATGTCTGCTGTATGAACTTGGGCAAGTCATTTAACTTCCCTATGCCTCAGTTTCCTCATCTCCTCTTACATATTCTGTGACCCTCACATGGAACAAGGACTGAGCATGTACCCAGGTGCTTGGTACATAAATGTTTAGCAAATGTTACTATTATTATTACTTTTCTTCTTCGTATTAGTTCTTCCCAACTAGAATCAGCCACCTTTTTTGCTGGCATAAGGATACACAGGAAGGTCTCGGGTAAAACTAATGATATATGGCTCCTGAAAAATCAGTCTGGCAGGAGCAGGGCAAGCTCCACTCACTGCTTACTGCCAGGATTGCCCTGGATAGATTCAGCTCAATAGCCCTTATGTACATATTTTTATTTTAATGTCTGACTCCCTAGCTAAACTGTAACCTCCTTGTAGATAGGGAACATATCTACCAACTCTGTTTTACTACAGTCTCCCAAGCACTTAGTACAGTATTTTGCACATGATAAGTGCTCAATGGATATCATTAAGCATGTACTTGAAAATGCTCATTAAAAATTTCACCTGGACTTTGTCAAGGGTGGTCAAAGTTACAGGGACATTTTCCTTCTCAATGTTTGTGTTTTCCTCTGAGTTCTTGAGTTTATCAGATGACACAAACCAAGTTTCACTGGGTCATTGCTGTTTCTCCATTTCATTCTGCAGTGTGTGTCTAGCCTGAAGCAAATTATCTGTGAAACAAAACACATTTTCAAACATTTTATTTTGTGCCTGTTTTCTTCCTTCTCTCTTCCTTCATTCTTCTAAGTTTTTTTTCCATCTTTTTAGAATGCATTGCATTCTCTTGCTGATTGCTGTGATAATGAGAAATGGAACGAAGAATGTTATAGGTGTGTATTTTAAATGGTGCTATGAGAAGATAGCATGCTAAATAATAATAATAATAATGGCATTTGCCGAGCGCTTCAATGTGCCAAGGACTGTACTAAGTGCTGTACTAAATCTGACTTCTGTGGAGATTTCCATCTTCTGGATAAGGCTGGCCTGGGGTTGTTGCAATGGATGCCTTTAACTGAAGAATGTTCTACAGGAATCTTGAAATACTGAAACATGGACCTGAGCAGATGTCAGAGGTGGTTGAACAACGCTAGGCAAGGGTTCACGCTTCTTCTCTGTGGGTGCTGGTGTATATGCAAGATATTCAGGTTGGACACAGTCCCTGTCCCACATGGGGTTCGCAATTATAATTGGAGGGAGGAGGATTTAATCCCCATTTTACAGACAAGGTAACTGAGGCATAGAGAGGTAAAATAACTTGCCCAAGGTGATGTAACAAACAAGTGGCAGACTGGAATTAGAACCTAGGTCAATCAATCAATCATAGAGAAGCAGCATGGCTCAGTGGAAAGAGCCCGGGCTTGGGAGTCAGAGGTCATGGGTTTGAATCCCGACTCTGTCCCTTGTCAGCTGTGTGACTGTGGGCAAGGCACTTCACTTCTCTGGGCCTCAGTGACCTCATCTGTAAAATGGGGATTAACTGTGAGCCTCACGTGGGACAACCTGATTACCTTGTATCTACCCCATTGCTTAGGACAGTGCTCTGCACATAGTAAGCTCTTAACAAATACCAACATTATTATTATTATTTACTGAGCACTTGCTGTGTGCAGAGCATTTTCCTAAGTGTTTGGTGGACACCCTGCCCACAGTGAGTTTACAGTCTATAGTTTACAGTTTAAGTCCTCTGACTCCCAGACCCTTGCTCTTTCCACTAGGCCATGCTGCTTCTCACTTGGGAGAGTACAAAACAGTGGAGTTAGTAGACTGGATCCCTGCCCTCAAGGAACTTAGAGTCTAGTGGTGGTCAGTTTACCTTTTCGCTCTTCAAGGCTTTTCACTGGTTTCCAACTGGGGTCAATGAATGTCCTTTTGCATTTGTCTGGAGGCAAAAGTACACAATCCTCTTTTTTGCCATTATTTTGAAGAACTAGTTACCTTGGAGACTGCAAACCTCCCCACCAGGGGCACCTCAGTGTTAAGCCTTTCATTTCCCCAAAACTATTCCATTCCTAAACCACCAACTAACTTATATCTTCGGAAATGAGATTACAGGAAGAGCAGAAACTGAAATCCAATCCATACATGGGCTGGGGAAACAACTTGCCTCAGCCCTCCTTCTTAGAATCCTTTAAAAAGATACGGCTTCCGCTTCTTAGAAATATTTCCATTGTCCCTTGGGTCATAGCATAGTGCATTAAAGCACCAGCCTGGGAGTCAGAAGGTCAAGGGTTCTAATCCCAGCTCTGCCACTTGTTTGCTGGGTGACCTCGGGCAAGTCATTTCACTTCTCTGGGCTTAAGTTACCTCATCTGTAAAATGGGGCTTGAGACTGTGAGCCCCACATGGGACAGGAACTGTGTCTAACCTGATCTGCTCATGTCTACCCCACTGCCTGGAACATCGTAAATCCTTAACAAATACACCAATATCAATAATGATAATTGTGACATATATTAAGTACTTTCTAAGTGTCACGCTTTGAATTGTATTAAGTGCTGAATTGATACAACACAATCAGATCAGTCAGTCTTTACTCCCTCATCTAAGGGGGTGAGAGACCAGGTATTTAATCCCCATTTTATCAGTGAGGAAACTGAGGCACAGAGAAGTTGAGCGATTGAGGCAAGATCTTACAGCAGGCAAGTGGCAGAGGTGGAATTAGAACTCAGGTCTCCTGACTCCCAGCCCTGGGCCCTTTACACCATGTCACAGAACCCCTGGAACAGCCTTTACATTTTTGAATGTGCTAAGTGAAAAACGATTTTAACTCTTATTAGGTTGAAGGTAGGATTAGACTGCTCTAGATCATTCTGGCATTTTTTTCTGGGGCCCTGTGAGAAACCATACTTTTCTAGGGGTGTGGGAGCATGGATAGGCAGCAGAGTGGTGGGAATAAGATTTCACATCCTGTCACATCCATGGGGAAGAGAGTCTGTAATACTGAACCTTCACTGCTTAGAATGCCCTCCCGAGACCCTGGCATCAAAGTAAATTGCCTGGCCCGCTGGGTAGGGTAGTCCAATTCTATTTGGTGATCTTCATCATGTCATTTTAATGCTCTATAATATGTCATTTGTTTTGTCATTTCTCCCTGATAGAAAGAGCCTATCAGTGCTCCATCTTTTCATGACTTCACTCTTCCACATCCACAGTAATATTTCCCTTAATCACTGTGCATTACTTCTGCAAGAATTCTCACTGGTTCTTAACCTTTTTGGTGAACTTTATGAAATCATGTGGAAGACAATCAAGTTTCTGCCGTGAGCCGTAGCAGAGTACAAAAGATCTTGTTTTGTTGGCTTATCATTTCAATGGCTCTTTTCTCAGGAACCCCTGCCTCAGTGTTTGCTGACTGGAATGGCTGTCTGTAGTGCTTTAGACTCTAATGATGCTGAACTCTGGTCAGTTTATTCACCCTCTTATTTGGCATCATAATCATTCTTTGAAGTTTTGCTCTGTTTTGACTGGATGGCAGCAGATAATTGCATTTGCCTTAGAGAATTAATCTATCATTATATTACATTAGAAGCAGCGCTAATTTTTCTCTCACAATGTTCTCCCTTATTAAACCATTCTTTCAGTTGACTCAAGGAAGCAGTCTCAATGGTAAGAAATCAAGGGAGAAAAAATATTGCAATTCTACATTTTGTTATTGGTGATGTGAAAAGCAAACACATTATGTGATCTTTTAAATAGAGGCAGGACTACTTTGATTTGAGTCATAGGGCAAATGAAAATCCCTTAGAAGTAAGAGTTATTAACCTCAGCATTTCTGATTATGCTTCCTATAAAGATACTGCTTCAAGCAGGCTTTAATATAGGGCTTTGCAGCTATTGGACCATTAATAATAGTGATAATTATGTGGTATTTGTAAAGTGCTTATTATGCAACAAACACCAAGTGCTGGGATAGATAAAAGTCAATCAAGTTGCATACAGTAGATACAATACAATCAGTCCCTGCCTCAGATGGGGCTCACAGACTAAGTAGGTCAGATATTTAATTCTCATTTTACAGATGAGGAAATCAAGGCACAGAGGAGTTAAGTGACTTGCCCAAGGGCACACAGCAGTGAAGTGGCAAAACTGGGATTAAAACTCTGACTCCCAGTCAACTTCCTTTCTACTTGTGATGGAAGTGGCCATGGTATGAGAGTAGATTATGGGTCAGGCATGGAAATGGGAGCTGCCCAAATAGTCCCCAGAACAGAGGGGCCTGTACCTCCATGGGTGTGCATACCTCTAGATGGATGAATCCCTCTTCCACTTTCCCCGAACTGAAACCAGGCATCCTGGCCAGGATCTAGCAAGGAACCCAGGACCCTGGAACCTGCCAGGTTGGTGGGAATTGGGAAGCTGAGCAGGGTGGGGTGAAGCATTCTTCGGGCCTCTTGAACTAGGGTGGCCAGATTGCAGATTGGAAAATTCAGGGTCTGAATTCTCCAGGACCCTCTGGCTACCAGCCCAGCTTCCCTCTCCCCCCACTCCTGTAGCTACGCAAGGCTCAGGTCCCACAAATATGTGCTAGTCATGCATTCCCACCTGGCAACCTCATCCAAAGAAATAGGGCCAGGGAATGAAATGATAGACAATATTGATGGCTCGCAACATCTGGGACTCCAACTTCAACAGAGACTGCTAGGCTGCTACGGTTCTCCTTTCACAGTCCGAGCCAGTGGAAACCCAAGACACATTTTGTTCAGAATCATCGTGAGATGGTGTATCCTATCTCTTATAATGTGATACATAATAATCACTAAGTACCTGTCTTAACAAAAAAATGGGATGCCTAGGGTTTTGTGATTTGTTGCAGTGATATTTCAGATTTAAGTCGGTGTCACCATGGTGGCTTTAAGGTGGCTTCTTTTGGGATAACCCGAAATTAATTTCCATCTTGCCATTGTTGGGCATCACAAATCACTATCATTGATTTAAACCTAAATACCTAAACATTAATTCCTAGCTAACATTTCTAAACTGATATTATGGAGGCACCTCATGCTGATGGATTCACTTATTTCAGATTTTTTTTTTCCCTTAAGATCTAATTGGGATTTGTTGACACAAAGCACAGGGAGGCTCAGTCTGCCACAGGGTACATGATAAATCATGGTCTTCTAAGGTTCAAAGGGCCAAATAAATGATTGGACCCAGGAGACCTTATATGATGATTTTAAGCGACTTGAAATGTTGGCTTGTTGGGATGCTCACGAGCTGCATTCTTTGATTGATTCCCATTGACAGGATCTTACTGGGGGAAACATCTGCCAATCTCCTGTTGGGATTTATTCGGGTTCTCCCAGGCAGCATCAGATTGGCCAGGGGGGGTGGGGAGGAATGGCTGGTGATCTCTGCAGAAGTGAGTCGTGCTGGAGGCCCCCTAGGAGTTCCTTCATGCCAGGGCCAGCTACCAGAATTCTTGGGGCTTATTCTCTGGAGGGAAGGACAGACTAAGAGAGGTGGCATCACTTAACTTCTCTATGCCTCAGTTACCTCATCTGTAAAATGGGAATTTATACTGAGAAGCCTCATGGCCTAGTGGAAAAAGCACAGACCAGGGAGTCAGAAGTCGTGGGTTCTAAACCCAGTTCTTCCACATGTCTGCTGCGAGAACTTGAGCGAGTCATTTAACTTCTCTGTGCCTCAGTTACCATGTCTGTAAAATGAGAATTAATACTGAGAAACAGCACTGCCTAGTGGAAAAAACACAGGCCTGGGAGTCAGAGGTCATGGGTTCTAATCCAGGCTCTTCCACGTGTCTGCTGCGTGACCTTGGGAAAGTCACTTAACTTCTCTGTGCTTGAGTAAACCCAACTGTAAAATGGCGATCAAGAATGTGAGCTCATGAGGGACATGAACAATGTTCAACCTGATTACCTTATATAAGTAAATGAATTAAGCATTTAGAACTGTGCTTAGCACATAGTAAGCACCTAACAAATACAATTGTTATTACTGTAAGCCCCTCTAGACTGTGAGCTCACTGTGGGCAGGGAATTTGTTTGTTTATTGTTATATTGTACTCTCCCAAGTGCTTACTACTACTACTACTACTACTAATAATGATGGTATATGTTCAGTGTTTACTATGCGCCAAGCACTGTTCTAAGTACTGGGGTAGATACAAAGTTATCAGGTTGTCCCACGTGGAGCTCACAGTCTTAATCTCCATTCTCCAGATGAGATAACTGAGGCACAGAGAAGTTAAGTGACTTGCCCGAAGTCACACAGCTGACAAGTGGCGGGGCAGGGATTAGAACCCATGACCTCTGACTCCTAAGATCATGGTCTTTCCGCTAAGCCATGCTGCTTCAGTCCTATGCACAAGTAAGCACTCATTAAATACGATTGACTGACTGACTGAATGAATGTCAGCCATGGGCCCCGATGACGCCCAGGTCCTCCAGAGCTCAGCCCCACAGTGGACAGTGGCCACCTGGGGCGGTCCCTCAGGTGAGCCCCAGACGGATACCTCAGAACTTAGTCTCTGGAATGCAGGACTGACCCGGGTGGGGCCAGAGAACGCCATCTCTCCCAACTCATGTTGGGCTCCTGGGGGAGCGCAGTCAGACGACCCTTGACCGGGGGTGAGAGACTCTGCCTGTCCGGTGAAGCTCTGGGTGCAGTGTGGGTGTACCAACAGTGATATTTTCAGTGTTTTACAGTTCATGTTTTCCGAAGCTTTATTAAAATCCACATCAAATCAATCCATGGTATTTTTTGAGCACTTACTATGTGCAGGGCACTCTACTAAGCATTTGGAAGAGTACAATGTAATAATAATAACAATAATAATGATAATGGTATTGGTTAACCACTTACTATGTGCCAAGTACTGTTTTAAGCGCTGGGGGAGATACAAGGTAATCAGGTTGTCCTACGTGGGGCTCACAGTCGTAATTCCCATTTTACAGATGAGGGAACTGAGGCCCAGAGAATTTAAGTGGCTTGCTCAAAGTCACACAGCTGACAAGTGATGGAGGCAGGATTAGAACTCACAACTTCTGACACCCACCTCTTTCCAGTGAGCCATACTGCTTCTGTAAGGCTCGGTAGACACGTTTCCTGTCCACAAGGAGCTTACAAGAAGTTAAAAGAGCACAGCATGTCTCTAAATTCCTCCTGATTCACTTTTCCCAACTAACTTCAGGCCCCAGCCATCAGACCCAGATCCCAACCCTTGGGTGGCTCCCTAAACGTTAAAGCAGGGAGGGGTTGCTTATCACTTGGAGCTGTCTGTCCCCAGGAGAAAGGGCCAGAAGCCCCGGTGGATGATGCTCCAGCTCCTAAAGTGAAAGTGGAGAGAATTGCTCTCTGCCCCAGGGAGAAAGAACTATCCGGGTCATTGACATCAGCAGAAAGCTAAGCCCTATCCCTTCTCTCTACCCCATCAGTGAAACACTTGGTGAACCAGATCATAAGCAGCTCTGGAGAAGGAAACGGGCAATGAAATAATGCGGCATGTAATCCGATTAACATGGAAGAGGTTACCAAACAGCAGGATCGCCATCCAAAAATGCTATTGTTTCATGGAACCAAATGAACGTCATTTCTCACTCACTTGAAACCTGCATTGACTTAACCATGCTAAGAAGATAGTTTGATGCGATCTCATTCCATTTAGGCTCAAGAAAGAGCGTGGGCCTGGAAATCTAATCCTGGCTCAGCCACTTGTCTGCTATGTGAGCCTAGGCAAGTCACTTAACTTCTCTGTGCCTCATTTTCCTCATCTGTAAAATGGGGAATAAGACTATAAACCCCGTGTGGGACATGGATAGTGTCTAACCTGATTATCTTGTATTCATTCATTCAATTGTATTTATTGAGCATTTAATAATAACAATAATAATAATAATAATTTTGATATTTGTTAAGTGCTTACTATGTCTCAAGCACTGTTCTAAGCGCTGGTAGATACAATCAGATTGTCCCACTTCGGGCTCACAGTTTTATCCCCATTTTCCAGATAAGGTAACTGAGGCACAGAGAAGTTAAGTTACTTGCCCAAAGTCACATAGCTGATAAGTGGCGGTGCAGGGATTAGAACGCACGAACTCTGACTTCCAAGCCCATGCTCTTTCCACTGAGTCATGCGGCTTCTACTGTTACTTAGTACAGTGCTCTGCACACAGTATCTACTCCAGCATTTAGTACAGTGCTGGCACTTAGTAACCACTTAACGAATATCATTTAAAAAATGAAATATCTTACTGGGGTCTATTATTGGCTCTGACCAACCTGCCTGGTCCATATTCAGGTTAGGCAGCTAGAATCAATCTTCTATAAGAACCAAGCCAAGATAGCAGTAGAGGAAGTGGACAGATAATGATTAAGGTGAAAACCTCTTTTTATACAAAGTGTTACTATTAAGTGATTAAAAGCATTAATGTCCAAATCAATAAAACCTCTGTGAAAACATCAGTGGAAGGAACTGGGGATTTCCCTCTTTATTTACCAATCAATCAGTAGTATTTCTTACAGACATACTGGGTGAAGAGTAAAGTAAAAATAAAAGACACGATTATTTGCCTTCATTAACTGCATTTCTTCAATTTTTCCAAGAGACCTTCCAAGAATAAGTCCTTATTTTCCCTTCTCCTGCTTCCTCTACTTTAATAATAATAATAATAATAATGTTGGTATTTGTTAAGCACCTACTCTATGCCGAGCACTGTTCTAAGCACTGGGGTATTCATTCATTCATTCATTAATTCAATAGTATTTATTGAGCGCTTACTATGTGCAGAGCACTGTACTAAGCGCTTGGGATGAACAAGTCGGCAACAGATAGAGACAGTCCCTGCCGTTTGACGGGCTTACAGTCTAATCGGGGGAGACGGACAGACAAGAACAATGGCACTAAACAACGTCAAGGGAAAGAACATCTCGTAAAAACAATGGCAACTAAATAGAATCAAGGCGATGTACAATTCATTAACAAAATAAATAGGGTAACGAAAATATATACAGTTGAGCGGACGAGTACAGTGCTGTGGGGATGGGAAGGGAGAGGTGGAGGAGCAGAGGGAAAAGGGGAAAATGAGGCTTTAGCTGCGGAGAGGTAAAGGGGGGATGGCAGAGGGAGTAGAGGGGGAAGAGGAGCTCAGTCTGGGAAGGCCTCTTGGAGGAGGTGATTTTTAAGTAAGGTTTTGAAGAGGGAAAGAGAATCAGTTTGGCGGAGGTGAGGAGGGAGGGCGTTCCAGGACCGCGGGAGGACGTGACCCAGGGGTCGACGGCGGGATAGGCGAGACCGAGGGACGGTGAGGAGGTGGGCGGCAGAGGAGCGGAGTGTGCGGGGTGGGCGGTAGAAAGAGAGAAGGGAGGAGAGGTAGGAAGGGGCAAGGTGATGGAGAGCCTTGAAGCCTAGAGTGAGGAGTTTTTGTTTGGAGCAGAGGTTGATAGGCAACCACTGGAGTTGTTTAAGAAGGGGAGTGACATGCCCAGATCGTTTCTGCAGGAAGATGAGCCGGGCAGCGGAGTGAAGAATAGACCGGAGCGGGGCGAGAGAGGAGGAAGGGAGGTCAGAGAGAAGGCTGACACAGTAGTCTAGCCGGGATATAACGAGAGCCCGTAATAGTAAGGTAGCCGTTTGGGTGGAGAGGAAAGGGCGGATCTTGGCGATATTGTAGAGGTGAAACCGGCAGGTCTCGGTAACGGATAGGATGTGTGGGGTGAACGAGAGGGACGAGTCAAGGATGACACCGAGATTGCGGGCCCGCGGGACGGGAAGGATGGTCGTGCCATCCACGGTGATAGAGAAGTCTGGGAGCGGACCGGGCTTGGGAGGGAAGATGAGGAGCTCAGTCTTGCTCATGTTGAGTTTTAGGTGGCGGGCCGACATCCAGGTGGAGACGTCCCGGAGGCAGGAGGAGATGCGAGCCTGAAGGGAGGGGGAGAGGACAGGGGCGGAGATGTAGATCTGCGTGTCATCTGCGTAGAGATGATAGTCAAAGCCATGAGAGCGGATGAGTTCACCGAGGGAGTGAGTGTAAATGGAGAACAGAAGAGGGCCAAGAACTGACCCTTGAGGAACTCCAACAGTTAAAGGATGGGAGGGGGAGGAGGCTCCAGCGTAGGAGACTGAGAATGATCGGCCAGAGAGGTAAGAGGAGAACCAGGAGAGGACAGAGTCCGTGAAGCCAAGGTGAGATAAGGTATGGAGGAGGAGGGGATGGTCGACAGTGTCAAAGGCAGCAGAGAGGTCAAGGAGGATCAGAATGGAGTAGGAGCCATTGGATTTGGCAAGAAGGAGGTCATGGGTGACCTTAGAGAGAGCAGTCTCGGTAGAGTGGAGGGGACGGAAGCCAGATTGGAGGGGGTCTAGGAGAGAATGGGAGTTAAGGAATTCTAGGCATCGATTGTAGACGACTCGTTCTAGGATTTTGGAAAGGAAGGGTAGTAGGGAGATAGGACGATAACTGGAGGGGGAAGTGGGGTCAAGAGCGGGTTTTTTTAGGATGGGGGAGACGTGGGCATGTTTGAAGGCAACATACAGGGTAATCAGGTTGTCCCACGGGAGGCTCAGTCTTAATCCCCGTTTTACAGTTGAGGTAACTGAGGCCCAGAGAAGTTAAGTGACTTGCGTAAAGTCACACAGCTGACAGGTGGTGGAGCTGGGGTTAGAACCCATGACCACCGACTCCTAAGCCCATGCTCTTTCCATTGAGCCACGCTGCTTCATTTGTATCTTACCCTTCGAGGACTTGATATTCACCCCCCCCCCCACCAAGCCCTACAACATTTATCTACATATCCATAATTTACTTTGATGTCTGGCTCTGCCTTTGGACTGTGAGAATGTGTCTTCCAACTATGTTGTACTCTTCCAACATAGTTGAGAAGCAGCGTGGCTTAGTGGAAAGAGCCTGGGCTTGGGAGTCAGAGGTCATGGGTTCTCATCCCGGCTCCACCACTTGTCAGCTGTGTGACTTTGGGCAAGTCACTTCACTTCTCTGTGCCTCAGTTCCCTCATCTGTAAAATAGGGATGAAGACTATGAGCCCCACGTGGGACAACCTGATCACCTTGTATCCTCCCCAGCGCTTAGAACAGTGCTTTGCACATAGTAAGTGCTTAACAAATGCCAACATTACCATCATTATTATTATTAAGCCTGGCTCCGCCACTTGTCTGCTGTGTGACCTTGGGCAAGTCATTTAACTTCTCTGTGTGTCAGTTACCTCCTCTGTAAAAATGGGGATTAAAAAATGTGAGCCCTATGTGGGACAATCTGATTACCCTGTATCTACCCCAGCACTTAGTATAGTGCTCTGCACATAGTATGCACTCAATAGATACTACTGATTTATTTATTGTCCCTGGAGAATCTAGTCAGTCAATCAATTTAATAAGGAAACACTTCAAACTGAATACTGAAGGCCAGTGATCTATTTTGAAAAATAAAGAACAACAAATCGAGAGAGGTTTTTCCAAGCACTTAGAGTGCTCAGTAAATACAACTGAGTGGGTTGGTCACCAGTTCCCTTTCCCAGAAAAAAACTTTCACTCAGTAAATACCACTGTTTGATCAAAATCTCATTACAACATGTATATTCTGCAAGACAAGTTCATTTTCATTTTGTAGATGAGAAGTGCATAATATGCTGTGTTTCTAGAGAAAAATTTAGGATTCAGAAGGAAATGTTAGGAGTTATGCACAGATCCTTATCCTCAGTTACTTCCCTTATGCATAATTTATTTTGATGTCTGTTCCCCCACTGCTAGACTGTAAGCACCTTAAGCAAAGGGATCAAGTCTACCAACTGTATTATATTCTCTCAAGAGCTTGGTACACTGCTTTGCACAGAGTGAGAGCTCAATAAATAGCACTGAATGGTTGAGTTCTTGTAGACGCTTAGCCTCCAAGGATCATGTTGCTGTTGCTAGAGATAGAACACTCACTTCCTTTCCTCCATTTCTCACCAAAACCTCCCTTTTAGAGGTCACCAATAATCTTCTTGACAAATCCAAATCCTCTATTCCCTTCTAATTCTCCTCAGTCTCTCAGCTGCCTTTGACACTGTGGACCACCCCCTTGTCCTGGAGACATTATCCAACTTTGGCTTCACTGACACTGTCCTCTCCTGGTTTTCCTCCTATGTCTCTGGCCGTTCATTCTCAGTCGTTTCTAACTGTGGGAGTACCTCCAAGTTTATTTCTGGATCCCCTTCTATTCTCCATCTAGATCCACTTCCTTGGAGAACTCATTTACTCCTATGGCTTCAACTACCATCTCTCTGTGGATAATTTCCAAATCTACATCTCCCGCCCTGTTCTTTCACCTTCTCTGCTGTCATTCATTCATTCATTCATTCATTCATTCATTCATTCATTCATTCATTCAACTGTATTTATTGAGGGCTTACTTGGTGCAGAGCACTGTACTAAGCACTTGCAAAGTACAATTTGGAAACAAATAAAGACAATCCCTACTGGGCTCACGGTCTAGAAGGGGGGACTCCGACAACAAAACGAAACAAAGCAAGTGGACAGGCATCAATTGCATCAGTGCAAAAAATAGAATTACAGATATATTCATGGCATTAATAAAATAGAGTAAAAAATAGGTGCATATATACACAAGTGCTGTGGGGTAGGGAAGGGAGTAGAGCAGAGGGAGAGAGTAGGGGTGATGGGGAGGGAAGGAGAAGCAAAGGAAAAGGGGGGGCTCAGTCTGGGAAGGCCTCCTGGAGGAGGTGAGCTTTAGGTAGGGCTTTGAAGGGGGAAATGTGCTAGTTAATAATAAGAACAACCATAATAACAATTATAATTTTTATTATGGCATTTGTTAAGCACTTGCTATGTACCAGGCACTGTACTAAGCGCTGGGGTGGATAAAAGCAAATTGAGTTGGACACAGTCCCTGTCCCAAATGAGGCTCACAGTTTTGGTCCCCATTTTACAGACTAGGTCACTGAGGCCCAGAGCAGTGAATTGACTTGCTCAAGGTCACACAGCAGACAAGTGGGTGAGCCAGGATTGGAACCCATGACCTTCTGAACATATCCATCCCACTGTCAACTCCACAGAAGTTATGCACATATCTATAAATTACATAATATAAATGACTCATTCATTCATATTCATATCCATCTCCTGGGAGGCTGAGGAGAAGGGCGGGGAGGGAAGACCCCACAGTTTTTTAATTCTCGTTAATCACTTATGACCTGCCAGCTACTGTACTAAGAACTGGGGTAGATACAAGATAATCAGATTGGATACAGACCCTTGACCACAGTGGACTCACAGTCTTAACCCCCATTTCACAGAAGAGGTTACTGAGGCACAAAAGAGTGAAGTTACTGGCCCAAGGTCATTCAGCAGACAAGGTCCTCTGATTCCCAGGTCTGGGCTCTTTACATAAGACCACGCTGCTTCCCTAGATTTTTTATCTATCCCAGAGCTTAGTAGGGTGCTTGGCACAAAGTAAGTGCTTAAATATTATAAATAGTTAATACAGTAGTCTGCACAGAGTAAGTACTCAATAAATAGCACTGATTGATGGATTGATTGAATGATCTGGTATTCCGGCCCGGATCCGTTTTCGCTAGTGACCTCACTGCTTGAAGGCAGTTTGTAGATAAAAGTGTGGCCCAGCAGAAAGAGCCAAGGCCTAATAAATACAATTAAAATAATAATTAAAATTCAAAGATGTAAAAAACTCAGATTACAAGAGAAATGAGAACATCACATATGCTGATCAATCCCTCACAGAATGGCCAAATGTGACTTCCCGGATTATAATAACAACAGATGTGGTGTTTGTTAAGTGCTTATTATGTGCCAGACACAGTACTAACCGCTGGGGTAGACACAAAATTATTGGGTTGGACACAGTCCCTGTCCCACACTGGGTTCACAGTCTTAATCCACATTTTACAAATGAGGAAACTGAGGCACAGAGATTGATGGAGAAGGGAAAGTCAGGGGTGTTAGATGGTCCGTGCAGGGTCAGTGGGGAAGAATCAGGGATGGGGAGGGGAAAAGGAGTGTTGAATGGTCCATGATGGCATACTGGGGGAGTGTCAAGGATGAGGAGGGGAATGTCAGGGGTGTTGGTTGGTCCATGCTGGGTCACTGGGGGAGAATCAGGGATGAGGAGAGCAGAGACACAGGGGTTGGATGGTCACACAGCCAAACAAGTGGTGGTGTGACCATTTGGTTTGGGGTTATTGTCCAAGGTTACTGCCCCATGCCCCCACCGACAGGGCCAAGCCCCTGGCTGAGCAGATTTAGTCAGTCAGCCGGTCAATCCTATTTACTGGACACTTACGGTATGCAGAGCACTGTACAAAGCACTTGGGAGAGTACAAAATAATGTAACAGATGCATTCCCTGATGACGGTGAGCTTACAGTACATAGGGGGAGACAGCACTAATATAAAGAAATACATTACAGGTGGGGACATAAGTGCTGGAGGGCTGGAAGATGGGTGGAGGATGAGGGATGCATGAAGGGAGCAAGTCAGGGTGATGCAGAAGGGAATGGGAGAAGAGAAAGGAAGGGCTTAGTCAGGGAAAGCCTCTTGGAGGAAATGTGCCTTCTGTTGTCTCATATTTCCTCCTGCCTTCAGGACATTTCTACTTGGATGTTTTGCCAGCATTTCAACTTCAACATGTCCAAAACATAACTCATCTTCCCACCTAAACCCTGTCCTTTTCTTGATTGTTCCATCACTGCAGACAGCACCACCACCCTCCCTATCTCACAAACCTGTAACTTTAATATTATCCTTGACTTATCTCTCTCATTTAACTCACATATTCCATCTGTCACTAAATCTGGTAGGTTCACCCTTAACAATATCACTGTAATCCACCCATTCCTCTCCATCAAAACTGCGCTACCACATTAATCCAAGCACTTATTCTATTCTTCCCTCATAACCGCATTAACCTCCTTGCTGACCTTCTTGCCACTTGCCTCCCCACTTCAGTCCCCATTTCAGTCCTTACTTCACTCTGCTGCCTGGATCATTTCTCTTCAAAAAACATTCAGTCCATGTTTCTCCACTCCTCAGGAACCTCCAGGGGTTGCCCAACCACTTACATATGAAACAGAAACTCACTGTCGGCCTTGAAGCATTCAATCAACTTTCCCCTTCCTACTTTACCTCTCTGAGCTCCTACTACCACCCAGCCCACACACTTCACTCCTCCAGTGCCAAACTACTCACCGTGCTTCAATCTTGTCTATCTCACCACTGACCCCTCATCCACATCTTGCCTTTGGCCTGGAGCTCCCTCCCCCTTCATATCCAAAAGACCACCTCTCCTCACCTTCCAAGCCTTAATTAAAATCACATGTCCTCAAAGTGGCCTCTCATGCGTAAGTGCTCATTTTGTCTCCTCCCACTGCCTTCCACATTGCCTTTGCCCTTGGATTTGCCCTTTATTCACCTCACCCTTAGCCCCACAGCAATTTTGTACATATCTGTAATTTATTTATATTAATGTCTATCTCCGCCTCTAAACTGTAAGCTCCTCGTGTGCCCACAAGGTAATATGACTACCAATTCTGCTCTATGTTGTACTCTCCTAAGAGTACACATTAAGCACTCATTACATAGGATTGATTAATAGATTTGAAGAATCATTGGTCTGGTATTGACATGACGTTTTGGCCTAATGTTCTCATACTCATAATCCATGTACCTTCTCTGTTATGTAATTTCATTAGTCGTGTTAAGAACATGTTTCCAACAACCAGAGAGAAAAAAGGTATCGTAATTTCTCATTTGCTCATATTTCTTGAGTGGTTAGATTCAAGATGGGTAAAGTGTTGGGAAAGAAATGCATCTGATTAAGAAAAGACAAATAAACAATTATTGTTTTCCACTCAAGTCTGAGAAGACAATTTTCAAGCTAATGTCCTTAGGGACTAGTGTGGACTAGTATAATTCAGTGTCTTTTGCATTAAAACTTTATTTTGATGATTTCTGCAAAGACACATTAAGGAAAACAATACCCATTGAAGTCTACTAAGATTCTGAAATAATAATAGTTAAAAATAGCAGTACTTGTTAAATGCATTTTTGTGTGTGTGTGTGTGTGTGTGTGTGTGCGTGCACGTCAAGCACAGTACTGAGCTCTCAGGTAGTTACAAGATGAACAGGTCAGGCATAATCCCTGTCCTACATGGGGCTCACAATCTAAGTGCATGGAAGAACAGGTACTGAATCCCTATTTTGCAGATGAAAAAATTGAGGTCCAGAATTGTTAAGTGGCTTTCCCTAGGTCACACAGCAGACACAGATGCCAAGTATCACCTCTCTCTCTCCACCATGATCCCTTTCCTTCTGCTAGTGGAAATTTTGGGACACATCACTAAAGGTGGGATTAACAATACAAGAACCTGCCTTACCCCTACCAACTGAAAATCAAGATGTGTTTGATAATATTTAATGTGGTTCTTCAGGCATTTCTCTGGAATGCTGTAAGGAATATTCATTCCACTCACATTTTGAAGTAATGGAAATATCAGATGTTACTTTACTCTTTGGACTTCCACATTCTTGGGCTGAATTTATAAGTGTAAAAAAGAGTTTCAGTTTGGAAGCCAGGACCTCTTTTCTAAGTGTCCTGAGATGAAGGAAATTTTCAAATTGGATTTAAATTTTGTGAGGTGAAATAAGCCAACCTGAGGCTCTGCTCAGCAAACGGCCTTCCCTATCCCTCTGGGCTCCGCAGCGCTCTCCCGCTCTTTGGCATCATAAAAAGAAAAATGACAGTTGGCTCTGAGGAGCTACTCTCATCTTACTTCTAGGTCACTTGCTACTTGTAGCTATTGCTCCTCTTCCTCTTCAGAGAAGCTTTCATCCACACCCTCAGGATTTCAGGGCTCGACAAAGCCAGATTTATGGGAGCCTTTGCAGCTAAGATGTTACCCTCAGACTAAGTGCATAAACCAATGCCACAGGGAGAGAGGCAGAAACCCAATTACCAAGTCCCATATCTCTCCTGGAATGCTTGGCTTTGAGAATGGTCCAGGTTTGGCATTAAGACACCTCATAAATAATGCATGATGACCATCTTTAGGAAATTAAAATCATATCACTCCTCTCAGCAATGACTGCAACATGCTGTATTTTCTCTTGCAAATCTTACTAATAATGAGCCACCTTGCCCTTTAGCAGGCAGTCTCAGAAGGAGAAATGAAGTCAATAGGAATGGCATCAATTTATTCCCAGATACAATCATCTTCCTTTCTCTTGTTAAAAGCAATGGTAGGGCTGAGAAAAAACCTGTGTAATTGGGGAGGAAACCCAAGTGCTTATTGAAGGGGAAACCTTACCTTTTGACCTCATATTCTCTAAATGAGATTTTTTTTTCACTTAACACCAATTATTTATGGAATGTTTGCATTTAAAATGTAGGGGCTTTGTTTGATTTGAAAGGGGGTAAGAAAAGTGGCCTAGAGGATGTTACTGGGCTCATTTCCAAGCCTTGCAAATGTTTAGCACTTCATATTTTGGTGCAGAAGAGGCAGTTATAATCATCTAGTTATCCAGCCACTTTACAATGCAGTGCTTTCTAAATAAAATGTACATGCTGTTATCTAGGCCTACAGCTAGTACACTGATGAATTACAATCCTGCTTTTGGTCCAGCGCTGGAGACTGCAAGGCTTCAAGGATCAGGAGATTTGAGTTTTAGTCCCCGCTCTGCCTCCCGGGCTCTGTCATCGGCATGGAAGCCTTCCAATCGAAGAAGCAGTCAGACCATTCCTCAGAGCGGACAGGTCTAGTGGGAATCATGAAAAAATGCTGGCCAACACGGGGCAGGAAGAATTTAGCAGCTACTGAAGCAAATGTCAACTGGGTCATGGCACTTCAGCCTGAGATCACTTCTGCCATTAATGGGTCCTGCATGCAAAAAGCCCTTTCTTGTCTTTAGTGACTCACTAATATAGAACAGATTCCTATACCCATCTTCTTGGTCCGGGCTTTCTGGACTGAGCTTGCCTTTTGTTCTTTAGAGGAGACTCCATCAGACACACAGATATAAATGGTAGCCTTTAGGTATGTATGCTGGTAGTACTTGGATAATATGGATCATACTGGCTATGTTTGTTTAGCATTGTTAAATAGGGGTTCTGAAACATTACAATTTTGAACATATGTGTCCTTTCTGAGTGGACCATGAAAGGAAAATCTGAATGTAGCCATGAGGAGGAATGGGATTTTAACTAAAAATAGTAATAATTCTAGCATTTGTTAAGTGCTTACTGTGTGCCAGATACCATACTAAGAGCTGGGATGGATACAAACAAATTGGGATGGTCACAGTCCACGTCCCATACGGGCCTCATTCTCAATCCCCGTTTTACAAACGAGGCAACTGAGGCACAGAGAAGTCAAGGGACCTGTCCAAGGTCATACAGCAGACAAGGGGTGAAATTGGAATTAGAACCCAGGTCCTCTGACTCCCAGGCCCGGGCTATTTCCACTAGGCCATGCTGTTTGACATATAATTTATATGAGTGGACTAGGAGTCCACTGATTAATTAGACAAGGAATGTATTTATTGAGAGCTTACTGGGGGCAGAGAACTATTCTAAGAGCTTGGAAGAGTACAATATAACAGTTGGTAGACACAATCCCCTTGCAGCCTAGAGGGGAATGCAAATATTAGCATAAACCAATTACCTGAAAAATGGATGCCCACATGAAAGTTGACCAACCCGTTCTAACTGTGCATTTTCCAGAAGTGCCTTGTGGAGCAGTCTGGTCTGATAGTGGTAGCAATTTTAGTATTTCGTGAGTGTCCACTTGATACAGTGCACTCTGCTAAACACTTGGGAAGTACAAGGGAAATAAATGACTCATCCATTGGCCACAGGGAAGTTACACTTTTTGCAGGGGAGATGGAAATAAGAATACTTATTGAAAAAAAATCATAAAAATAAATGATTAAAAGTATAATTGAATGAACATGTGCACACATGAACATATATATATATACATGTATTGGCTCAGTGTAAAGAGCCCGGGCTTGGGAGTCAGAGGTCATGGGTTTGAATCCCGGCTCTGCCACTTGCCAGCTGTGTGTCTTTGGGCAAGTCACTTAACTTCTCTGTGCCTCAGTTATCTCATCTGTAAAATGGAGATTAAAACTGTGAGCCCCATGTGGGACAACCTGATTACCTTGTATCCCCCCAGTGCCTAGAATAGTGCTTTGCACATAGTAAACACTTAACAAATATCATCATTATTATTATATATACATGTTGAGGATGGATATGAATAACTGCATAAGGGCATGGTGTAGTGGATAGGACTCAGGCTTGGGAGTCAGAAGGTCATGGGTTCTAATCCTGACTCCACCATTTTTCTGTTGCATGACCTTGGGCGAGTCACTTCTCTGTGCCTCAGTTACCTCATTTGTAAAATGGGGATTGAGTCTGTGAGCCCTACATGGGACATGTACTGTGTCAAACTGAATTTGACATGGGACATGTACTGTGTCAAACTCAATTTGATTGTATCCACCCCAGCTGTCTGTACAGTTCCTGCCACAGAGTAAGCACTTAAGAAATACCATTATAGAGAAACAGCGGGGCTTAGTGGAAAGAGCATGGACATGGGAGTCAGAGGTCATGGGTTCTAATCCCGGCTCTGCCATTGTCAGCTGTATGGCTCTGGGCATGTCACTTAACTTCTCTGTGCCTCAGTTACCTCATCTGTAAAATGGGGATGAAGACTGTGAGCCCACGTGGGACAACCTGGTTACCTTGTACCTATCCCAGTGCTTAGAACAATACTTGGCACGTGATAGGCGTTTAACAAATGCCATCATTATCATTATCATTATCATGATCAATGCATAACTGCACATAGTAAGTCCTCAGAAAATGCCACTGATTGATTGCTAGAGATGGTTGATTGGTGCTGGAGTTTGGGATTTGGGATGCTGGGAATGAAGGAGGGAAGACATGTTGGAGATGGTGGGATTTCAAGAGGGCTTTGAATATGGGGATGACTGTGGTCTGAGAAGCACTGTGGGCTAGTGGCAAAAGCACAGGCCTGAGAGTTGGAGGACCCATCACTCACCTGTTATGTGACGTTGGACAAGCCATAGTTCCTCTATGTCTCAGTTCCCTCATCTGCAAATCAGAAATTCAATCCCTGTTCTCTTTCCTACTTGGACTGAGCCCCTTATGGGACCTGATGATCTTGTGTCTATCCCAGCGCATACTACAGTACTAGGATCATAGTGATCACTTAACAATGCACACTATTATTATTTTTAATCAATCAATCAGTTATACTTATTGAGCACTTACTGAATGCAGAGCACTGTACTTGGGCGAATACAGTATAACAGAGTTGATAGACTTGTTTCATTATTATTATTATTATTATTAAGAAGCAGCATTGCCAAGTGGAGAGCACTGCGGATTCAAACTATGAAACTTATATGGGACAGGGACTGTGTTCAACCTGATTAACTTGCTTAGTACAGTGCCTGGTCCGTAGTAAGCCCTTAACAAATACCATTAAAAATTAACATTATTATTGTTACTTTTATTTGAGGAGGGAGTGAATTCCCATTCAAGGGATAGTATGAGTGAGGGTTCAGAGGATGGAGAATTAAAGGTGAGGTATAGTTGGAAGGTGTTAGCATGGGAAGAACAAAGTAAGTAAGTTGGGATGAGAAGCAGCATGGTATAGTGGATAACGTGGGCCTGAGAGCCAGAATGTCCTGGGTTCTATTCCTGCCTCTGCCACTCGTCTGCTGTGTGGCCTTGGACAAGTCACTTCACTTTTCTGTGCCTCAGTTACCCCATGTGTAAAATGGGGATTGAGACTGTGAGCCCCATATGGGGCAAGGGACTGTGTCCAACCTGATTAACTTGAACCTACCCCATTGCTTGGCACATTGTAAACACTTAACAAATACCATTATTGTTATTATTATTATTATTATTACATGAGACTAAAACCTAATAACTAACTGATCTCGCCCTTCCTGAAATGCAAAGTTACCCTCTTGAAGACATGGAATTAGAGTCTCTTTCACACGAGGCTCATATTCTTTGAGGCTCTACTTTGTTTTGCCAGACTTTGGCTTTCCACTGCTCTCTTTCCAACAGAAAAGTATCTGTGTAAAACCTAGGGCTCCTTTATTGATCAGAAACAGTTCTTTGAATGACCCATTTCCCTTCTCTTTCAATGGAAATCATTGCCTTTTTCTGTTCACCTGGCTTTGTTTCCTATTTCGAACTAGAAGTTAGTCTGTGGGAAAGTAGTAACTGTCCCTAGGTATTGAGAGCCTCCATGTGCAGTGGGCTGCTTGACTTGTATTTGCAACAGACAACTAGAATACACATAAGTGCTTGTGAAGCCATGTACAGCTTCCCAACCCAGCTACTTTGCTGTGGCCTTCTTAACTGAAATGACACTAAAATGAGTAGTGATAATGGTTGAAATAGTATTAATTAAGCACTTACTGTGTGCTGGAAAAAAACACAGGTGAGAATTAATCATGACTCTGACACTTGCCTGCTGTGTGACCTTGGGCAAGTGACTTCATTTCTCTATGCCTCAGTTACCTCATCTGTAAAATGGAGGTTGAAACTGTGAGTTGGGTCCAACGCAATGATCTTGTATCCACTCCATTGCTTAGTATAGTGCCTGGCACATAGTAAGTACTTAAGATACCATTAACAAATGAAAAAGCAAAACAAAACAAAAAACCTAGATAAAGTCCTTTGTCCCCAAAGAGCTCCCAATCTAAGAATAACGGGACAGAGGAACTTGTGACACAAACAGTGAAACATTAAAATATAAAAAGAACATAGAAGACAAGGGCAATGATAGGCTGTGAGCTCATGGGGACAGGGAATGTCACTGGCTAATGAACAGTATTTTGCACAGAGTAAGTGCTTAATTAATTAATTCATTCATTCAGTAGTATTTATTGAGTGCCGTACTAAGCCCTTGGAATGTACAATTTGGGAAGAGATAGAGACAATCCCTGCCCAATGACGGGCTCACAGTCTAACTGGGGGAACAGATGGTCAAAAACAAGACAACATAATCACGATAAATAGAATCAAGAGAATATTATTGAATGAATAAATTGGCAAAAAATAAAAATTACAAGTGCACTTGGGCCCTGTGGCTAGAGGAGCAGAATTTCAGGCTTCTCTCAGCCCAGAGTCCACAGTCACAGTCATGGTGACCTCTACAGTTGCAGCAGTTGCCCACAGCGTTTACAACATTCTAAATCATGAGGGGCTGCACAGTGCTGCTCTTCTTTTCATATCACTCCCTGGCACAAGGCAATCTGGGAGCAGGGATCTAAGATGTCAGGGCAGGGAAGGGTAAGTTTACCCTTTCGGTAGCCTGGGAGTCCGCTTTGGTAGTCTGAGTCTGTATTCTGAATCGGGTTCTGTCCCTCACCCGCTCTAAGGTAGGCTGGGAGCAAAGTCCCAGTTGGCATGGAGGAGAGGTGATGTGGGTTATCATTAATAAAGCAATGTCCTCAGACTTGACTGTAAGATCCTTGTGGGCAGGGATCATGTCTATTAACTCGATTTCAAGGGGTAAATACCATCCTCTCCACAGAGTAAGTGTTCAATGAATATTACCAATTGAATATCTATGTACCTTGGTGGCCCAGAGGGGTGAGAGGCGGAGGCTATGTACTTCCCCTGTTTGTAAAATATGTACTTCCCCTGCTTGCAAAATAGAGCATGGAAGAGCTACATAATGATAATAATAACAATATTTGTTAAGCACCTACTACATGCAATAACAATAATAATGATTGTGGTATTTGCTAAGCACTTACTGTGTGCCAGGCACTGTACAAAGCACTGGGGTGAATACAAGCAAATCAAATTGGACACAGTCACTGTCCTACATGGGGCTCACAGTCCAAGTAGAAGGTTGAACAGCTACTGAATCCCCATTTCACAGAGGACATAATGGAGGTACAGAGAAGTTAAGTGACTTGCCCAAAATCACATGGCAGGCAAGTGGCAGAACTGAGAATAGAACCCAGGTCCTCTGGCTCCCAGGCCCATGCTCTTTCCATTAGAACACAATAACCTGAACCCAACCAAGCCGGGTTAAAGTCAGCCTTGTCTGATCAGGCACCAAAGAATTGAGACCTGTGAGACTTGAATATAAGGTCTGAATTGGGCACACTGTAATTTACAAAGTCTCACTGACATCCCGAATAGCTGACAGTCCTTCTTTCCAACAGCTGTTGGATCAAGAGCCTGATTCCTCCTCCTGAAATTCAGCAACTAAAAACGTAGACATTTACTGAAAGAGGCTGCCCCTGGAAATAGCTAAAGAGCCACAAACTTGGGCACTATCAAAGCATTGTTTTACAGCTGGAAATGTCCCCTTAAAATTGTATTCTTTCAAAGACAGGGCAATAGGACCACTAAAGTTTACTAGCCAGTGGGATAGGGCAGTGAGCTGGTGCCAAGTGAGAATAATGAGTCACATGTTTAGTAGGTATTTGAGGATCCAAAGTCAAGGACTAGCACATTTTCTGGTTTATTTTAGTTTCTAACCTAGACTGGCTGTTTGGGGAAGTTTTATGGGTATTTTTGGATTCTAGAGATGCACTACGGTAGGGGTGGCCCTGTGGATGTATTCATTCTTATTCAATCATATTTACTGAGTGCTTACCATTTTCAGAACACTATACTACACACTTGGGAGAGTACAATAAACAGACACATTCCCTGCCCACCTCAAGCTTACAATCTAGAGGGAGAGACAGACATTAGTATAAATAAATATTACAGATATGTAAATAAGTGCTGTGGGGCTGGGAGAAGGGATGAAAAAGGGAACAAGTCAGGGCAATGAAGAAGGGAGTGAGAGAAGAGGAAAGGAGGTCTTAGACTGTACTCTGTCATCTCTTCAAGGACAGGGATTGTGTCTATTTTACTTTCCCAAGTGCACAGTACTATGCTCTGCACACAATAAACACTCAAGAAATAACTTTGATTACTATGAGAATAAATGACCAGGAAAAATCCCCAGCAGTGGCATTGGAGTAATTAAAATCACTAGGATTATGATAAAGCCACTGAGTGTAGGAAGAAGCACTAATGAGATAATAAAGTAGAGACAGTGAAGGAAGGCAAGCAGATCAGGAGTGCTGACAAGAGGGTTCCTGTCTATTCAGGGAGGTCCACCTTGTGCTACCTTCCAACCCCAGCCTGTCAGCTTGCTGGATTGATGATAATAATAATAATGTTGGTGTTTGTTAAGTGCTTACTATGTGCAGAGTACTGTTCTAAGCGCTGGGGTAGATACAAGGTAATCAGGTTGTCCCATGTGAGGCTGACAGTTGATCCCTATTTTACAGATGAGGTAACTGAGGCACAGAGAAGTTGTGACTTGCCCACAGTCACACAGCTGACAAGTTGCAGAGCTGGGATTCAAACCCATGACCCTTGACTCCCAAGCCCGGGCTCTTTCCACAGAGCCACACCCAGCACAGGATAGGGCAAAGTGTGTGAATGGAAAATGGAATGGAAGAGTACCAGCCCTAGAGGCCCAAAACTCACAGCCTCACCCTCAGCCAAAGCAAAAGGACTGTGAAAAGAGAATTAGATTTCCGGTGGAGGGCCTGGTTTATCGGATTCTTTTTGAGGCTTGTTAAGAGCAGAGAGAGTCATTCACAGATATATGCAATTCAGGTTCAAAGTTGATACTATGGATTCAAATACACAGTTGTGGCTGAAAAGACAGGTTTAACCTGATCCCCAATCCTTTGAGAATGGTCAAGAGGAAGGATAATAATGATGGCATTTGTTAAGCGCTTACTATGTGCCAAGCACTATTCTAAACGCTGGGGTAGATACAAGGTAATCAGGTTGTCACACGTGAGGCTCATGCTTTTAATCCCCATTTTCCAGATGAAGTAACTGAGGCACAGAGAAGTTAAATGGCTTGCTCAAATTCACACAGCAGACAAGTGGCAGAGCTGGAATTAGAATCCTCGTCCTCTAGCTCCCAAGCCCATGTTCTTTCCAATAAGCCATGGTGAGGGAGAAGCAGTGTGGTCTAATGGAAAGAGCATGGGCTTGGAAGTCACAGGACCAGGGTTCTAACCCTGGCTCTGCTAACTGCTTGTTGGGTGACCTTGGGCAAGTGACTTCTGTTCTCTGTGCCTCAATTCCCCTGTTCTCTCTTCTATTTACACTCTGAACCCCATGAGGGTCAGGGACTACGTCCAACCTAATTCACTTGTATCTACACCAGTACTTAGAACAGTGTTTGACATGTAGTAAGTGCTTAAAAAAATACCATAAAAAGTCCAACTGCCTTCTTGGCATTCTCTTGCCCTCAGCATCCTCTCCCAGGCCTCTCTTCAAACCAACTAAATGACAAGTTGTTGGGCTGCCCCTTGACCCTTCCCCACTGCCAGAGGATGATGCCTGGAAGCAGCATGACCTAGAGGAAAAAGCACAGGCCTGGGAGCCTGAGGACCTGGGTTCTAATCGTGGCTTAGTGGATACAGCACAGGTCTGGGTGTCAGAAGGTCATTGGTTCTAATCCTGGCTCTGCCACTTATCTGCTGTGTGACCTTGGGCAAATCACTTCACTTCTCTGTGCCTCAGTTACCTCATCTGAAAAATGGGGATTAAGACTGTGTGCTCCATGTGGGACAGGGACTGTGTCCTACCTAATTTGCTAGTATCCACCACAATGCTTAGTACTGTGTCTGACATATAGTAAGCACTTAACAAATATCACAATTATTACTATTATTGATGTTGGGCAAGTCACTTAACTTCTGAGTGCCTCAGTTTCTTCTATACCAGTGTTCCCTCCTTAGTCTGTGAGCCCAAGTGTGAGCCCGTTGTTGGATAGGGATTGTCTCTGTTACCAAATTGTACTTTTCAAGTGCTTACTAAAGTGCTCTGCACACAGTAAGAGCTCAATAAATATGACTGAATGACTGAATGAGTGGAGACCATGTCCAACCTGATTATCTTCTATCTATCCCAGAGCTCATTGCAGTTCTTGGTGCATAGTAAGCACTTTACAGATATGACAGTTATTGTTGGGGATGTTTTCCAGTCACTATGTTTGTGCTCTAGACAGGCTACACCATGTATACTTAATCTAAACTTCCTGCGCTTTGCAGATGGCATCTCAAACAACTGCAGGAGGCCCCCTTTAGCTGCCTGACAGAGTCTCTAAGATCTTATTCCAGTTCCACATAAGAATGCCCATAATGGTGCTGATTCATTTGGCTTCTTTAACATGTACCCCTTAGTTGTGGTTCTCGGCATGTAGATACGCAATCCTGTGGGGAATCATATGTTTTAAGTTGGTATGATTAGAAATGCTTGTCAGGGGTAGGCAATCAATTAATTATATTTATTGAATGGTTACCATGTGCAGACCACTGTACTAAGCGCTCTAGAGAGTACAAAACAGTGGAGCCGGCAGACATGTTCCCTACCCACAATGAGCTTAGTCTAGAGGGGTAGATATAGCCCTTCAGGTTGGACAGAGTAGAATGGACAAAGTAGTCCAGTGAAACGCTGACCCTCTCAAAGAAAAAAACTCCAAGCCCATTAGCTTGCCTCAATCTCCTGCCCTCCATTAGTCTCATACTTTATAAATCATTGAAATCATTTAAAAATCATTTTTATAATTGAGGAAACTGTTGGGTAACTTATAAATTGTGTGCAGGACCAATAAATTAGTTAACTGAGATATAAATTGCTGCTAAGACCTATAAATCAGACCCATATGATACATAAATCAAAAAGCATATACATGTGGTCAGAATTTAAAAGTACTAATTTATAAATCACACCTTGAAAAATTGCACCACATCACAAGGCAAAAGCAGAGCACATCAGTCATCTCTTCTCCTCAATTGAAGATATTAAACACAGGAACTGTAGGAAAGGTATGACAGGGAGTAATTTAATGACAATATGTACAGTACAAAAGGTGAAGGGAAATGCTAGTGAATACTTCAAAGCAAAAATATTATTTATGTATTTCTTAACTTTCATTAAACTTTGGAGGTTCTGTTCTCCCTTTTCTCACTATGGAATTGCAGTCAGAGAACTGGGAATGAAATAATCCATTATATAGAAGTGTCAATTTTGGCACAGCAATCGGGGAGTGGAGAGGGGAGCAAATATATCCATTCTAAAGCCCTCCTCCTCATCCAACTCCTCCCCTATTTCCGTGACTCTTCGGAGGAAAAGTTGCCTAGCAACCACTGGACTTTATAGGTCATTTCTATATGTTCCTGACTTACAAACTCTCTGGTGCTTGCAAAAATTCAAGAGAAAACATAGAAATCACTGATCTGATTATATATATTATGTCTATCCCAGTGCTTAGTACAATGCTTGGCATATAGTAAGGGCTGAACAAATACAACAATTATTATTGTTATTACTACTAATGATATTAAATCAGCAATTAACTGTTAATCATCCCAAGGTATTTGGACAAGAATTGCATAATCAGTGAAACATCACGGACATTATAGTAATATAAAAATGATATAAGCTATATGTAAATTTAAATATTTCAGGTTAAACAAACAAGGTATTATGCAATGCCATTAGCTAAAATAATCAACAGTAAAATGAAATATTACAGACACATTGGACAGTGTCTCACCCTAGCAGCAGAAACAATCTGGAAGAAGAGCTAGGTTTCACAGTTTGATTTTCACAGAAGGAACAGTCTAATATTTTGTCTCTGAAATGGCAAGGAATGAAGACCCATTATGGACCACTTGACTAAAAATGTATCTTAAGGGAAGCAGCTTTGCCTAATGGAAAAGGCATGTGCCTTGGAGTCAGAGGACCTGGGTTTAAATCCAGGCTCTGCCACAGATTCAATATCTGTTCTCACTCCTAGGTGGAATCTGAGTCTCATGTGGAAGAAGGACTGGGTATGATCATAATAATGTTGGTATTTGTTAAGTGCTTACTATGTGCACGTCACTGTTCTAAGCTCTGGGGTAGATACAGGCTAATCAGGTTGTCCCATGTAAGGCTCACAGTTAATCCCCATTTTACAGATAAGGGAACTGAAGCACAGAGAAGTTAAGTGACTTGCCCACAGCCACACAGCTGACAAGTGGCAGAGCTGGATTTCGAACCCATGACCTCTGACTCCCAAGCCCAGGCTCTTTCCACTGAGCCACACTGCTTCTCTATCTTCTCTATGATCATGTTATCTTATTCTATCCCAAGTTTAATGCAGGCCTTGGCAGATAGTAAGTGCTTAACAAATATCACCACTTTTCATCAATCAATAATTAAAGGAGAAGCGGCGTGGCTCAGTGGAAAGAGCCCGGGCTTTGGAGTCAGCGGTCATGGGTTCGAATCCCAGCTCGGCCACTTGTCAGCTGTGTGACTTTGGGCAAGTCACTTCACTTCTCGGTGCCTCAGTTACCTCATCTGTAAAATGGGGATTAAGACTGTGAGCCCCACGTGGGACAACCTGATTCCCCTGTGTCTACCCCAGCGCTTAGAACAGTGCTCGGCACATAGTAAGCACTTAACAAATACCAACATCATCATAAATGGCATTTATGAGCACTTACTATGTACGAAAGACTATACTAAGCACTTGAGAGAATATATTACAACAGAGGCACAGAGAAGTGAAGTGCTTAAAGGGTATACAGTTCCCAGGGCAAGGGTGATTTAGAAGGGACGGGGGTAGGAGAAATGAGGGCTAAATCAGGGTAAGCCTATTGGAGATGTGATTTTAATAAGGCTTTGAAGGTATGGAGAGTTGTGGACTGGTGTATATGAAATGGGGGATGGAGATCCAGTTCAGAGGGAGGATGTTGGCAAATGGTTGGTGGCGAGTCAGACAAGATCAAGGTACAGTGAGTATGTTGGTGGGCTAGATTGTAGTAGAAAATCAGCCAGGTAAGGTAGAAATGGGAGGGATGACAGTGCTTTAATGGCGATGGAGAGGTGTTTCCTTTTGATGCAGAGGTGATGGGCAATCACTGTAGGTTCTTGAGGAGAAGGGAGATATAGAATGAATTTTTTTTTTTTAGAAAAATTATCCTGGCAGCAGAGTGAAGTAAAGACTGAAGTGGGGATAGATAGGTAGCAGGGAGGTCACTGAGGAGGTTGATGCAGCAATCAAGGCAGTGTAGCTTAATGGAAAGGCTGTAGGCCTGGGAGTCAGAAGGTCCTAAATTCTAATCCCAGCTACGTCACTTCTAAATTGTGTGACTTTAGGAAAGACACATCACTTCTCTGTGCCTCAGTTACTTCATCTGTTAAATGGGGATTAAGACTGTGAGTCCCATGTGCAACATGGACTTTGATTAGCTTGTACCTGTCCCAGTCCATAGTACGGTGACTGGCACATAGAAAGCACAGGTAAACAAATACCACTGGGGGGAAAAAAAAGTAGAAAGGAATGAATTTAGCAACAGATTAAATATGTGTGTTGAATGAGAGAGATGAGTTTTGAACGACGCTAAGGTTATAGGCGTGTGAGACAGGGAAGATAGTGGTCTTCAATACATTGATGAGAATGACAGGGGGATGACAGGATTTGGGTGGGGGATGACAGGATTTGGGTGGAAGATGAGGAGTCTCTTTTGGACATATTCTGTTTTAAGAGATGAGGGAAACACTAAACTAGACATTGAACCTCCTAAGATTTCTAACATCGCATGTGGATCTGTATTCTTGGACAGTTGGTATTCACACTCCCCTCAACCCCACAGCACTTATGTACAGAGGGGTAACCTTATTTATATTGTCTGCCTTCCCCTCTAGCCTCTAAGATCCTGGTGTACAGAGAACACATCTACCAACTCTGTTGTGTTGTAACCTCCCAAATGTTAGAACTGTGCTCTAGTAAGTGCCCAGTAAATAACATTGATTGATTGATTGATTTCTAACTTTTCCCTGTAATAACCCAACCTGGAGCCATTTGTAAATTTTCCTAGGTCTTTCTTGCACCTGTTGATATTTTCTTCCTGCAAAACCTCCTTTGGGAATAGATTCCATGGCATAGTGGATAGAACACAGGCCTGGGAGTCTGAAAGTCATGTGTCTTAATCCCAGCTCCACCACTTGTCTGCTGTGTGGCCTTCAGCAAGTCACTCTTGTTTTCTCTGAGCCTCAATACCTTATCTGCAAAATAGGGATTGAGGCTGCAGTCCCATGTGGGATAAGGATTGTGTCCAATCCAGTTTGCTTATATCTACCTCAGCCTTTAATACAGTGCCTGGCACACTGTAAATGCTTAAAGAGTACCACAGTCATTATAATTATTATTATTATTATTATTATTCCATTGGCTTACTTCTTATTGCAATAAGATATTTTAAATTATTTATTTGAAGGTGGCAGATTCAAAACAAATACCGCTCACATCAATAAGATTTTCAAGTAATTCATACAAATATTCATTTGAAAGATCACTCCTTTTCCTTGAGTAAAGACAACCCACTTTGTGGTTCATTTACCACCTATAGACAACCTTTACATATGAAAGTTAAAGCAGTAATATTTATCAATTTATGAAACAGGAAAATGCTTAATTGAAGCAGGATGGCTAGTGGCAAGAGCACAGGCTTGGGGAGTCAGAGGACTTGGTTCTAATCCCGGCTCCGCCACTTGTCTGCTTTGTGACCTTGGCCAAGCTACTTCACTCTCATTGCCTCAGTTCCCTCATCTGTAAAATGGGGATTAAGACTGGGACCCCCCACGTGGGACAACCTGATTACCCTTGTATCTATCTGAGCATTTTGAACAGTGCTTGACACATAGCAAGAGCTTAACAACTACCAGAATTATTATTATTATATTCCAATTTTAGTATTTCAAAATAATTCATATCATGAGTAATTTGGCTGATAAAGCAATCAGACCCTTTTTGAGGTAAAATAAATGCTGTCAGAAAAGAGAAGTAAAGGTAGGTTACCAAAACAGTGTCACTGAATAGATTTGAGACTGTATTCCTAGAATAAAGACTGCAAAAGATGCATTGAGCCTGTGTATAAATTAAACTTTACTTGTAATGACAAACTATTACCTGCTCTGTTGGTGTAGAAAATGACATTTTCTATGAACTAAGTTATGTTTGAAAATGATTTGAATAATAGTTTACTAGTACATCCAAATCAATTCCTTGTTAGAATAACTCCATCCTTTTGAAACATCATCTTACAGTATATACATGTTTGATTTTGGTGAAATATTATTAACATCACCATTCAACCATAACATACAATCACTGAACAAATTAACATGTCTGCACTTCTAATTGTGTGCGGTGTCATTCACAATCCAAGGAAAATAATGAAGAATTTGGCAAGGTAAAGGAAATAGATATTATTATAAATGCAAGCTTTTATTTCAATTCTCAGAAAATGTGCCTCGATAATAATTTGAACAATTACATTCTTCGTAATAGGATTTAGAATCAGGAAATGATCTGGCTTTGTGTGTGTGTGTGTGTGTGTGTGTGTGTGTGTGTGTGTGACTATCTGAAAGGTGGTAAAATAAAAAATGACGACAAGGAATGGAAGGCACACAGTGCATGACCAGCCACATAGCTAAAATACGGCTAGTTATGTTCTTTTACCACCATTTGATTTAATCATCATTTGCATTCATTTCATTACTGCTTTTGGATCAGTCACTCATATTTATTGTTTACTGAATGTATAGCATTGTCCTAAGTGCTTGGGAAAGTACAGTATAAGATACTTCGTAGACACGTTCCCTGCCCACAATGAGCTTGCAGCCTAGAGGGAGAAACAGGCATTATTATAAATAAATAAATTATGAGGGATGGGTGAATGAAGGGCCAAATGCAAGGGAGATGCAGAAGAGAACAGGAAAGGAGTAAGTGAGGCCTTAGGAAAGGCCTCTTGTTAGAAATGTGCTTTCAGTAAGGCTTAGATGAGTGATCGTCTTGTAGAAATGAAGAGGGATGACATTCCAGGCCAGAGGCAGGATGTGGTAAGTTAAGTGAGATTGAGAGGCACAGTGAGTAGGTTGGCATCAGAGGAAGAAAACATGAGGGCTGGGTTGTAGTAGGAAATCAGAGAGGAAAGGTAGGTGAGGGCAAGGTGACTGAGTGTTTTAAAGTCTGTGGAAAGTAGTTTCTGTTTAATGTGGAGGTGGATGGACAACCAGTAGAGGTTCTGGAGGATTAGGGAAACATGCACTGAACAGTTTTGTAGAAAAACGATCCACAAAATAGAGTGAAATATGGATTGACATAAGGAGAGACAGGAAGTAGGGAGGTTAGCATGGAGGCTGATGAAGTAATCAAGGTGGGATAAGATAAATGCTTGTATTAACATGGTAGTACTTTGGGTGTGAAGGTAAGGTGTATTTTAGTGATGCTGTGCCAGATTTAATGACATCCTCAAATCCAGTGGGTACCCTAAATCTAAGAAGTGAGGCTTAGTGGATAGAATATGCCCCTGGGAGTTAGTAGGACTTGGGTTCATTCATTAGTTCATTCACTTATTCAATCATATTTATTGTGCGCTTACTGTGTGCAGAGCCCTTGGAAAATACAATAGAGCAATCCCAGAGAGACAATCCCTGCCCACAACAGGCTCACAGTCTAGAGGAGGGGAGACAGACATCAGTACAAGTAAACAGGCATCAATATAAATAAACAGAATTATAGATATATAAATATATACATAAGTGCTGTGGGGCAGGGAGAGGGGGAAAACCAAAGGGAGTGAGTCATGGTGACCTGGGAGGGAAGGGGAGCAGAGGAAAAGTGGGACTTAGTCTGAGGTTCTAATGTTGGCTCGGCCACTTGTCTGCTGTGTGACCTTGGGCATGTCATTCCACTTCTCTGGGCTTCAGTTACCTCATCTGCAAAATGGGGATTGAGACTGTAATCAAAACCCAATTTGCACGTATCTACTCCAGTCCTTAAATACAGTGCCTGGCACATAGTAAGCACTTGACAAATACCTCAATTATTATTATTATTATTTCCCCCTCATACACACATAACTTCTATCTCCAACCTCCCACCTCTTTGGTCCAGACTTGGAGTGGCAGAGCTAACCCGAGTGTTACATCTTTCAACTGACTGAGGTTGAGAGCATCAACAGCCAGGGGCACAGGGAGAAAGTGAAAGAACCATGTAACCCTGGCCAAGGTCTCTGGACAAGAAAAAACCAGGACCCTGGGAACAGAAACCCCAAGCTGGTTTGACAGTCACCATTCTGGGCCTTTGGATCTGGCATCAATCAGTCAAGCAATCAGTAGTATTTACTGAGCACGTGTGTGGTTTGCAGAGTAATGTACTAAATGCTCGGGAGAGTACAGTCGGCCTCCGAACCCTTCAGCAATAATGTGGCCAAGCTCTTTCCGTGCTTTCAGATCCCTTGGCCACACCCACAAGAGGCAACTAAGTGTCAACCACATGCCCCTCCTGCCATGGCCTCTCCAATCACTCAGTCCCCAGCTCCGAGTCACTTAACTGCCTTCCTCCCTCCCTGGTGACCTACACTGCTGCTTCTATGCTAGTGGGGAGCAAGGAGTCAGGATCTGTGGGCCTTCAAAACCCCTCTGTCTTTCCCCGCTGCCTGCCCAAGATCATCACCAACTCTGGACATGAGTTAGTACGAGGGAGGGAGGGAAAATGTCAATCCCATGGCTCCCAATGTTTAAATAAAGAAAAAAGGCAATAAGGAATCCTTTCTCTGGAAGACAGCAGAAGGAGTTGTTAGGGAAGGGTGGGGAAGTAGAAGATCCCTTCAGGACACAAGACTAAAGATGGGTGCCCTGTATATGGCAGAGGGAGGGAGACAGTGGGGACTCTGCACAAGCATAGTGACCACTTCACTGTCTCTGGTACAGGTGCCGTCTTGAACCTTTCTAGCAGCAGCAATCTTAAAACAGTTGGGAGGCACAAGGCTGCTTGCCTCACTAACCCCCCTATAGCCAACCAGGCCTGATGATGTGAGGGTGATGACTGAAGGCCAGGGTAGCTTCCTGCCCTATAGCCCTATATCCACTACAGAGCCCTGAGGGAATGGAGAAAGAGTTCAGGAAAAACAGGAAAGCTGGAAGGCAGGTTGGGAAAGAAGCAGAAGACTTCTGGCCTTAAGAGCAGGCCTGGAATAGATCCTTCTCGGCCTACTGCTCACCCCCTATCTATTTTGCCAGGAAGGATGATGTGGTTTGGTGGCTGCAGTGGGGAACTTCCCCCGATTAGACTTGTAAGCCCGTCAAACAGCAGGACTGTCTCTATCTGTTGCCAACTTGTTCATTCCAAGCGCTTAGTACAGTGCTCTGCACATAGTAAGCACTCAATAAATACTATTGAATGAGTGCAACTGGGACTGGGCCCACAGGGCCAGGGATAAGACTGAAGCTAAGAGGGTGTCAGGTGCCTTTTAACGGTATGGCTGTCTGCTGAAAAGCTGCTGGGGAAAAGGTGGAGCACGTCCCAGGAGGAAGAGTAATAAAGAATGACAATAGGACACCAGGAGCAACAACCACTGTCTTTAGATTAACTTCAAAGGTGGCTGGGAATGGGATCCCATTTTCATTCTCTGCTCCTGGCTGCTACAGAGAAATAGGGAAAAACATACCTAGAGCATCTCATACCATACCATACCTAAATTTTTTTTTTTCTGGCAGAATGTTACATTATATTTTGCTCTTCTTGCATGGCTTAACTCTCAAATTTGCTACACTCCACAAGTGGAAAGTGATAACTTCGTATAATATTCACCCCACCTCCAGCCCCACAGCATTTATGTGTGTATCTTTAAGTTATATTTTATAAATAACATTTATAATATCTGTTTTCCCCTCTAGACAGTAAGATCACTGTGGGTAGGGAACGTATCTGCGAATTCTGCAGTATTGTACTCTCCCAAGAGCTTAGTACAGTGTTCTGTGCAGAATAAATGCCCAATAAGTACTGTTGGTTGATTGATTGATTAATTGAAAAATGTCCTCGGTAGCAAAGTGAAGCTTGGAGTGGAGAGGGGAGAAGCTACAGTCAGGGAGATCAGTGAGGACACTGATGAATCCTGAAAAAATTGTGAAGAGAATAAATAGATAGGGGTTGGAAGAGTGAGAGAGTCAAAGGTAATGCCAAAGTCATGAGCTTCAGAGATGGGGAAGAAAGGATTAGAACCCAGGTCCTCTGATTCTGAAGCCTGTGCTGTAACAACACTGTTAAAATGTCTCACTCTTGGCTGCCCTCCTTGTAGGTAACTCAGGACTACAAATAGCAATTTTATCTGTAAAAAATGTAAAATGTGTGAAGGGTTAGTTAATACCTTATAACTCACCATTTGGGTTCTACCAACACTGAAGCGAGGCAGCTGAGGTAAGATTTTTTTTACTCCCTGAGATCCCAGATTCGGGCTGATTAGTTTATTAAGGAATTACTATATGTTGAGTTCCGGTTCTAGTGTTGGGGTAAAAAATCCAGGCTAAGTAAATCAACTATGATCCCTGCCCCACACCTGGATCATAATCTTAAGTGGTGGTAGATAGACAAACTATCCCATGACAATGAATGACAAGCGATAATAAATATCAAAGTCAACAATCCAGGCTATGAATGTTAAACTAAATAGTAATATAGGGTTTGGCAGGTGGTATCCTCAGTATCCTCATTGCTGTCATGCGGGAGTCTAAATGTTGGAAAGTCAAAAGGGGCTTCCTCCATGGGCTTGTCTGTGACAGTGGCTGGCTGACCTGGGCATCAGGCAGTTTATTCTACTTGATAATCTTATTTCTTGCATAAATGGCTTATCATAGTCAGTACTTTTTATGATGCTTTTTCCATCTCTAAGGTGGAGCTATATAGATTCTGGCTTGATGACTGTAGAGCATCACACTCTTTGTAGCATAGAAACAGTGCAATGACACTGATGATAACAACATCATATGTGCTTTCATTCAGAATAGCTCCATTACCAGCAAAGTGAAACAGAAAATAGAGCAAACTCTGTAGATTTGGTTTCACTGACACAGTACTCTCCTCATTATCATTCTAGCCCTTCTTATAACTTGGTGATGATGATGGTATTTTTTAAATCCGGACTATGTGCCAGGCACTGTAAACTAGGGTGGTTCCAAGTAAATTGAGTCAGACACAGTCCTTGTTCCAAGTGGGCCTCACAGTCTCAATCTCCATTTTACAGATGAGGAAACTACAGAGAAGTGAAGTTACTTGCCCAAGGACACACAGAAGACAAGTGGAGGAGCTGGAATTAGAACACATGACCTTTTGACTCCAAAGCCCATGCTCTATCCACTATGCCATACTGCTTCTCACTTCCTTCACAGTTCCCTCGGGTGGATTTCTTTTTTCCCTCACCCTTTACTGAGTGTCTTACAAGCTTCAGTCTTTTCATTCTATACACAGTTGTTGGAGGTTATGATCCATGCGTATGTTTTCAGTTACCATATGCTTTGCAAATCTGAGGGTGCTTTGCAAATCTGCCCTCTTGCCAGGACCTTGTTAAACTTTTCGGATTCTGGAACCTATCCATAGCAATAACTCTCTAGCACCTAAAGCTCAATATCTCAAAAAATAACTCATTTTCCTTCCTAAACTTTCTCTTGCTAATTTTCCCTTCATTGTTGATATTGTCAATACCATCCCTAAATCAGAAACTCAGAACTTTGATAGCAAATTTGCCTCTTACTGGTTATAGCTCTCATTTAATCTGTTCCTAAATCCTGCTAGTTCTTCTTCAGTCAATTAATAAATGAGTATTTATAGAGTACTTAAATTGTCCAGAGCACTATACTAAGCACTTGGGAGGGTATAGTACAAAATAATTGGTAGAGGTAATTCCTGCCCTCTAGGAATTTACAGTCTAGTAATAATAATGATGGTATTTGTTGAGCTTACTATGTGCCAAGCAGTGTTCTAGGGGAGACAGACATTAAAGTACAGATGGGGAAAACAGCCAAGTATAAGGATGTGTACATAAGTAAAGTGTCCTTTCATGAACCCTCACTTCTTCCCGCTAAAGGCTACCACTCTGGTTCTAACCCTCATCTCCTCATAACTGGATTATTCTAATGGCCTCCTTCCTGATTTTCCCACCTTATTTCTCCCCTCTTCAATCTATCCAACCACATAGAGATGCATATATTTTTTTAACAAGCATCATTCAGAAAACGCACTTCTCTTCCTCTAAAACCTCCATTAGATACCTAGGCTTGTAAACCCCACAAACTACTAATTATACTCATTTTATCATATTTATTGAGCACTTACGGTGTACAGAGCAGTGTACTAAGTGCTTGGAATGTACAATTCGGCAACATAGAGACAATCCCTACCCAACAACAGGCTCACAGAGTATTTATTAAATGACTAGGTCTCAAGAACTTGGGTAGGCAGAAGGCTGAACACAGTTCCTGTCCCTCCTGGGGCTCACATTCTAAGAGGAACTGAGAGGATATATCTTATTCCCATTTTACAGATGAAGGTACTGAGGAACACAGAGGTTACATGACTTGCTTAGGGTCAGAAGCAGAGTTGGGATTCAAACATGGGTTTTCCTACACTCATACCTGTGCTCTTACTTCCAGGCCACATCCTACTTCTCTATTAATAAAAGTAATAATAATAATTGTTATATTTGTTAAGCACTCACTAGGTGCCAGGTACTGTAACTGGGTTGGATATAAGCAAATTGGGTTGGACACATTTAATGTTCCTAAAGAGGCTCACAGTCTCAATCCCCATTTTGCAGATGAGGTAACTGAAGCTCAGAGAAGTAAAGTGACTTACCCAAGGTCACACAGCAGAAGGGGTGGAGCTGGGACTAGAACCCATGGCCTTCTGACTCCTAGGCCTATGCTCTATCCATAAGCCATAGTGCTTCTCTCCATCAGCTGTTTACCTTTTGCCCATCTGCTGTTCTGCTACCTTCCTGTTTGCTGTCTTCTCTCCTCCTTAGCTCACCCTCTAACCATGCCTTTCTATTCATGACTGTCCCATTTACAAACTATTGCTCATTTATCCCTTGCCACGCAAGTGTAATTGCTTTTTCCCTCAAATCTACCAAACCATGCCCTTTCTAACCTTTGAAACTCTTGCAAAACATTCCTCTCTAAAAAGCATTCCTCAACACATTCCCACTCCTAGTCATGGCACCCATCAACCGTCTGAGTATGCATGTGGCATGTGTTCATTTATTTGTAGCTATTCAGTTACTTTTGTTTTTTTCATTATTTATATCTATGATCTTCTTTTATAATCATTTGTCTTCCCCTTTAGATAGGATGCTCCTTGATTTTTATTCTTCATTTTGCTCACAGTTGCCTATTGTAAAGTTCCGCAAGCCGTAAGTGCTCCGTAAATGCTGCTGATGAGGATATGCCTATTTCAGTCCCATTAATCCTTCTTTCACCTAAAATAATCAGGTTTCCTTACATGAGAAAGGTTTTATATCTAATCATTATTTGACCCCAAATATTCATTTCCCTCTTATGATAAGGAACCAAATTGGAAAAGAGCATTAATGATAAGTTATTCATCAATTCATTCATTCAATTGTATTTACTGAGCTCTTACTGCATGCAGAGTACTGTACTAAACGCTTGGGAGAGTACAATACAATAAACAGATACATTCCCTACCCACAGCCAACTTACAGTCTTTGTGACATTAGTACTCTGAAGGGAGGTGGAGATAAGCTTCTGAGGAATAGGTTTTAGGCAAAACACTTATCTCCTGTCCTAATGTAGAATACAGTAGTTTAAGAGAAACACTGAAAAAACAAACCTCCCAAAAAACAAAAAGAAACTTTGTTTCTATCACTACAGCCCATACTTAAATGTTTTTGTTAGTTCCTTACTGAGACATTTGTTTCAATCAACCAAGCAACCAATCATATGTACTGAGTGCTAACTATGTGAACATCACTGTACAAAGGACTTGGGAGAGTACAGTATAATAATATTATATTATTAATTATTAATAATATATTAATTATTATTAATGGCATTTGTTAAGCTTTTACTAAGCACTGGTTGATCAGGTTGACCCACAAGGGGCCCACAATCTTAATCCCCATTTTACAGATGAGGTAACTGAGGCACAGAGAAGTTAAGTGACTTGCCTAAAGTCACACAACTGACAAGCAGTGGAGCCGGGATTTCAAACCCATGACCAAATTATGGAGCTTACAGTCTAGAAGGGAATACAGATATTAAAATAAATTATGGATATGTACATAAGTGCTATGGGGCTGGATATGGGGTGAATGAAGGATACAAATTCAAATGCAAAGATGATGAAGAAGGGAGAGCTGAGGAAATAGAGACTTAGGAACACCTCATGAAGGAGTTGTGATTTTAATAAGACTTTGAGGGTGGGGAGAGTGGTGGTCTGTCAGATATTAAGAGGGAGGGTTATCATCAAGTAGACTCAGTCTGAGGCAAAAATGGATGTTTTTATTTTTATTTTTTTGGATTCTTGCCTGAGTTCCCTACTTCATTTTGTTAGTGTAGGCCAGGTAATTGCAATAAGATAGCTTCTGGCATCAAAGTACCCATGGAGTAATTCATTGACTTTTCTTGCATTCATAATATCATTGGCATTTCTCCACAAAATTATCATGGTGAAATTCAGTAACTACATAATTTAAGACTGTTACTAAATAAGACTACATAAAAAGAGGCAGTGAGATCATTTTGGCTGGCATTAGGTAACAAAAGGAAGTAGTCATGAGTTGTTCTCAGTATTCAAACCCTAAAACAGCATGTGGTGGTAAAGAAGGTAATTTCACATCTTAATCAACCAAATCAGCTCACTTCACTGATCAGAATTTCAGGATAACTGCTTAAATATCCATACGTAGCTCTCTGAGCTGGTTGTTGCTTGAGGGTTGAATAAGCTTTGTGAGGTCCAGGACTTTCACTGTCCCTTCATATCTCTCAATTTTTTCACTCAATCATATTTGTTGATGGCTATTGAGTGTGATAAGCACTCATGGGCTTCTGGTCCCAGACAACCATAGAAGACCTCTCTATTACAAAGGTGCTGGATCCATCACGATGTTTGCTTCAATTACCACTTCTCCTCGGGAATTCACCCCATCATTCTGAATCGTTTTTAAGCAGGTAATACACAGTGTTGAAACTATGATACTAATCCTAATATAATAATTATACTGACACCTCAAACTTAAAATGTCCAGCACAACACTCCTTTTCTTGCTACCCAAACCCTGTCCTACTCCTGACTTTCTCATCACTGTAGACAGCACCACCATCCTTTCTGTCTCACAAGCCCGTAACTGACATTATCTTAGACTCCTCTCTCACTCCTTCAACACACAATCTATCACTAAATCCTGTCAGTTCAGACTTCAAACCTTGTTAAAATCTACCCTTTCCTTAACAACCAAACTGCTACCTTCTTAGTCCAAAGACTTATCCTAGCCTGTCTTGGTTACTGTAGCAACCTCCTTGCTGACCTCCCTGCCCCCTGTCTCTTTCCCCACTCCAGTTCATACTTCACTCTGCTGCTTGGACCATTTTTCTACAGAAACGTTCAGTCCATATTTCCCTAGTCCTCAAGAACCTCCAGTAGTTGCCCATCCACCTCCATGATAAACTGAAACTCCTTACCATCAGTTTTAAAGCAGTCAGTCACCTTGACCCCTCCTACCTTACATCCCTGATTTCCTACTACAACCTAGACCACAAACTTCGCTCCTCTAAAATCAACCTACTCACTATACCTCAATCTCATCTATCTCACGACTGATCTCTTGCCCACACTCTTCCTCTGGCCTGGAATGCCCTCCCTTTTCATATCCAACAGATGGTCACTTTCCCTCCCTTCGAAGCCTTATTGAGGGCACGTCTCCTCCAAGAGGTCTTCCCCAACTTCAAACCCTCATTTCCTCTTCTCCCACTACCTTCTGTTTTTCCTTTGCACTTGGTTTTGCAGCCTATATTCACCCCTCCCTCAATCCCACAGTAATCATATACATATCCATAATTTATTTATATTAATCTCTGTATCCCCCTCTAGATTGTAAATCTACCAATTCTGCTATATCATATTGACCGAAGCACTTAGTATAGTGCACTGTATACAGTAAGTGATCAATAAATATGACTGATTGGATGATTGAATAATAACGATTATGCTTATTTTGTGCCAAGTACAGTGCTTAGTACAGGATTAAACAAAATAATAATAATAATAATAATAATAATAATGTTGGTATTTGTTAAGCGCTTACTATGTGCTGAGCACTGTTCTAAGCGCTGGGGAGATACAGGGTCATCAGGTCGTCCCACGTGAGGCTCACAGTTAATCCCCATTTGACAGATGAGGGAACTGAGGCCCAGAGAAGTGAAGTGACTTGCCCACAGTCACACAGCTGCCAAGTGGCAGAGCTGGGAGTCGAACTCATGACCTCTGACTCCAAAGCCCAGGCTCTTTTCCACTAAGCCACGCTGCTTCCAAAATAAGCAAAGCAGACACAATCTTTGTCCCATACGAGGCTCACAATCAAAGAGGAAGGGAAAGGAAGAGAGAAGGGCATTATCCTTTATCGACTTCCCAAGCCATGACATTATGCTTGGAGATTATTGCACTCAAACAGTTTTCCCCTCTTCCTCAACTGAGCGATTAACTGCTAGGGAAATTGGCAGATTCTCTAAAATGGCAATCCCTGAAGGACCAGAAGTGTAGACTTGAGGAAAGCTACCAATTTCCCCAAGTCCAGAAGGAAACCACACAAACTCATGCCTGGACATGTACGGGAACCTTGAGCTGAATAGTTGTGAATAAAAAGACATTTTCATTCCTTCATTCGTTCAATCGTATTTATTGAGCGCTTATTGTGTACTGTACTGAGCGCTTGGAAAATACAATTCAGCAATAAAGAAAGACAATCCCCACCCACACCAGGCTTCCATACACATCTTATTGTTTGGGCTTTAGACCTGCACAACATTTCCTCGGCATTTCCATGTATATAGTTCTGAAAAACTGTGATTCAGAAAATGAATCAGGGCAATCATTATTTGTAAAATGTTCCATGGTATCTTTACATAAGAGTTCCGTATCTCCTACAGTCAAATTTATAATTAGTTGCAATTAATTATTGCACTTGTTAAGCACTATGGAACAAGCACCCATGTCTGGGACAAGATACAAGTTAATTCAGGTTGGTAACAGTTCCTATTCCAGAGTATAACTTGTAAGGACCAGGAGTTAATCTCTGATTTACAAATCGAGTAACTGAGGCAGAGAGAAATTAAATGACTTCCCCAAGGTCACACAGCAGACACAGAGCAGAGCCAGGATTAAAACCCTGATCCGCTGACTCCCAGGCCTGTGCTCTTTCCCCTAGAGCACCCTGCATGGGTGACTTTTCAGTCCCTCATTTCTATATATAGATGCATTTTCATTTGTTTCCATTCAAATTCTTCAATGAAAATGAAATAAATCATTTTCTTAAAGAATTAGAAATTAGTTTATATCCCTTTATAAGACCTCCACAGAGCAGCAAGGGTGGACATACTATCAGTGTTTCTTAGCCCTGTTGTTCCCTGAACAGCAGCTAATATTAATGAAGTCACTCAGTATTCATGAAAACGTCTCAGTTCCTGTAATGGCTGATCATTCGGGTTTAGCATCTGCTTCTCTGTTGTTCAAACAAGTCTAAGATAATTAGATGTATAGTCTGAGCTAATACAAAATCTTGATTTCTCAGAGTTGGAGAATGACTTTTTTAGTAGCTCCTCACACATCCCCTAAACTTGGTAAGAATGGGGAAAGGACACAGTCTGTCTGCATTAAGATATCCATCAACTCCTTGAAACCTTTGTTTAGCAGTCTAGTCTCCTCAGTTCACATCCAGCATTACCTGGAGCTGCTGCAGCTGAGGTGTATGTTTCTACAAGAACGTATCCTTGTGGTCACCTCCTGATGAGAAGTTACTACTGATCAGATGGTCTAAGCCTAATGGTGGATCCTCTCATCAGGAACAATGGACGAGCCTTGATTGATTGATTCCTTTGTTCAGTTGTATTTACTGAGCATTTACTGTGTGCAGAGTACTATACTAAATGCTTGGGAGAGTACGATACAGCAATAAACAGACACATTCCCTGCCCACAGTGATTTTACAGACTAGAGGATGACTCTGGTCATGGTTCTGAGGCCTCTTCAGGTGATAGCAGGATAGGAGCATGGGATTGAGAAGCAGCATGGCTCAGTGGAAAGAGCATGGGCTTTGGAGTCAGAGGTCATGGGTTCGAATCCAGTCTGCCACTTGTCAGCTGTGTGACTAGGGGCAAGTCACTTAACTTCTCTGTGCCTCAGTTACCTCATCTGTAAAATGGGGATTAAGAGTGTGAGCCCCACGTGGGACAACCTGATTCCCTGGTGTCTACCCCAGCGCTTAGAACAGTGCTCTGCACATAGTAAGCACTTAACAAATAGCAACATCATCATCATCATTGTAAAAATCCATCAGATATGCAATATGCAGTGTTTGTCACACCACCTTTTTTGGAGGGGCTTGGAAGGTGTAGAGATGACAACAGTTTTCCCAAAAATCTACTCTATGGTGAGTTTAAATGGGGTAACCAAAGAAAAGAGGAAAAGAAAAAATGTTTATTGATAATCTAATAGAGTAAAATTATCATAGTCAGCAATATCATCATTATCATATCGCCAACTGATCAGTGATATGTACTGCATGCTTATTGTGTGCAAAGCTCTGTACTTAGCAGCTGGAAGGGTGTACTACTACTACTACTAATAATAATGTTGGTATTTGTTAAGCGCTTACTATGTGCAGAGCACTGTTCTAAGGTAATCAGGTTGTACCACGTGAGGCTCACAGTCTTCATCCCCATTTTACAGATGAGGTTACCGAGGCACTGAGAAGTTAAGTGACTTGCCCACAATCACTCAGCGGACAGGTGGCAGAGCCGGGATGCGAACCCATGACCTCTGACTCCCAAGCCCGGGCTCTTTCCACTGAACCACGCTGTTTATAACAGAGTTGGTAGACATGCTCCCTGCCCACAAAGAGCTTACAGTCTCTATAAGCTTCTTGTGTTTATTGAGTCACTTTGAGTATGAAGAGCACTAAGTGCTTGAGGCCCGTCTCAAGGTCGCACCTGGAGAGCTTCCAGTACTCTACCAGTCTTGGCTATAGAAGGGAGAGTCAAGCAGAAACATACCCATTTCATTCCTAGCTTAGGCAGTGGCTAGTGAGTCGAAGACAATCTGCTACACATCAAAACTCACCCGTGCTGGGCAGCAGTGGTATGGGAGAGAGTCGAGGGCGGACTCAAGGTTACTGCATGGAAGGAGGCACTGGTAATTCATTTCTGTATTTTTACCAAGAAAACTCTTTGCATACACTACCAGAATGATTTCAAGTGGAGGTGGGGTGTTCTGGGAGAGAAGTGTCCATGTCGTTGCTATGGGTCAGAGAGGACTAGACAACATAAGAGCTGGAGGGAGTACTAAGAAGTAGCACCAGTGATTATTGCCCTCTGAAACTTTATCATCTATTGGAATGAATAGATAAAAATAAGTATTTACAAAGAGTAGGAGCCAGATAAGAACAAAGGAGACAGTCCAAGTGTTTCTGAATTAAATAGCTGAATAAATCCTTAAATACACAAACAAAAATAGAGCACTTAAAGTCAGGTGTGTCTCCTGTAGTTTCCTACAGTGTTCTACAGGAAAATTTATTTAACAATAATAATGATACTAATTATGGTATCTGTTAAGCTCTTACTATGTGCCAAGCACTGGAGTAGGTATAAGGTTATCTATATGAGGCTTACAGTCTAGGTAGGAGGAAGGAGGATTCAATTCCCATTTTATAGATGAGTGACACTCTTTGCCTGAGGAAGGGTTTGGGAATTGACACGATGAGACCAAGAGGTCTGGGTCAAAAGGCTGAGCCAAACACAATTTATTCCATGTGGGGAATTGAACTTCCCTTGCAGGAGGAATATAATTATTTCATTGTTTGGATGAGGTGAGCTGAACTTCCGGGAGGAATTGGCTTAAGTGTTACCTGCCCATAGTGAAGCACCCATCCATGAGTGCTCAGTGAGACACTCACCTATCCTGCGGTCCCTCTCTCTCTAGTGCGCTGGTTCCAGAGACAGATCGGGCATCCAACTCTTTGGGCAGGGGAGACACGCAAGCAGCTGCTGCAAATCACGATTCCCCGCAGCTCAGAACATCGGAGGCAACAGGTATTTATCATCTGCTCTCCCAGGCTTTTCCAACTTCCCCCCTTCCACCCCTGTCCACCTGTCCACTCTCCGCCCTCCCTTCCTGCACACCTCATCTGATTGGCATGAGGTCCAGGGACACCTACTTCCACACTCCTGAACCTGGGATGACTAGCGGTCTCAGTTGCATGGCCCCGCTCATGCTTCCGAGTTCCGCCTTGCGAGTCCATTTTGACCTGGAGATGGGGGGTGCCCAGGCCCACCATGGAACAATGAGGAAATGGAGGTGCAGAGATGTTAAGTGATTTGGCCCAGGTCACACAGTGGACAAGTGGCAGAGCCAGGATTAGGATTAGGTCCTCTGACTTTCAGAAAATTCCCCAGCCCAAGGCACATGAAGCCAATACCACCCAACCACCCCTAAATGATGATGGAGATTTAGGCTTCAGCAGGAAACAGAACATATTTGAAACTTTCAAAGTGGTATCAAAACATTTCAATCACTTTGAATTTGTTTTGAATATTTCACATATCTCCAACTCTTTTAGAATGGTTGAAAATGGCATGAAAATGGGTTGTGGATTGTTTCAGAGCAAATTCAAACTACTTCCCAAACTAAAGTGTTTGAAGCATTCTAAGTGGTACTAAAATATTTCAATCACATTGAAATTGTTTAGAATATTTCACTTGTTTCAAGCTATTTTCAAATAGCTTTAAATAGGACAAAAATAGTTATGGAGAATTTCAGAGGAATTCAGGTCCAAAATGATTCCAAGATGATTTAAAAATGTCTGAACTATCTAAAATGTTTCAAAATGGATGTTTGGATATGATTCCTACATGATGGATAGTTGGAGAACGTTGATGTCTGTAAGAATTAACTCTCTTAATTGAGCTTGAATTCTGATTCATGGCACATTAGTATATTCTCCAAACAAAACAATAAAATGATACGTTACCTAAATAATGTAATATAGTTGCATTTTGGACATAAAGCTAAACTAAAAGATGTGACACTCCTGAGAGGTTGCATTTGTTCTTGTCTGTCTCCCCCGATTAGACTGTAAGCCCGTCAAAGGGCAGGGACTGTCTCTATCTGTTACCGATTTGTACATTCCAAGCGCTTAGTACAGTGCTCTGCACATAGTAAGCGCTCAATAAATACTATTGAATGAATGAATGAATGAATGAATGAATTTACAAAAAGCGATGACATTCAAAACTGCATGGAACAGCGTAGTATTTTAAATGTATGATTGGAGAACTATTGCATTTTACAGAGATAATTCAGACAGAAGCGACCTTGGGAAGTTTAATTTTCTGTGTCAAGTTGTCACTGACAGATTCCATAGAAAATTATTTTTCTGAAGAAAAAAGACCCAAAGTAGAAGACTGTCCAAAATAGAACGTTCTAGCCAACCAGCACCCTCTTCAACGCGTCGCATTGTGTTTTGGATTTATTGCCCACTCCCCACTCTTAGCATTCGATCAATCAATCATTGTACACACTGAGCATTTAGGATCTTCTGGCCAACTGAGGCTTGGAGTTATACCTTCAATCAAATCAATTAATCACTAGTATTTATGGTGTGCTTTACTCTACAGTGCTAAATAGCGTACTAAGCACTTGGAAGAAAATGAGAATATGATAATAACAATAATAATAATATTTTTTAAAAACACTTTGTAGCAAGCACTATTCTAAGCACTGGGGTAGATACAAGTTAGTCAGGCTGGACACAGTCCCTGTCCCACATAGGGCTCACAGTCTTCATCCCCATTTTACAGATGAAGTAGCCAAGGCACAGGGAAATTAAGCGATTTGCCCAACATCACACAAAAGACAAGCGGCAGAGCTGGGATTAGATCCCAGGTTAGTCTGACTCAACTCCAAGGCCTGTGCTCTACCCACTAGGCCAAGTTGCTTTCCTCCAATAAAGGTATAATAGTCATGGTTCTGACCCTCTTCTGTTACTTCTTCACACTTAGCATGGCCAAAATAGAACTCGTCATATTCCCACCTAAACTCTATCTTCCCCATGTCTTTTTGATCAATATAAGCAGCACCACAACCCTCCCTGTTTCACAAGTCTGTATCTTTGGCATTATTCTCAACTCATCTCTCTCATTTCGCCAATCGGTCCATCAGTCAATGCTATTTATTGATGACGATGATGACTGTATTTGTGAAGGGCTAACTATGTATCATGCACTGTTCTAAGTCCTGGGGTAGATACAAGTTAGTCAGGTTGGGCAAAGTCCCTGCCCCATGTGGGGCTCACAGTCCTAATCCCCATTTTACAGATGAGATAACTAAGGCCTAGAAAAGTGAGGTGACTTTTCCAAGTCACACAGCAGACAAGTGGAGACCAGGGATTAGAACCCAGGTCCTTCTGACTCCCAGGTCCATGCTCTATCCACTGTGCCATGCTGCTTCTCAAGTATTGAGTGCTTACTCTGTGCAGAGCACTATATTTAGGGGTTGAAAGTATGATCCAACAGAGTTGGCAGACATGTTCCCTGCCTACAATGAGCTTACAGTTTAAATGAGAAGCAGCGTGGCTCAGTGGAAAGAGCATGGGCTTTGGAGTCAGAGGTCACGGGTTCAAATCCCAGCTCGGCCACTTGTCAGCTGTGTGACTTTGGGCAAGTCATTTCACTTCTCGGTGCCTCAGTTCCCTCATCTGTAAAATGGGGATTAAGACTGTGAGCCCCACGTGGGACAACCAGATTCCCCTGTGTCTACCCCAGCGCTTAGAACAGTGCTCGGCACATAGTAAGCGCTTAACAAATACCAATATTATTATATCCACATATTCAATTTGTCACCGGATCCTCTTGTTCTGCCTTCACAACAATGTTAAATTTTGCCCTTTCCTCTCCATCCAAATTGCTTCTGCACTGGGCCAGACATTTACCCTATTCTGTCTTGATTACTGCATCAGTCTCCTTGCTCCCCTCCCTGCCTTCTGTCTCTCCAAACTCCAATTCTCCATTCCCTCTGCTGCTTGGATTATTTCTCTAAAATAAAGTGCAATTCACATCTCTCCACTTCTCAAAAACCTCAGAAACAAACAGAAACTACTTATCAGCAACTTTAAAAAAATCAATCAGCTCAACCCTCCCTATCCTACCTCTCTGATTTCCTACTATAATCCAGCACACATTCTTCAGCCCACCAATACTAATACTATTAATTTGACCGCAAGCTCATCTATCCCACCACCAGCCCCTCCCTCTGGCCTGGAGCTCCCTTCCCTTTCATATATGACAGATTTCCACTGCATGTCTGCCCTCCCCGATTTGAGTGTAAGGTCCTTGTGTGCAGGAACCATGTCTTTCTTCTGTTACCTCCAGTTTAACTTGTCCAAACTAGAACTCCTTAACATTCCACCTACTGTCTTATCCATCAGTATAGACAACAAGAAGGATTTGATGATGGGGAGGTAGTGTTTTAAATCACATCTCTTTAAAATCACATCTCTTCCAACAAGCCTTTCTTGTTTGAGCCCTAATTTCCCCTGTTCCCTCTCCTGTATTTTCTGTGCACTTGAATCTGTGCTCTTTAAGCATTTGATATTAACCCTACTTTCAGCCCCTCAGCCTTTATGTTCATATCTGTAATTTGTTTAAATGTCTTTCCCCCACTCAGAACTGTAAGATCTTGGTAGTCAGGGAATATGTCTACAGATTCTGCTTCAGTGCATTCTCTTAAGAGCTTAGTACAGTGCTCTGCACACAATAAATTCACTAAATACTATTGATTGATTTGGGGTTTTTTAAATGGTATTTGACAAACATTTACTACGTGTCAAATGCAGATGCAAGTTAATTAGGTTGATCATAGTCCTTGTCCCATATGGGGCTCACAGTCTAAGTGTGATTGATTGAGCTTATTTCTTTAATGGTATTTGTTAAACACACACTTACTCTGTGTGCAGATACTGTACTAAGTACTGGGGTAAATACAAACTAATTAGTTTTGACACAGTCCCTGTCCCATGTGGGGCTCACAGTCTAAGTGTGATCGAGTTTATTTCTTTAATGGTATTTGTTAAGCACTTACTCTGTGTGCAGACACTGTACTAAGCACTGGGGTAGATACAAACTAATTAGTTTGGACACAGTCCCTGTTCCACATGAGGCTCATAATCAATCACCATTTTACAGATGAGGTAACTGAAGCACAGAGACATTAAGTGACTTACCCAAAGTCACACCACAGACAAGTAGCAGAGTCAGAATTAGAACCCAGGTCCTCCTGATTCCCAGGCCCGTACTCAATCCACTAGGCCATGCTGCTCCTTTAAGTGCTCTCCTTCCCTCTTAAGCTGTGAGCCTCACAAAGGTTAGAAGAATTCCTGAATAATAATCAGCACTAAGCACATAGTAAGCCTCTAGTGTGGCCTAATGGAAAGACCACAGGCCTGAGAGTCAGAGGACCTGGGTTCTAATCCCATTTTACCTGCTGTATGATCCTGGGTAGGTTACTTATATTATTTATGTCTCAGTTTCCTCATTTATAAAATTGGGATTGAATATCTGTACTCTATCTCACCTAGATTGTGAGCCCCTTAGGGGACAGGATCTGTGACCAACCTGATCATATTGTATCTACCACAGTGTTCGGCATGAAATGGGCACTTAAAGTATACGATTATTTTTAATTATGACCATAATTATTAATACTTAGTAGTATAGTTCGTGACACTCATTAGGTGCTCAATAAATACTATTACAACTGTTACTGTTACCGTAGTTTTTAATAATAACTGAGGTATATGTTTAGTGCTTTCTGTGTGCCAAGCAGTATAATAACCACTTGCGTGGATACAAGATAATCAAGTCCCACATGGGGGTCATGGTCCAAGTTGGAGGGATACAGGTATGGGATCCCCATTTTGCAGATGAGGGAACTGAGGCACAGAGAAGAGAAATGACTTGCTCAAGGTCACAAACCAAGTAAGTATCAGAGCTAGAATTCAAATCCAGGTCGCCTGACTCCCAGGCCCGTGATTTTTCCACGAGGCCATGCTGCTTCTCCTATGTTTTTTCCACAGTCACCAAAAGATTCAGGAGTTGAAACCTGAAGGGTGATGGTCTCAGAAAGGGCCCTGATGGACAGGTGCTCATGATAAGCAGATCCCAAAGAGGGAGACAGAGCCCAACCTACTTGCTGCTTCAGTAGAGAGTGGTCAGTGTTTGTCGACTGTATTTGAAAGCTTAAAACTAACTGTTGGAACAGTAACGGTATCAACTAACACATTTGGCTTCAGCCGTAGTCTAAGGGGAACAGTCTTCTTTACAAATTCATCAACCTACAAACTAACTGCCTGTTAAAAAGAAACATTTCATCTCACTGCCTCATTTATAATGATGGTGTTCCTTTTCGTCTGGGTGAGAAACAAAAATACTACTATTAAGGATTAAATCAAGGCCCAATATGGATAGATGCCTTGGTGGGTAATTTGGAGTGAAAAATAAGCACTTGAACATATTTGTGGGAAAATATAAACAAAACCAAAAATGTTTCACCAGTCGTTTAGTTAGAATTCTGGGGAATAATTGGGAGAAGGAATTTTAAAAGCTTACTTGAAATGCTTCAATTCTATTTCCCATTTACAGTCTTCATCAGAAGAATAGATTCGTGAGGTACAAACCATTGCCTTCATGGGAAACGTGTTCCCAAGGGTAAGACAGGAGTCCAGAATGATCTGATCAGGTAGCCACTTGGTCTGATACCTGACAACACAAGAGGCAGCTAACCTAAATTGCCAGACTCACAAATGGATGGCCAAATACAGAAAGGGCCACAGCAGAATGGCTCAGGTAAATGATTTCCCCAGCACTGGCAGCATTTTATTGTAGCAGAATCCAAGCAACGGACATCACCTGGATCCATGATGATTGAAATGAAAATGAGGAAGGGAACTCCCTTCTTGTAGTTCACCCAAGCCAAAATGGTTGTGAAAGAAATCAAAAAAGAAAAACATTTCACCCTATTTCTTGAGCCTTCTTTGAACTTGAATCCTTTCTGTTGCTTTAGAGAGGTAGCCTCAGGAATGATATAAATTATTTGCATTAAGGACATTTTACGAATGAACATTAGAATTCTGTGTTATTATTATGATATTTGTTAAGTACTTACTATGTGCCAGGGACTGTACTAAACACTGGGGTGCATACAAGCTAATAGGATTAGACACAGTCCCTGTCCCATGTGAGACTCCCAATCTCAATCCCCATTTTATAGATGAAGTAACTAAGACAAAGGAAAGTGAAGTGATTTGCCCAAGGCCAAACAGCATACAAGTGGCAGAGCCGAAATTAGGAGGTCAGACATTTCTCAGGCTGAAGTAGTGTTTGGTTGCTCCATGGAAAAGGGGCTACCAGAAGGCCTAGTTGCATCCTGGTTGGGATCCCTGTACTCTCCAGAAGAACTCTGGGTTCCGGGACACACAGCAGGAATCACATTTCCAACTGCGCATAAATTGGCTCGGCAGATTTATAGGTGTGGGTGAGACACCAGAAACCTCCTGTGGCTTTTCCATGGGCCAAAGATTGGGAAATCTGACTCCAACTGGCCTCCCTACTGCTGTGGGGAAGTCTCACCCTGGGCACAGTGTCCAGCTCAGTAAATGTCTTCCCTTCTCACTGATGGATTTATTCATTCAGTCATGTTCATTGAGCCATTTAGTGTGTTCAGAGGACTGTACTAAGTGCTTGGAAGTACAATATAAATATACAATATAAAACAGACATATTCCCTGCCCACATGGTATCATGGAGACAAAATGTGAGCAAGGAACATTTTTTTCATCATATAGAGGAGAATCTGTAAGCAGGAGCTGGTGGATGATTGAGGCTCAGAAATACATTTTCATCGTCGCCAATCAATCACTAGTATGTATTGAGTACTTACTTTACAGTACAGAACACTATACTAAGAACTTGGGAGAGCCTATAAAAATTAGGAGACATGTTTCTTGTCCTCAAGGAGTATTCCATCTAGCAAGGAAGACAGGCATGAAATGAATTATAGGTTGGGGAAAGTCACTGAGGAGAGTACCATGTTTCTAATACATTATGGATCTCATGTTTTTGTTTCTTATTGTTTCCACTAACAATGTATAGTGTACTATTGTGCCAGAGTTTAGAGAAAAAATGTATTTGCTAGGAAATTAATTAGTTTCTTGAGCCCAACTTTAAATCAGAGGAAGGAATTTTCCATGTTTTTAAAATTGTAGGGTATTCAATTACTTCAATATCTGGGTTATGAAATGAGTAACGATTCTGGCCCATGGACAATCCTTCTAGCACATAGATTAAAGTTTTCATGGAAGAACTGATTGGATACTCCTGGATTGGTCCTGATGAATGATGATATTGCCTCCTTTAAAATGGAACATCTGAAAATCAGTCCTGTTCCTCAGAAAAAATTCACATCTATTTATCTATCTACCCCATAATAAAAATTCAAACCTGCCAAGGGACAAAATCCTTACTAGATAAAAATTCTGTCTTTCTCCAAGATCTACGTATTTGCTCACTTGTATTCTCATTTTTATTTCCAGGTGATTTATGTATCAGGCCGTTTTTGCTTTTCACAGTCGAATTTATGCATTCAGAAAATATATCTTTGCATTACAACTAAGTGGCATAACTCCCAGGAACTTAACCATGGAAAATCTACCCAAGTTTTTTTTTAATGTTTCTCCAGTCTATAGAGATAAAATTTTATAAGTTGTTTTTCTAAATGAATATGATGTCCCTGTTGTTGATTTTCTAAGACTTTTAGAAGAAAGTTTCCCAGTCTGATATTTATCAAGCAGTAGATTATGGCATCCATCCAGGACCTTTTATAAGAGAAATACAGGCAGCGTGGAAGAAAAAAACACTCTCCAAATAACCTAGAAAATAAGCATTAGCCCACCTAATCAGTCGTAAAAGGAATCAAGACAGACCTAACAAATATCAGGCAGAGATCCCAAAAAACTTGCTGTTTGTTACCTCTCCTATTCTTTCCATTTTTGTTTGGATTTTACTGGAATAACAAATTTTGCTCCTCTTCCAAAAGATTGCTGCAGCACCCCATTCCATTTCTTCCCTCTTTCTCCACTGAAGCCCATAGCAATGTCTCTGAATTTTTCAGACATTCTGCTCTTCTTGCTTGCTGCCTACCACCATTTTGGTTCTTTGCCTAAATGTTCCACTGAGAAGAGACGAGGGTGTCATGCACTTCTAGAGAAGGCATTGGCCAGCTCTCCCTGTCCCTTTCCTCCATATTTACTGCTCTTCCTGGCAGCCTTTGCACTGCTCCTTCCCAAAAAATCATGGATGGGAACCTGACAAGAAAGAAAGAATCGTGATCATTAGAGACAATTCCTCTGCTCCTGTTCTCAGTCCTAAAATCACAGGACAGAGCCTCATCCATCCTTCCTGTCAGAAAATGCCCTCAAGACCATCATGGTCTTCATCATCTTCATCACCCTCTCAGGAAGTAAACATGTTCATGGATCTCTCCAATTCTCCTATTGAGGAAATCTATTAGCACCTAACATCATGTTACATTTTTTTCCCCTTGTCTTTTCTCATTGGTGATTCACAGCCTACATTCCCCATTTTTTTCAGCCAGGACTGGGAAGTGAAGAAAGATGGGGTGTTCCTCTGAGACTCATTTATTCATTCAATCATATTTATTGAGTACTTGAATATTTATTGAGCACTGTGTGCAAAGCACTGTACTAAACACTTGGGAGAGTTCAATGCAACAATAAACAGGCACATTCCCTGTCCACAACAAACTTACAGTCTGGGATGCGAGGAGACAGACATTGATGCAAATAAATAAATTACAGATATGTATATAAGTTCTGGGGGCCTGGGAGGAGAGAAGAACAAAAGGAGGAAGTCAAGGCGACACAAAAGGGAGTAGGAGAAGAAGAAAGAGGGGGCTTAGTCTGGGAAGGCCTCTTGGAGGAGGTGTGCCTTCAATAAGGCTTTCAAAGAGGGGAGAGTAATTATCTGCCAGACTTGAGGAGAGGAGGGAGAGTGTTCTAGGCCAGAGGCAGAATGTGAGTGATGGGATGTCAGCAAGATAGATGAGATAGAGGCACAGTAAGAAGGTTAGCACTAGACAAATGAAGTGTGAGTGCTCAGTTGTAGAAGGTAAGTAGTGAGGTGGTGAGGTAGGAAGGGGCAAGGTGCTGGAGTTCTTTAAAGCTAATGGTGGGGACTCCAGGAATCAGACTAGACTATAATATGATCAGAAGCAGTGACTGGAAAACAAAAAGACTTTTTGATAGTCTTGCATGAATTCTTCTAATCTCTGGATGCCTTGGTCCCAAAAAGCTTAGGGTCATCAGTTCTAGTGAGGATAAGGAGAGAACAAGTCTAAGAGTAAAACAATAAAATATCACAGAAATAAAATTCACCAATTTATTGGCAAGAAATTATCCTAGCCCTTCCTTGGAAGTGAAGCTGCTCCAAGCGGAAAATCAGATAGACATCTGCTTGTGGCAATCCACTTGTCTGATTTTGCAGTCGAGAGCACTTTCTACCTAGGCCAATATTTACTTTGAGTCTCTAACTTGTCATGGACTAATTTTGTGTTCTATTAAAAGTGAAAATTTTGAGGGATAATTTCCAAGAATGACATGGAAGCCTCCTGACGAGATTTTGCTTTAGATTTCAAAACGCCTTTCTATAGCAATCACTAAATCAATCAGTGGGATTTATTGAGTGCTTACTTCATACAGAGCATTGCACTTGGGAGAACACAATACACTAGAGTAGCTGGGCATGCTCCTAGTGCAAAAGAGTTTACAGATTAGAGGGGAAGACAGACATTAAAATGAATTACATCTGTATATATACATAAGTGCTGTGGGACTGAGCATGGGGTGACTGTTAAGCTGTATGGCTTATTGTATAAAGCACGGGTCTGGGGGGCAGGAGCTGGCTTCTAATTCCACCTCGGCCACATGTCTGTTGTGTCCTTGGGCAAGTCACTTAACTTCTCTGTAAAATGGGGGATTAAGAATGTGAACCCCTTGTGCAATAGGGACTGTTTCCAACCTGATTAACTTATATCTACCCCCGTGCTTAGAACAGTATTTGATATATAGTAATTGTTTAACAAGTAGGATAATTATTAATTATTATCAATGGCTTTTAGATTGTGTGCCCCGGGAGAGAAATAGTTATTAATTCCCACCTGTGTATTCTCTTCCAACACTTAGAACCATGCTATGCACACAGTAAGTGCTTAAAAAATAGTATTGCTACTTAAAGGATACAGATTAAGTGCATAGATAATGCAGAAGGAAGCATGAAATGGGAAAGTGAAGATTTAGTCAGAGAAAGCCTCTTGAAGGAGATATGATATCGTAGCGCTTTGAAGTAGGGCTTACTACAGTGTACTGCACACACATGATTGATGATTGACTGGAGAGTGGTGATCTGTCATACATGAAGGGGAATGAATTTCTAAGCCAGAGGGAGGATGTGGAGTAGGTCAGTAGTGAGAAAGACAAAAATCAATGTACAACTAGTAGGTTGGTGATAGGGAGCAAAGTATTCATTCATTCAATTGTGTTTACTGTGTGCATAGCACTGTACTAAGTGCTTGGAAAGTATAATTCGGCAACAGATAGAGACAATCCCTACCCAACAGCAAGCTCACAGTTTAGAAGGGGGAGACAGACACAAAACAATCAGTTAGGTAAGAAAGGAGGGGAGCCTTAAAGCTGAAGATAGGGAGTTTCTCTTCTATGGGGAGATAGCTAGGCAACTATTGGAGGTTCTTGAGAAAACTGAACAATTTTGGGGAAAAATTGACTGGGCAGAAGAGTGAAGTATGGACTGGAGTAGGGAGAGGCAGGAGGCAGAGAGGTCAGGAAGGAGGCTGATGCTGTAGTCAAAGTGGGGTATAAATGCTTGGATCAGTATGGTGGTAGTGTATACATATGTGTCTGGTTGTATGTGTGTGTGTGTTTCATTCATTCACTCATTCAATCATATTTATTAAGCACTTACTGTGCGCAGAGCACTGTACTAAGCACTTGGGAAAGTATAATGGAACAATAAAGAGTGAAAATCCCTGCCCACAAAGAGCTGGCAGTCTGCCTAGCTGTGTCCCTTCATGTGTATGGGGGGATGTGAGGAAGGGAGGTTTCTGGATGGGTGTGCGCGTGTGCGCGTGTGTGTGTGTATCTTAAAACAAATTAATAAATAAGAGCTGTTATTTGACATCCTCCTTACTCTGGACTTTTCCGAGTGAACTTTCCTCCATGTTGTTTGCACTCTGCAGGGTGTTTTTTGTTTCTTTTTTGTTGTTGTTGTTTTGTTTTGGTGGATGGGTTGTCTTGGAGAGTGTGCAAGGACAGAGAAAAGCAGAAGGAGAGAGAAGGGGCAAAGGGACTTTGGCCCTTTGGCCAGGAAAGTGTGCTAACAATTCCGTTTCATGTGTCTGTTATATTGTTAGACTGTACTCTCCTAATCACTTAGTTCAGTGCTCTGTGCACAGTAAGTGCTCAATAAATATAATTGACGGATTCAGACTACAGTCAGACTGATTCAGACAATTCAAACTACAGACTATTTCTCCTCTCTTCCTCTCTCCTCCTCCCCAACTTTCTATTTCAACATTTTCCTTGACCAGCTGACTACGGGCTAACCAACATAAGTTTGCCCTCCAGCCAGATTTCACCAATATGCCCTGCTAAGGTAATCAATCAGTCAATTATTTTTATTGAGCGATTACTGTGTGCAGAGCATCACACTAAGTGCTTGGGAGAGTACAATATAACAATACACAGACGTTAGACTGTATTGTTAGACTGTACTCTCCTAATCACTTAGTTCAGTGCTCTGTGCACAGTAAGTGCTCAATAAATATAATTGACGGATTCAGACTACAGTCAGATTGATTCAGACAATTCAAACTACAGACTATTTCTCCTCTCTTCCTCTCTCCTCCTCCCCAACTTTCTATTTCAACATTTTCCTTGACCAGCTGACTAGGGGCTAACCAATGTAAGTTTGCCCTCCAGCCAGATTTCACCAATATGCCCTGCTAAGGTAATCAATCAGTCAATTATATTTATTGAGTGATTACTGTGTGCAGAGCATCACACTAAGTGCTTGGGAGAGTACAATATAACAATACACAGACGTTCCCTGCCCACAACAAAGTCTAGAGGAAAGGTAGGGGAAAGAGATTCAGCTGGGGCAGGGAAGGGTGCATAGTTGGGAGAAAGGGAGAGGTTGCCTAGGGGACAGAAGGGAGCATAGCTGGAGAAGTGGAAGAGGGTGTGCTGGGAAAAGTGAGGTAGGGCATTGCTGGGAGAGAGGAAGGAGGGTGAAGCTGAGGGAGGAGGGGGAGATGAAGCTCTGTCTTGGAAGGTAGCACCTGGAGCAGGGAAGAAAGCCTGGTGCCAATGGGACTTTCTCTGGGGAGGAAGGAGGGAGGAGGAAGAGACATGTCACTCATTTGGAAAGGTGGGTGGGGAAGATGTGGGATGGCCTTTGTAAGAGGTACATAAGGGGCAGAGGGAATCTGCCCTGTTTTGAAATTGCAAGTGTTAATTTGTTTATATGTTTGTTTTAGCTTGGAGCATTTTCAGTTAGGGGAGGGGCTGGTACCCAAGGCCTACTGTATTCAAAATAGTTTCAAATCAAGATGGGGAGGAGGAGACAAGGAAGAGGGGGAAGGATAGGAGAGGAATACTGGTGAGGGGCAGAGGGAAAAAATGGGGTGAGGGACCATTTTTTTCCTGAGCTAATTGCTACCTGGGACTCGGGAACTGAATGATTGCAGCGGAGAGAGCAGGGAATTGGACTGGGGTCACTGGGGCAAAGTAAGAACAGGAAATTGTCAGAATTCAGTTAACGATCTAACTTCAGCAAATATTTTCCTTTAATAATACCAAAAGTGTACTTTCAATACTCAACAACATCAAGTTCTGAATATTTGCATTGGAATTAGGGAAAGAGATTGTCAAAGATTTTGGTGAGGCCTAGAGGAAGGGTTTGTGCAGGACAAGGATTACATTAAACTTTAATGAACAGTTAGGTCAGACTCCTGCTATATAGACTATTACACTTCCAAACAACTGGTTGCATAATTGTTCCTGATTTGTTATAGTGTCACGTCTATCAGTCTCTTATCCATAGAGAATAACCATCATCAGCAAAGTATAGGGTAAAAAGAATTATATTTTAATTTTCCATTGATCATCACAGATCCAGCCCATCAATCTTACTGCAGTTCTCAAATCAGAGACAGTAAATTTCTTCGGAGATATTAGTAATACTTTCATTTGGCAAAAGAAGTGATTGCCTGGCATTCAGGCTTTCAGAATGATGGACTAGAAAGCCACAAATTCAATGATGTCATTGGCATCAGCTGAAAGAACATTTGGAGCAATTTTAAGAACGCAAGGCACAGTGATGAAAGACTATGGGGAGAGTAAGAAAACCAAGTAAAAAATACTCATCTGAGCTTGGGGAAACTGGCTTATCCAGTGTGATCAAAAGATGATATCTAGACTCAAACCAAGGGTAAAAAGATCTATTGCAGCAGCCAACCTTTTAGAAGCATCAGACTCAAACTTTCCACAACAGATTTCTAAATTAATTTAACCAGTTTCACAATTAACATCTTCCACCTCAAGCTTCATCAGGTTAGCTCTTTGTCTCTGGATTCTAGGATTTGGTGAAAAAGAATTCTGTGTTTGCCTTCCCAAATAACAATAATGGTAATTCTGGTATTTGTTAATACTAGAGGGAGAACGGGAATTTAATCCCCATTTTACTGATGAGGAAACTGAGGCTCAGAGAAACAAAATTATTTGCCCAAAGTCACTAAGTAGGCAACAGGCAAAGCCAGGTTTAGAACTCAGATTCTTTGACTCCCAGGCCCTGTTTTATCCAGTTGCTGCTTCCAGTAAATTTTATTTCATTTTGTCAGGTCACCAAGCAGAATTTCACCTGGATGAAATTTGAGAACTTCCAATATAGAAAAAGAAGGGGGCAGAACTCCATGAGATAGGCGCTAAGCAGGACATACAGGATTCAGGAGAGAGGAATTGTCATTTTCCATTTTCTTTTCTAAGACACTTCATTGAATCACCCTTTTTGAACAAGCTGATCTTTTAAAGATAGATGATACCATAGTGGCTCTTTTGGCCTAGGACAATCAAGGCATTCCAAAAGATGTCTCTCATTGGATTACAAATGTGGAAACCCTAATTCTGTGGCTCTAGTGAACTCCTTTCTTCTTCTGATGAATAGCTATTTGCCCATGGATTTGGATTTTCCCTAAATAGGCCTCAGTTTTACCACATGAATAATGACTGCGAAAAGCTTTGAAACCCCCGAAAACCCTTGAAAAGTAAAGTCATGCATTTGAAAGTACCTTCACTTCTGAGGGCTAAAGGTGTTGCATAAATAAAAATATATAAAAAAATACGAACTAGACTACCACTCTCCTTACCTTCAAAGAATCAATCAGTGGTATTTAATTGAGCGCTTACAGTGTGCCAAAAATTGCACAGAGTACCTGGGGAAGTACAATACAATAGAGTTGGTAGACAAGTTCCCTAGTCAGAAGGAACTACCAGACTAGGACAGACATTAAAATAAATTACATATAGGGAAGATGGCAGTGTTTGGAACATATGCATGAGTGAGTTCATTGTGGGCAGGGATTGTCACTCTTTATTGTTGTATTGCAAGTTCCCTAGTCAGAAGGAACTACCAGACTAGGACAGACATTAAAATAAATTACATATAGGGAAGATGGCAGTGTTTGGAACATATGCATGAGTGAGTTCATTGTGGGCAGGGATTGTCACTCTTTATTGTTGTATTGTCACTCTTTATTGTTGTATTGCACTCTTTATTTAGCACAGTGCTCTGCACACAGTAAGCACTAAATGAATACAGTTAAATAAAATGAGTGTTGGGAACCTGGGGATGCAGTATCAAATTGCTTAAGTACACATTCAAAAACATAGAAAACATATAAGGGAAGGTGAATAGGGTGGGGAAATAAGGGAATAGTCAGGAAAATGCCCTCACACTTGGATTTGCACCCTTTATTCACTCCTTCTCCCCCTCCCCCCAAGCCCAAAGCACTCATATCCATATCTGTAATTTATTTATAGTAATGTCCATCCCCCCCTCTCATCTGTAAGCTCATTGCAGAAAAGGAACATATCTACCAACTCTATTATATTGAACTTTCCTAAGTGCTTAATATGGTGTTCTGAACAAAGTGAGTAATCAATAAATATGATTGATGGATTGGAAGGCCACTTGGAGGAGTACTACAACCTGTTTGCACATATTGGTCCTCTAATGGCAACCTAATCTCTGTACCTCAATCTCATATACCCTGCCACTAACCCCTAGCTCACCTTTTCTCTCAGGCCTAGAACTCCCTCCCCTTTCATATTCTATAGTCTCCCACTCCCCCCACCTTCAAAACCCACCTAAAATCAGTCAGTCATATTTATTAAGCGCTTAATTTGTGCAGAGCACTGTACTACTTAGTACAGCTTGGAAGTGTACAATACAAAAATAAACAGACAATAAGACACATTCCTGGCCTTTAGTGAGCTTACAGTCTGGAGGGGGTGACAGACATTAATATAAATAAATAAATGACAGATAGGTAAGTAAGTTCTGTGGGGCTGGGAGGGGAGATGAAAGAAGGGAGCAAGTCAGGGCAATGCAGAAGAGAGTGGGAGAGGAAGAAATGAGGGCTTAGGGAAGCCTCTTGGAGGAGAAGTGCCTTCAATAGGGCTTTGAAGTGGGGGAGAGTAATTGTCTGTTGGATATAAGGCAGGAGGGATTCCAGGACAGAGGCAGGATATGAATGAGACGGTAGTGGGGAGATAGAAAAGATCGAGATACAGTGACAAAGTTAAAATTAGAGAAGTTAGAAGTGTGGGCTGGGTTGTAGTAGGAAAGTAGCAAGATGAGGTAGGAGGGGGAAAGGTGATTTGAGTTCTTTAAAGTCAGTGGTGAGGAGTTTCTGTTTGATGTGGAGGAGGACAGGAAACCACTGGAGTTTCTTGAGGTGAGGAGAAACATGTCCTTAACGTTTTTGTAGAAAAATTATCTAGGCAGCAGAGTGAATTATGGTCTGGAGTTGGGAGAAACAGGAGGCAGAGAGATCAACAAGGAGGCTGGTACAATAATCAAGATGGGATAGGAGAGAAGCAGCATGGCTTAGTGGAAAGAGCCCAGGCTTTGAAGTCAGAGGTCATGGGTTCGAAACGGGTTTGAATCCTGGCTCTGCTACTTGTCAGCTGTGTGACTGTGGGCAAGTCACTTAACTTCTCTGTGCCTCAGTTACCTCATCTATAAAATGGGGATTAACTGTGAGCCTAATGTGGGACAACCGATTACCCTGTATCTACCCCCACTGCTTAGAACAGTGCTCTGCACAAAGTAAGCGCTTAACAAATACCAACATTATTATTATTATTATAAGTGATTGGATTAATGTGGTAGCAGTTTGGATGGAGAGGAAAAAGTGGATTTTAGCAATATTGTGAAGATGTAACCAACAGGATTTAGTAATGTATTGAATGAGAAGCAGTATGCGAAGTGGATAAAGCATGCAACTGGGACTCAGAAGGTTATGGGTTCTAAACCCGGCCCCGCCACTTGTCTGCTGGGTGACCTTGGACAAGTCACTTCACTTCTCTGTGCTTCACTTACCTCATTTCTAAAATGGGTATTAAGACTATGAGCCTCACATGGGACAACCTGACTACCTTGTATCTAACCCAGTAGCTTAAAACAGTGCTTGGCACAGAGTAAGTACTGAATAAAGACCACACATTATTATTATTCCTTGTGGGTTGAATCAGAGAGAGAAGTCAAGGTTAACACCAAGGTTATGGACATGTGAGACAGGAAGGATGCTGGGGCCAACTACAGTGATAGGAAAGTCAGGGGAGGACAGGGTTTGGGTGGGATGATAAAAAATTATTTTTTGATCTAGCTAATTTTGTGTTAATGGGAGGAAATCAGAGTAGAGATGTCTTGAAGGCAGGAGGAAATGTGAGATTGTAGAGAGGGAGAGAGATTAGGGCTGGAGATGTAGATTTGGGTATCACCAGCATAGAGATGGTAGTTGAAGCAATGGGAGAAAATGAGTTTTCCAAGGGAGTGGGTATAGATGGAGAATAGAAGGGGACCCAGAACTGAACATTGAGGGACACTCACAGTTTGGGTGTCACATCACCTTAGCCTTTCTTAAGTCATTATTTCCATTATCCACCCTTCCCTCTGTGTCAACTGTGCCCTTGGCTGAATATCCTTTAGTACTTTGATATCTCAACCCCATACATAGCCTTAAACTTTCTTTGCCCTAAGAGCAATATTTTTTAACTTCTCTCTCCCTGTAGACTGTAGCTCCTGATAGGCAGATCTACTAACTCTATTGTATTGTACTTTTCTGAGTGCTTAGGACATGGTCTGCACAAAGTAAGCACTCAATGAAAACCATTATTGACTTGATTAGATGCAACTTCAATAGGTCTTTTAAGAAAGAGAGAACGTTGGTCTAGTTCTTATTTTCTTCAATGTTATAACAGTGATGTTTGCAATTGTTTACATTTCAATTGAGGCCACTAGATTCCATTCTCCCCTATGACATAGTGCTACTGAGTTATAAGATAGTAACCACCTTGTTTAATCACCTATGTGACAATATTCAGTGGGGCAAAGCATCTTAATACCTTTGGAATTGTTATGGGATACCCTATTAATAATTTTCATTTTAATATCCCTTTAATTTCAAAGTTATTCAATTCAGTGGGTATTTAATTAAGTAATCCACAATTAAATTTCTGCTTCACAAGTGATAATGGCTCTGGTTATGGGGCGAATTGGTAATTGGGGAGTTTTAAAACTTACTATTATGGGTGAGTTTTTCATCTTGGAAAAAAAAACCAAACAAAAACAGCATCTCCAAAGGAAAATGTATTGAGATGTATTATTAATGTAAAAATTTAAAAGAAAAACAATGAAAATCAGCAACAATGAATTAGAGTTACTCCCCAAATTCAAGATGGTTTTAGGGGCACAGTTTATCCATACTTAAGTAAATCAACAAAATTGGCAAACCTATGGAAATTTGGCAGCTAAAATATGATAATAGAACATCAAACTTCATAGTATGCAGGCTAAGATTGGGTCAAATTTTTTAAAAATATGATATTTGTTCAGTGTGTTTAGCACTGTTCTAAGCACTGGGATAGATTGAAGATGATCAGGTCCCACCTGAGGCTTACATTATAAGTAGAAGGAAGGTCAGGTATTGAATCCCCATTTTGCAAAGGAGGGAACTGAGGCACAGAGAAGTGAAATGACTTGCTCAAGGTCACTCAGCAGACAAGTGGCAGAGCCATAATTAGAACCCAGCTTCTTCTGACTCCCAGAACCATGCTCTTCCCACTAGACCACACTGCTACTTAGAGTTTTCTATCTTCAGTCTTCTCCAGTTTTCTATCTGTCTGTGTTACCAAACCCACATCAGAAGCCAGCTGATTTCTCAGGCACTTTCATCAGCATCACCTATGCCCCCAATGCAACATCAAATAACGAGACAAGATCACCTTCAATGAGGTAATGGAAGGTCATCAGATCATCAGCACTGAGACACTGTGCCCATGAGAAGCAGCGTGGCTCACTGAAAAGAGCATGGACTTTGGAGTCAGAGGTCATGGGTTCGAACCCCGGCTCTGCCACTTGCCAGCTGTGTGACTTTGGGCAAGTCACTTAACTTCTCGGTGCCTCAGTTCCCTCATCTGTAAAATGGGGATTAAGACTGTGAGCCCCACGTGGGACAATCTGATTCCCCTGTGTCTACCCCAGCGCTTAGAACAGTGCTCGGCACATAGTAAGCGCTTAACAAATACCAACATTATTATTATTATGAAAACACAGCACTTCTAGGCTATTGAATCTATCCAAGTGCTTAGAACAGTGCTTAACACTTAGTGAGCATATATATATATATATATATATTTGAGAAATGGAATGGATGAGAGCAGATTACCAAGCAGCTGCTGGATGAGACATACTCAAGCAGATTAAAGGCAGTTTAAAATGAACAGAGGCACAGACTCAAGCAGTGTAGTACAGCAGCAGTTGGGTGAATGACAACAGAAGCTGACAGATCAGCAAGGAAGGTTGTGATCCCAAAGAGCAGATTGAAAAAGAACTTCAGGCTTGGAAAATATCAAGTGCAACAATATAGTAAAGGAGCAGTGAAGAAGGGATCACCATACATATATGGAAACACAGATGAGATATCTCTGTCAGTATAACAGTGCTCGGCACATAGTAAGCACTTTACAAATTCCATCATTATTATCATTATTTCATTTAAAAATGAATACACCAGAAGTGGTGGGCCCAAGTAGAAGGAGCTAGAGTTGTCCTTGCTCTTTGCTGAGGATAGATGGTAGGAAGGTATTCCAGTAGCAGACAGGAATTACAAAGGGAAAGAGTTATTCATTCATCACTCACCTCCCCCTAACTCTCACCATATGGGTGTGTGCCTGGTCTACACACAATCATTTTAGTGGGGTTTTTCCTGGATGATCTGCAGAAAGGCAGTGGAAAGAGCATGAGCCTGGGAGTCAGAGGACCTGTGTTCTAATCTCAGCTCTGCCATATATATGCTGTGTGACCTTGAGCAAGTCACTTAACTTCTCTGTTCCTGAGTTATCTCATCTGTAAAATAGGGATTAATCAATCAATCAATTGTATTTATTGAGCACTTATTGTGTGTTGAGCACTGTACTAAACTCTTGGGAAAGGACAATACAGTAATAAAGAGAGACAATCCCTGCCCACACCAAGCTCACAGTCTAGATGAGGGGAGATAGGCATCAATATGAATGAATAAAATTGCATATATATATATATATATATATATATATACATACTGTGGGGCAGGGGGAATAGCAAAGGGAGTGAGTCAGGGTCATGATTAGGAGATGAGGAAGAGTGGGGGTTAGTATGAGAAGGCTGCTTGGATGAAATATACCTTCAGTAAGTCTTTAAAGTGGGGGAGAGTAATTGTCTGGCTGATCTGAGGAGGGAGAGCATTCCAGGCCAGAGGTAAGAGGTGGTCCGGGGGTCATTGGTAAGACAGGTGAGATCGAGGCACAGCGAGAAGGTTAGCACCAGAGGAGAGAAGTGTGAAGGTTGGGTTGTAAACAGAGAGAAGAGTTGTGAGGTAGGAGGGGGCAAGGTGATGGAGGGTTTTCAAGCCAATGGTGAGAAATTTTTGTTTAATATAGAGGTGTATAGGCAAGTAGTGGAGATTTTTGAGCAGTGGGGGGGTGACACCCTGAAAATCCATCCTCAAAAATAATCCAGGCAGTTGAATGAGGAGTGGACTGGGGAGAGGCAGAAGGTTGGGAGGTCAGAAAGGAGGCTGATGAAGTGATCTAGGTGGGATAGGATGAGTGGTTGTACTAGCAAGTTGGTGTTTGGATGGAAAGGAAGGGTGGATTTTAGCAATATTGTGAAGTTGCACCTGATAGGATTTGGGGACGGATTGGCTAAATGGATTGTATGTGAGAGGGGAGTTAAGGATGACACCAAGTTTACGGGCTTGTGAGGTGGGAAGGATGGTTGTGCCATCTATAGTGTCGGGAAAGTTCAGGAGAGGAAAGGTTTTGGGAAGGAAGATGAGGAGCTCTATTTTGGGCATGTTAGGTTTGAATGGCAAGAGGACATCCAAGTAGAGATGTACTGAAGGCAGGAGAAGATGCGAGCCTGGAGATCAGGGAGGCGATGTAAATTTGAGTATCATCAGCATAGATATGGTAGTTGAAGCTGTAGGAGTGAATGAGTGTAGATGGAGAATAGAAGAGGACCAAGAACTGAACTATGAGGGACCCCCCACAGTTAAGGGATGGGAGGGAGAGGAAGAGCCTGCAAAGGAAAATGAGACTGAACAGCCAGAGAGATAAGAGGAGAATCAGGACAGAGTCAGTGAAGCTGAGGATGGATAACGTATCCAGGAGAAGGGGAAGGTCTGCAGTGTCAAAGGCAGCTGAGTGGTCGAGGAAGATTAGGATGGAGTAGGAGCCGCTGGATTTGGCAAGAAGGAGATGACTGATGACCTTTGAGAGGGTCGTTTCAGTGGAGCAAAGAGGATGGAAGCTAGATTGGAGGGCGTACAGTAGAGAGGAGATTTAGACTGTGAGCCCCATGTGGCAAGTGGACTGTGTCCAACCTAATGGTCTTGTATCAACCCCGTGCTTAGTACGGTGCCTGGAGCACAGTAAGCACTTAAAAAGTATTATTAAAAAGAAAATCTACCTTTTGCTCAATTAAGCAATCGTATTCATGATGAGAATCCTGTGTGCAGAGTGCTGTACTAAGCATTTGAGAAAGTATAATATAATAGAGTTAGTAGACAAGATTTCTGGCCACAAGGAGCTTATAGTCAAGAGGAGGAAACCTCTCTCATAGTCTGGTGGACACAGGGAGAGCTGTTGGTTGTAGTGATGTCCCAAGGCCATTAGGCCCACCTTAGGGTGGGCTTGTAGGTTCCTGGGGCCAGGAATTCCCAAAGTCCTTCAATCCTTAGAGTGACTAGAGCTAACAGAATCAAGCAGTCAATCAATCATATTTATTGAGTGCTTACTGCGTGCAGAGCACTATACTAAGCACTAGGGAGAGTACAATATAACAGAGTCGGTAGATACATCCCCTGCACACAGTGAGCTTACATTCTAGAGGACAGCCATCTTTCTGATTATACGATAATGCAGAGATGGCCATTTACTTCCAAGAGCATGGGCTTTGGAGTCAGGGCTCATGAGTTCGAATCCCAGCTCTGCCACTTGTCGGCTGTGTGACTGTGGATAAGTCACTTAACTTCTCTGTGCCTCAGTTCCCTCATCTGTAAAATGAGGATTAAGACTGTGAGCCCCACGTGGGACGACCTGATTCCCCTATGTCTACCCCAGTGCTTAGAACAGTGCTTGGCACATAGTAAGCGCTTAACAAATACCAACATTATTATTATTATTATTATTATTATTATTCTGGAACTACTTCCCTGTAGTTAGCCTGCACCATTCCAGCCTCTGGGCATTGGGTGGGAAGTGCCATCCACTCTCACATTTAGTCTCTTGCTTCCTTTCCATGACTACTCACATATTTATCTTGGCACTTCTCTAATCCAGTTCTGACAAAGCTATATTCAAAGGGATAAAGACCATCCATCACTGAAATTCCAAAGTTTTTAGTACAGTGGTTCCATAGAAAGGTATTTTCAGCAATTTGGCACTGGTAACTGGAAAATGAAAAAAAAAATATAATAGGCCTCAGTGTTATCTTTATTTTCCTAATAAGGAAGACTTAACATTGAGCTACAGTGATAAATGTGATTCAGTGAATGTTTCATGAATAAAAGTCACATAAAAATGTGTTTGAATTTAGGGGATAAGTATTTTACCATTTCTCCATGTTTTGCATTATAGTTACCGCAGACTGTATTATATGGTCATTAAAGAACAATTCCGATGTTTTATAAAAATTTGAATACATTAATGGGAATGAAATGGGGAAAAAATGCCTGGAGACTTCAAATCACTGCTTATGAATCAAACTGGATGACAGCATGTTTTTTCAAAAGTCGTTGTACCGCGTGCCAAACGATAAGGTTTTTATTTTAAGGCTCTTTTAAGACTGCTGAGGAAAATGATGTCTGAAAACGTTCCACTCAATATCCAATGCTGCTCCCAGCCTTGAGTAACATTATCGTTAACACCAAGCAACAGATCAAAAAGGGTAAAAAATATCTTCACCCCAAATATCATTGACTGTTAAAAAATTCCTGAGTTTTAATTCACTCTTACATTTCCTGAGGAGGAACTTGCTAAACAAAGTTAATGAATCTGAACTGAAAATATGTGGGAAGAGTACCTAGGTTCACAGAAGCATTATAAACATGGCAAAATGGGAACTCACTCTAAGATTTTAATCCTAATTCAAGAAAGCATGTTATTATGATCTATGGCATGTCACTCTCAAAACTCCTTGAGAGCAGGGATTGCATCTTTCACTTCTAATAATAACTGTAGCATTTGTTTAGTGTTTTTATGTGTCAAGCATAATACTAAGCGCTAGGTAGAAAAAGAGATAATCAGATTGGACCCAGGCCTTGTCCTACAGGGGGCTTACAGACCAAGGAGAAGGGCAAATAGGTATTTATTCTTCATTCTGAAGATCAGAAAACTGAGGGACAAATAAATAAAGTGACTTCCTTTATTTCCCCTCCTAGCCCCACAGCATTTATGTACATATCTGTAATTAATTCATTGTATTGCCTGTCTCCCCCTCTAGACTGTAAATTCATTGTGGGCAGGGAATGTGTCTGTCTATTATTATGGTCCACTCTCCCATGCATTTAATACAGAGCTCTGCACACAGTAAGTGCTTAATAAGTACGACTGAATGAATGAAGAAGCAGAACTGGAATTAGAATACAAGTCCTCTGCCTCCCAATCCTGTGATTTTTCTAATATGTCAAGCTACGTTTTGTACAGTGTTCTGCATATAGCAGCTACCCGAAACTGCTGTCACTGTAATGAAGGTATTTGTTAAGCACTTTACTATGTTCCAAGCACTGTGCTAAATGCAATGTAATCAGATCAGATTCAGCCCCTGTCCCACATGAAGATCACGGTCAAAGAGGGAGAGACAGTAAGTATTCAATCCCCATTTTACAGATGAATAAAATCTGGCCCAGAGAAGCAGGATGGTCTAGTGGAAAGAGCATAGGCCTGAGAGTCAGGGCACCTGGGTTCTAATCCCAGCATGGCAATTTGCCTGCTATGTGACCTTGAGCAAGTCATTTACCTTCTAAGTGCTTCTGTTTCCTCACCTATGAAATGAAGATGAAGCAACTGTCCTTGGTCCCCTCTAGACTGTGAGCCCCATGTGGGACAGGGACTTTACCCAATCTGATTATCTCATATCTACCCCAGTGCTTAGTACAGTGCCTATCACACAGTAAGTGCTTAACAAATGCCATTATTATTTTTTACCAAGGAGAGACTTATACTCTCCAGACCAGAGTGGCCAATAGACAGAAATGAAAGAAACGGAAGGGCAAAGGCAATCCCCCCAGGAAAATAATAATAATAATTATGGTATTTGTTAAGCACTTACAATGTGCAAAGCACTGTTCTAAGTGCTGGGGTTGGTACAAGGTAATCAGATTGTACCAAGTGGGGTTCACAGTCTTCATCCCCATTTTACAGAGGAGGTAACTGAGGCACAGAGATGTTAAGTGACTTGCCCAAAGTCACACAGCTGATAAGTGGCAGAGCCGGAATTAGAACCCATGACCTCTGACTTCCAAGCACGTGCTCTTTCCATTAAGCCATGCTGTTTCTCAAACGGGAGTATGAAAACATGAGAAAACAACATGGGAGGAGGTGTGAATATTGGGTTTAGTGAGGAAAAGAAAACAAGTTGCAAAATTTATGGCAATTAAGAAAAATAGTGGAGCAAGCTGAGCAAAGAAAAATTTAAAAATCATCAATGTGAAGATAACAGGAGGCTTGGTGCCCTGGGCAAAATATGGGTGAAGGATGATCTAACAGTGGCAGACAAATCCTGAATCTAATTCCCAATTTAAATTCTGTCTACTAAATAAATTAGTAATATCATCAATAACCATGACTGCTTCTCTTTAGCTTGGCCCACTCTCTGGTACTACTGTATGAGTAATGAAGTGAGTCATTTAAAGGAGATATGAGGAGATGAATTCACTGGTGATATTCCAGAGTGACATGGAAAATTTGCTTGCATAGCAGAATAGCTATCATCATCATCAGTGGTATTAATTGCGTACTTGCTATATGCCGAGCAATTCAATAGTATTTATTGAGTGCTTTCTATGTGCAGAGCACTGTACTAAGCGCTTTCTAAGCGCTTGGAATGTACAATTTGGCAACAGATAGAGACAATCCCTGACCATTGACAGGCTTATAATCTAATCAGAGCAGTGTAATAAGAGCTTGGGAGAGTACAATTCATTCATTCAATAGTATTTATTGAGCGCTTACTATGTGCAGAGCACTGTACTAAGCGCTTGGAACGAACAAGTCGCCAACAGATAGAGACAATCCCTGCCATTTGACGGGCTTACAGTCTAATCGGGCTTACATACACTCTCTGTCCGCAATAAGTTTATAGTCGGATTTTCCCACCATTAAACTCAGAAGGGCATATTTTAGGCAAGGAAGAAAAGTACCAACCTACAACAACTCACATGTAGAAGAGTTGAAATAGTTGCTGCCAGTCTGGTTAAATATAGCTTTCAGTGATCTTTATGGAGGCTCATGATCCAAAGAGAGAAGCGGCTTGGCATAGAGGATAGAGCAAGGCCCTGGGAGTCAGAAGGTCATGGTTTCTCATCCCGACTCCACCACTTGTCTGCTGTGAGACCTTGGGCAAGTCGCTTCATTTCTCCATGCCTCAGTTACCTCATCTGTAAAATGGGGATTAAGACTGGGAGCCCCACATGGGACAACCTGATTACTTTATATCTATCCCAGAGCTTAGAACAGAGCTTGGCCCATAGTAAGCACTTAACAAATACCATTATTATTATTAATCAATCTGTGGTATTTATGGAGGGCTTATTCCTTGCAAATCACTGTCCTAAACACTTGGGAGTAATCAATAGAGTTAATAGACAAAAATCCATGCCCTCAAGGAGCTTACAGTCTAATGGGGAGGACAGACACTATAATAAATTACAGTTAGGGGAAGGATCAAATTTAAAGATATGAACTTCAATGCTGTGGAGGGGACAGGTGAGGTGAGTACCAAAGTGTTTAGGTGAAGTGGTAGTAGGGGTTGGGGAGATGAGTGTCCTTGTATCCCCCATCCCCCTCCAAAGACAAGAATGGTGGGCAGTGAACAAGCCAGGGAAGTGGGAGAAAGGATGACCTCCACTCTCTCCTCCAAACTGGATCCCTTCCCACTGCCCTATTGGTTTTGGGACCCCCAGGTAGCGTTTGCTGAAATATTGTAAGCTCCTTGAGGGCAGAAATACTTTTACCAACTCCATCTATCAGTCAATCAGTAGTATTTTTTGAGTGCTTAATTTGGGCCCTTACTTGTTAGAGAGCTAACAATATGAGGATTGGGCACTAATATTATTTGTAGAAAATTAACATTAAAGGACTGAAATGGATTGGTTGAGGTGCTGCAGATTGTTTTTTTTTTCTGGAAGATTGGGTGCTTGTATGGGTTGCTTCATTCCTCCCCAAGGCCACCCAATTGCTAGATACTATCACCAACTTTTTTAAGGAAACTTTGAGGAGGGATAGTGGTACACAGATCCAGACACAAATCTTGGCAGTGGGGCCAATGATAATAACATAAACGTGCTGTTTCATGTTGCACTTTCCCAAACACTTAGTACAATGCATTTTGTGCAGTAGGTGCCCCATAAATATCTCTGCTTTTACTGTTCAAAACAATCAACTGGTCAGAGGTATTTATTGAGCATTTTCTAGGTGCAGAACACTGAACTAAGTGTTTGGGAGAGTACAATAGAGCAAGCCATCATGATCTCTGACCTCACTGACCTTATAATCAAGTTGTGGATAAAGACATTATAATGAATTACAGGTAAAGGAAGCAGCAAAGTATAGGTATGTGAACGTAAGTGCTGGTGGGGAAAGGGTGAATGTCTAAGTACTTAGGGAACCCAGATTTGAGGACATGTGATGGAGCAGTGAGAGAAAATATGGTGTGAAGATGAGAGATTATTCAGGGAAGATTTCCTGGAGATGTGATTTTAATAAGACTTTGAAGATGGGGAGAGTGGTGGTCTGTCAAATATGAAGGAGGAGAGAGTTCCAGGTGGGCGGGCGGGCATGATCAAGGGATTGATGACAAGGGAGACAAAAGAAAGGCACAATAAGGAAACTCATATTAGCGGAGTAAAGTCTACAGAATGGGTTTTAATGAGAGACGAGCAGGGTAGGGAGAAAAGGGAGAGAGTCAATGGCGAAGAGTTTCTGCCTGATGCAGAGATGAATGAGTAGTCATTGGGGTTTTTGAGGACTGAGGAGATGTACGCTGAATCATTTTTGAGAAAAATGATCCTGGTATCGCAGCAAAATATAGACTGAAGAGAAGAGAGGTTGGGAGCAGGGACGTCATAGAGGTAGCTAATTGTCGCTGGTCATTTAGACCAGAGTTTAGTAATCTGACTTTCACCCTCCATATGAACCTGAGTTAGACCAGCCATGTCTAGTCATTTAGAATACAAGTTTCTTCATTTTTCATTCATTTATTCAATAGTATTCACTGAGCGCTTACTATGTGAAGAGCGCTTACTATGTGCAGAGTACTGTACTAAGCACTTGGAATGTACAATTTGGCAACAGATAGAGACAATCCCTGCCCATTGATGGGCTTACAGTCTAATTGGGGGAGTCAGATGGACAAAAACAAGATAACTTAATCACAATAAACAGAACCAAGGGGATGTACACCTCATTAACAAAATAAATAGGGTAAAAATAAATAGGGTAATAAAAACTTTTACAAATGAGGACAGTGTTGGGGGAGGGGAAGGGAGGGTGGAGGAGCAGAGGGAAAGGGGGCTTAGCCGAGGGGAGGTGATGGGGGAGAAGAGAGGGAGCAGAGGGAAAAGGGGAAGCTCAGTCTGGGAAGGCCTCTTGGAGGAGATGAGCTCTCAGTAGGGCTTTGAAGAGGGGAAGAGAGTTTGGTGGAGGTGAGGAGGGAGGGCATTCCAGGACAGCAGGAGGAAGTGGGCCAGGGGTCTGTGATGGGATAGGAGTGAACGGGGGACAGTGAGGAGGTGAGTGGCAGAGAAGCAGAGCATGTGGGGTGGGCAGTAGAAGGAGAGAAGGGAGGTGAGGTAGGAGGGGGCAAGGTGATGGAGAGCTTTGAAGCCAAGAGTGAGGAGTTTTTGTTTCATGCGAAGATTGATAGGCAACCACTGGAGGTTTTTGAGGAGGAGGGTGACATGCCCAGAACATTTCTGTAGGGAGATAATCCGGGCAGCAGAATGAAGAATAGACTGGAGTGGGGAGAGACTGGAGGAAGGGAGATCTAAGAGGAGACTAATACAGTAATCCAGTCGGGATATTATGAAAGCTTGTACCAGCACGATAGCTGTTTGGATGGAGAGGAAAGGGTGGATCTTGGCGATATTGTAAAGGTGACACCAGCAGGTGTTGGTGACGGATTGGATGTGTGGGGTGAATGAGAGAGCTGAGTCAAGGATGACTCCAAGGTTGCGGGCTTACAAGACGGGAAGGATGGCCGTGCCATCCACAGTGACGGGAATGTCAGGGAGAGGACAGGGTTTGGGAGGGAAGATAAGGAGCTCTGTTTTGGACATGTTGAGTTTTAGGTGGCGGGCAGACATCCAGGTGGAGATGCCTGGAGGCAGGAGAAGATACAAGCCTGGAGGGAGGAGGAGCGAGCAGGGGAGGAGATGTAGATTTGGGTGTCATCTACATAGAGATGATAGTTGAAGCCGTGGGAGCGAATAAGTTCACCAAGAGAGTGAGTACAGATGGAGAACAGAAGAGGGCCAAGAAATGACCCTTGAGGAACCCCTACAGGTTAGAGGATGGGAGGGGGAGGAGGAGCCTGTGAAGGAGACCGAGAATGAACGGACAGAAAGGAAAGAGGAGAACCAGGAGAGGATGGAGTCCATTAAGTCAAGATGAGATAAAGTGTGGAGGAAAAGGGGATGGTCGACAGTGTCAAAGACAGCTGAGGGGTCGAGGACGATTAGGATAGAGTAGGAGCCATTGGATTTGGCAAGAAGGACATCGTGGGTGACCTGTGAGAGGGCAGTTTTGGTGAAGTGGAGGGGATGGAAGCCAGATTGGAGGAGGTCCAGAAGAGAGTTGGAGTTGAGGAATTCAAGGCAGCGAATGTAGATGACTCATTACCCATGTTCAGAATAGCAGAGAAGCAGGAACATACACAAAAGGACAGGGTCTCATTAACTCATCTCATCTGATAGAAGTTTTCTCGTTTCTCAGGAAAACCCTCATTACAACATGGTCCATTGGCTGGGCTCACCAAGTTATCTAGTATGCTTGCATTTAGAGAAAAAGTCATGAAGCCCAAGCTCAAGCCACTGGGATCACCAAGGTCCAACCATGATACCAGTATGGCCTAATGGATAGCAGGTGGGCCTGACATCAGAAGGACCCGGGTTCCAATTCTAGCCCTGACACTTGTCTGCTGTGTGACCTTGGGTAAGTCACTTCACTTCTCTGTGCCTCAGGTACCTCATCTGTAATTTGTATATAAATAATATATACAATCATGGCTCAGAGGAAAGAGCTTGGTTTTAGGAGTCAGGGGTCATGGATTCTAATCCCTGCTCTTCCACCTGTCACCTGTGTGATTTTGGGCAAGTCACTTAACTTCTCTGGGCCTCAGTTACTTCATCTGTAAAATGGGGATTAAGACTGTGAGCCTCACATGGGACAACCTGATTACCCTGTATCTACCCCAGTGCTTAGAACCGTGCTCAGCATATAGTAAGAGCTTAACAAATACCAACACTATTATTATTATTATTATATACACAGGTGCTGTGGGGAGAGGAACGGGGTGGAGCAGAGGGAAAGAGAAGGGGCAATGAGAGGGGAGGAAGGGCAGAGGGAAAAGGAGAGCTCACTTTGTGACAGCCTCCTGGAAGAGGTGAGTTCTCAATAGGGCTTTGAAGAGGGGAAGAGAGTTAGTTTGGCAGATGTGAGGAGGGAGGGCATTCCAGGTCAGTGGTAGGACGTGGGCCAGGGGTCGACAGTGGAACAGGCGTGAACGGGGGGCCGTGAGGAGGTGAGCAGCAGAGGAGTGAAGTGTATGGGGTGGGCAGTAGAAAGAGAGAAGGGAGGTGAGGTAGGAGTGGGCAAGGTGATGGAGAGCTTTGAAGCCAAGAGTGAGGAGTTTTTGTTTCATGCGATGGTTAAGAGGCAACCACTGGAGGATTTTGAGGAGGGGAGCAACATGCCCAGAGCATTTCTATAAACAGATAATCCAGGCAGCATAGTGAAGTATAGACTGAAGCGGAGAAAGGCAGGAGGAAGGGAGATCAGAGAGGAAGCTGACACAATAATCCATTTGGGGTATGATGAGAGATTGTACCAGCAAGGTGGCAGTTTGGATGGAGAGGAAAGGATGGATCTTGGAGATGTTGTAAAGGTGAGACGGGCAGGTTTTGATGACAGATTGGATGTGTGGGGTGAATGAGAGAGCCGAGTCAAGGTTACACCCTGACACTTGATGACAGTGCCTGTGGAGACACATCATTTTCTACTTAGTGCACTTTCCAAGCTGCCACTCAAAAGAAGAAAATAGAAGGAGGACTTTAGGATCCAGTGGAGGCTAGTCTGGACACTTCTAAAGTAATTCCTGTAGCTATTCTGTTCTGTTGAGGATTAAGGGAGCCTGTTATAATGTCACAGGCAGTCAGGGGGCAAAGAAGGATGAGATAAGTGTTTTAATAAGATTCTAAGGATGAGACTGGAGGCAAACGTGGTCCAGGTTGACTTCCAAAGAGGCAGGAGAGTTCTTCTAGAGACATGGAAGGGAAGGATGAGGGTGTGGATTCTGGGTCTGGAAGGGTTGGTGAGGGTAGATGTTAGAGAGTTCACACCTAGATGTTAGAGAGTTCATTTTGTCGATGAAGTAGATGACAAGGCCATCAGGGGCAAGATATGGGAGAGGCTGGAATATTAGGAGTTAGGGGTTTAAGGAGGAAACTAAATGTCAGAAGCAGTTGATGCAGACAATGGTAATCAGAGAAAATAAAGGAGGAAAAGTAGTGTTTTCTGGACTGGAGAAAAGGGCGGAATCAATCAATCAGATCAATCAATCAGGCTAAATGATGTAGCAGGCAGCTGTAAGAGTGCAGTGGTAACAGGAACTTAAAATTGAATTGAGAAGACACACAGAAAAAAATAATTTACAAGTAGTAGGAAAAAATATAGATTTATAGCAGGAAATAGTATCAGTATACTATTTTCTTGCTCTGGACAAATTTGGCCTCAAGAAGGCATTTTCCTAAGTTTGTTTGCATGCTTGCAACAGCCAATGACATTTAGCTCCCTCCTTAAACCCCATGATATCAGAGCAGCAGACACAAAGAGTTACCAAGAAAGTGATACAGGGGAGATAACGGGAATTGAGGCCTACACAAATCCTGTAAAGATACTGGGAAGTATGGAGAAAATCTGTAAACTGACATTAGTGGGCAATATGTTTTCCAAGGGAAGAAATTGTCAGTGGTTAATTACAACAAAAAAAAATAATAATGCTCCCCTCTTGCCCCCCAAATATCTCCTCCAAAATGCCTGCTGCCCTGAGTCCTGATGGAATTAACCATTCCTTTTCTCCTCAAGCCAGGTCTATACTTGTGAAGTATGAAAATTATTGAGACCCAAGTGTATTCTGGAGTTTACACAGATCCTGAAACTTTGTTAGTGCCAACCTAGCTTAGACCATCTTTTGAGGTCATTCAATCCCAGAGCTGTTCAGCACTAGGACTGGGTGTCGGGAGAATTGCGATCTAATACCAGTTTGGCCACTTACCTACTGTGTGACCCGTGGCAAGGTTCTGGACCTCTTTGTGCCTCAGTTTCTTCCTCTTTCAAATGTAAATAGCTGTTCTCCCTCCCTTTTAAGACCAAGTGTAACAGGACAGTGTGTTCTTACTGATTATATTGTATCTTCCCCAGCATTTAGCACAATGTAAGTGTTTAACAAATACCTCAGTTGTCATTATTATTACTGCAAGCTAATTATGGGCAGGGAACATGTCTGCTAATTCTGTTGTACTGTACTTTCCCAGTTGCTTAATACAGTGCTTCGCACATAATAAGCATTCAATAAAGAGAACTAGCATGAAATAGTGGATAGCGCATGGGCCTGGGAGTCAGAAGGTCATATGTTCTAATTCTGATCTGCCACATGTCTGCTGTGTGACCTTGGAAAAGTCATTTCATTTCTCTGTGCCTTAATTACTTCATCTGTAAAATGGGGAATAAGACTGAGCCGTACATGGGACAGGGACTATGTCCAACCTGATTTGTTTGTATTCACCCCAGTGCTTAGTATAGTGCCTGGTACAAAGTAACACTTAATGAAGACCATAATTATCATGATTAATCAATTGTATTAATCAATACAATTAATCAATTGAGAGTAGTAGTAGCTTTCCTATAGTAAGGAAGGGAAAGACTCAAATTCTTTTCAACCAGCCACTTGCCAGGGTCTCCATTTCTTAGACTGATAATTATCAATTTAATTCTAATGGAATGGATTAATCCCAATTTCCTTATGCAGTTTTCTGATATGAACTAGAAATTTAATCTGCAGCACATGCCAAAAATCAAAGGTGTGACTGATGTTCGGCTGATGTTGGTATTCAGTTTTCTTTGTAGATACCCGAAACGCAAGGCTGTTTGTGAAATGAGGAAATTCCTTAATGCCAGACTTTGCCCTGGGAAAAATACAGGGGATTGCCCCCTCATTTCTTGGGCCTGGAGATTTTGTGTGTAGCTGTGACTCAACGTGGTCTAATGGAAAGATCATAGGAGAGGGAATTCTAGTCCCAAATTCTAATTCCAGTTTTGCCAATGGCTTGATTTTTGATCACTAAACTTCCCTGGAACTCAGTTTCTTAATCGGTAAAATGGGGATAAAATAGACTGTAAGATCCTTGAGGTACAGAAACTATGTCTCTGTCTTCTCCCCCCTCCCCTCCCCCGCCCTAGAACCCCACTTTACCAGCGCTACCCCCTTCCCCGTCTCCCTACTCTCCCCCCCACCAAACCCCCTCCTCCCCCTCTCCCCCTTCTCTCTTCCCCACCCACGCCCCATCCCAGTCCTCCTGTCCCACCGCTACCCCTCATCCCCCTCTCCCCGTCCAGGGCCCCGCCACCTCCTTCCCATCCAAACCCTTCCCTCCCCCCGCCCTTCCCCCCTCCCCCCATTGCACCCCCAGCTACTTTCAAGTGTGGCCTCTGGAACCTCCGCTCTATTACAGGTATGCTACCTTTCGTCCATGACCTTTTCCTCTCCCGCTCTCTCCTCCTCCTCGCCCTTTCAGAAACGTGGCTCACTCCCGAAGACACGGTCTCCGCCGCTGCTCTCTCCAGCGGAGGCCTCTCCTTCTCCCACTCCTTCAGATTTACCGGTAAGGGAGGAGGCGTTGGCTTCCTCCTCTCACCCCATTGCTGCTTCCGCACTATCCCTCCTCCCCCCTCCCTCTCCTTCCCCTTCTTCGAAGCCCATATCATTTGCCTCTACCACCCCCTCCAGATACTTGGCGCTGTCATCTACCGCCCTCCCGGTCCCACCTCCGACTTCTTCAACCACCTTGACCCATTTCTCACCTTCCTTCTCTCCGTCCCTCTGCCCACTCTGATCCTCGGAGACTTCAACATCCATATAGATGTACCCGACGACTCCTCTGCCGCCCGCCTGCTATCCCTCCTCGACTCTGCCGACCTCCTCCTCCACCATACCGAGCTCACTCACCGACTCGGTCACACCCTCGATCTCGTCATCTCCTACCGCTGCACTATCTCCTCCCTCACCAACTCTGAAATCCCTCTCTCTGACCATAACCCTCTCACCTGCCTCATCTCTCACACTCCCTCCCCCTGCAAATCTTCGCTACTGCCCCACAGAGAACTCCACTCTCTCGATCCCATCCATCTTTCCAAAAGCATCTCTCCTCATCTTGCCGCCCTGTCCTCACTTCCCACTCTCGATGATCAGGTCTATACTCTCAACTCCACCCTCTCTACTCATCTCGACTCTCTCGCCCCCCTTTCCCTCCACCGCTCTCGCTCCACTAACCCACAGCCCTGGATCACCTCCTCTGTCCGCCTCCTACGCTCCTATGCTCGAGCTGCTGAGCGCTGCTGGAGAAAGTCCAAGCACCAAGCCAACCTCACACACTTCAAATTTATCCTTTCCTGCCTTAACTCTGCCCTCTCCTCCGCCAGGCAAAACTTCTTCTCCTCCCTCATCGACACCCATGCCCGTCACCCCCGCCGATTGTTCCGGACCTTTAACTCTCTCCTTAGGCCCCCTGTTCCTCCCCCTCCCCCATCTCTCACCCCCAATGATCTGGCCACGTATTTCCTCACAAAAATCAACACAATCAGGTCTGAGCTCCCCAAAGTCAACCCTCCGCCTCTCCCCTCCCCCCCACCAACCCTCTCTCCTACTTTCCCATCCTTCCCTGCAGTATCCTCAGAGGAGATCTCCTCCCTCCTCGCAAGTGCCACCCCCTCCACCTGCGCCTCGGACCCCATTCCCTCTCACCTTATTAAAACCATCGCACCTGCCCTCCTCCCTTCCTTAACTTCTATTTTTAACCACTCAATCTCCAATGACTCCTTCCCCTCTGTCTTCAAACATGCCCATGTCTCCCCCATCCTAAAAAAACCCGCTCTTGACCCCACTTCCCCCTCCAGTTATTGCCCTATCTCCCTACTACCCTTCCTTTCCAAAATCCTAGAATGATTCATCTACAATCGATGCTTATTCATTCAATAGTATTTATTGAGCGCTTACTATGTGCAGAGCACTGTACTAAGCGCTTGGGATGAACAAGTCGGCAACAGATAGAGACAGTCCCTGCCGTTTGACGGGCTTACAGTCTAATCGGGGGAGACGGACAGACAAGAACAATGGCACTAAACAGCGTCAAGGGGAAGAACATCTCATAAAAACAATGGCAACTAAATAGAATCAAGGCGATGTACAATTCATTAACAAAATAAATAGGGTAACGAAAATATATACAGTTGAGCGGACGGGTACAGTGCTGTGGGGATGGGAAGGGAGAGGTGGAGGAGCAGAGGGAAAAGGGGAAAATGAGGCTTTAGCTGCGGAGAGGTAAAGGGGGGATGGCAGAGGGAGTAGAGGGGGAAGAGGAGCTCAGTCTGGGAACGCCTCTTGGAGGAGGTGATTTTTAAGTAAGGTTTTGAAGAGGGAAAGAGAATCAGTTTGGCGGAGGTGAGGAGGGAGGGCGTTCCAGGACCGCGGGAGGACGTGACCCAGGGGTCGACGGCGGGATAGGCGAGACCGAGGGACGGCGAGGAGGTGGGCGGCAGAGGAGCGGAGCGTGCGGGGTGGGCGGTAGAAAGAGAGAAGGGAGGAGAGGTAGGAAGGGGCAAGGTGATGGAGAGCCTTGAAGCCTAGAGTGAGGAGTTTTTGTTTGGAGCGGAGGTCGATAGGCAACCACTGGAGTTGTTTAAGAAGGGGAGTGACATGCCCAGATCGTTTCTGCAGGAAGATGAGCCGGGCAGCGGAGTGAAGAATAGACCGGAGCGGGGCGAGAGAGGAGGAAGGGAGGTCAGAGAGAAGGCTGACACAGTAGTCTAGCCGGGATATAACGAGAATTCCTTAGAATTCCTTAACTCCCACTCTCTCCTAGACCCCCTCCAATCTGGCTTCCGTCCCCTCCACTCTACCGAGACTGCTCTCTCTAAGGTCACCCATGACCTCCTTCTTGCCAAATCAAATGGCTCCTACTCCATTTTAATCCTCCTTGACCTCTCTGCTGCCTTTGACACTGTCGACCATCCCCTCCTCCTCCATACCTTATCTCACCTTGGCTTCACGGACTCCGTCCTCTCCCGGTTCTCCTCTCATCTCTCTGGCCGGTCATTCTCGGTCTCCTTCGCTGGCGCCTCCTCCCCCTCCCATCCTTTAACTGTTGGAGTTCCTCAAGGGTCAGTTCTTGGCCCTCTTCTGTTCTCCATTTACACTCACTCCCTCGGTGAACTCATTCGCTCTCACGGCTTTGACTACCATCTCTACGCAGATGACATGCAGATCTACATCTCCGCCCCTGTCCTCTCCACCTCCCTTCAGGCTCGCATCTCCTCCTGCCTCCGGGACGTCTCCACCTGGATGTTGGCCTGCCACCTAAAACTCAACATGAGCAAGACTGAGCTCCTCATCTTCCCTTCCAAACCCGGTCCTCTCCCAGACTTCTCTATCACCGTCGATGGCACGACCGTCCTTCCCGTCTCTCGGGCCCGCAATCTCGGTGTCATCCTTGACTCGTCCCTCTCGTTCACCCCACACATCCTATCCGTTACCAAGACCTGCCGGTTTCATCTCTACAATATCGCCAAGATCCGCCCTTTCCTCTCCACCCAAACGGCTACCTTACTATTACGGGCCCTCGTTATATCCCGGCTAGACTACTGTGTCAGCCTTCTCTCTGACCTCCCTTCCTCCTCTCTCACCCCGCTCCAGTCTATTCTTCACTCCGCTGCCCGGCTCATCTTCCTGCAGAAACGCTCTGGGCGTGTCACTCCCCTTCTTAAACAACTCCAGTGGTTGCCTATCGACCTCCGCTCCAAACAAAAACTCCTCACTCTAGGCTTCGAGGCTCTCCATCACCTTGCCCCTTCTTACGTCTCCTCCCTTCTCTCTTTCTACCGCCCACCCCGCACGCTCCGCTCCTCTGCCGCCCACCTCCTCACCGTCCCTCCGTCTCGCCTATCCCGCCGTCGACCCCTGGGCCACATCCTCCCGCGGTCCTGGAACGCCCTCCCTCTTCACCTCCGCCAAACTGATTCTCTTCCCCTCTTCAAAACCCTACTTAAAACTCACCTCCTCCAAGACGCCTTCCCAGACTGAGCTCCCCTTCTCTCTCTACTCCCTCTACTGCCCCCCCTTCACCTCTCCGCAGCTTAACCCTCTTTTCCCCCCATTTCCCTCTGCTCCTCCCCCTCTCCCTTCCCATCCCCTCAGCACTGTACTCGTCCGCTCAACTGTATATATTTACATTACCTTATTTATTTTTTTAATGAAATGTACATCGCCTTGATTCTATTTAGTTGCCATTGTTTTTACGAGATGTTCTTCCCCTTGACTCTATTTATTGCCATTGTTCTTGTCTGTCCGTCTCCCCCGATTAGACTGTAAGCCCATCAAACTGCAGGGACTGTCTCTACCTAATAATAATAATGTTGGTATTTGTTAAGAGCTAACTATGTGCAGAGCACTGTTCTAAGCACTGGGGTAGACACAGGGGAATCAGGTTGTCCCACGTGGGGCTCACAGTCTTAATCCCCATTTTACAGATGAGGGAACTGAAGCACAGAGAAGTTAAGTGACTTGCCCACTGTCACACAGCTGACAAGTGGCAGAGTGGGATTCGAACTCATGACCTCTGACTCCAAAGCCCGTGCTCTTTCCACTGAGCCACGCTGCTGTTGCCGACTTGTTCATTCCAAGAGCTTAGTACAATGCTCTGCACATAGTAAGCGCTCAATAAATACTATTGAATGAATGAATGAATGAATGTCTGAACTGATAACATAATATGTGCTTAATAAATGCCAGAATTATTATTATGTGAAGGCATTCTGACCTAAAGTAGGGGCCAAGCCCAGGTTAAGGTACAGCTGTTGAAAAGTAGCATTAAAAAGGTGAGGAAAGAAATAGCCTGGTGGACATGGCTATCGCGAACACAAAAGCAGCGTGGCTCAGCAGAAAGAGCACGGGCTTTGGAGTCAGAGGTTATGGGTTTGAATCCCCGCTCTGCCACTTGTCAGCTGTGTGACTTTGGGCAAGTCACTTAACTTCTCTGAGCTTCAGTTACCTCATCTGTATAATGGGGATTAAGACTGTGAGCCCCATGTGGGACAACCTGATTCCCCTGTGTCTACCCCAGTGCTTAGAACAGTGCTCTGCACATAGTAAGCACTTAACAAATACCAACATTATTATTAAAAGAGAGCTAAACTAATGTATGCACATATTCTAAACAAGATAAGTACCTTCAGGTCCCTAAAAAAGAAGTGTGTTTCAACTTTGTAGACAGTCACCAGCCAAATGATTTCACTTCAGTCAGTCAATCAGTTCATGGTATTTAAGTGCTTACTGTGTGCACTATGCACTTGGGAAAGAGTACAGTGTAACAGGTTTGGTAGAAATGTCCCCTGCCCACAGGAAGTAATTTAATCTTTCTTATTGCTTTAAGTGGGGGAGTGAGAATTGTATTCCCTCTGGAGTGAAGTGAATGCTTTGTTTAGAGAAGAGAAAAAAAAGAAAAACATGAGTAAAGAAGAAAATGAGGAAGGGAAAGAAGAGCTGGAGAAAGGGAAGAAGGGAGGGGGTCTCTGCTACTCCACTTTTCCCACCTTCCAACAGAGATGAAGAAGTACTTTGGTTCTGGGGCAGGTGAACATGCCCCTTCCCACATGCCCCCTCCCTCTGACTTGCATCTAAGCCAACCATTTTAATATTTGGTATTTTGGAGATGTACCTTAAAGTGGGAGGTGGGGTGGGGGAACTGCTTCTGAAATGTGGGGGGCTTTTTTGCTTTGATTAAGATGCTGAGTTACTTTAATATTTAGAGGACACTAAATGAATAGATCATTGATATTCTTTGGAAGGAGGCCTTCCCAGACAGAGGCCCCTTTTCCTCTGCTCCTCCTCCCCTCCCCATGGCCCCGACTCCCTCCCTATGCTCTACCACCCTCCCCACTCCACAGCACTTGTGCATATATGTACATATTTATTATTCTATTTATTTTATTAATGATGTATATATATCTATATAATTCTATTCATTTATATTGATGTTATCAATGCCTGTCTACTTGTTTTGTTTTCTTGTCTGTCTCCCCCCTTCTAGACTGTGAGCCCATTGGTGGGTAGGGATTGTCTCTATTTGTTGCCAATTGTACTTTCCAAGTGCTTAGTAGAGTGCTCTGCACACAATAAGCTCTCAATAAATATGATTGAATTGAATGATTGGGAGCTTACTGGGTGCTGAACACTGTACCAAGCATTAGGGAGTGTATACTACACCATAGTTGGTAGACATGATCCCTGCCCTCAGGGAGCTTATTTATACTCTTGTATGGGACTGTATTAAAATAATAGACAGTGGGATGTGGTCCTTAATCAGTCTCCTTATGGAGGCCTCACTAAAACCAGGACTCTGTCTGAAGGTTACTTCATTTATCTCAGCAAAGTGGCTACTGTTCTTTCACATTCCTAATGATCTGGGATGTTTGAGCCCTGATATGCCTCCTGGCAGACTCCTAGCTAGCCCAGCAACCCAACCAGGAAACATTCAGCACAGACCTGTTGGTCTTTGGAAAATCACTGCCCTTCTCGGGGAGAGGGGGAAGGTTGGATTGCAGCAAAAAATTCTAATTTCCAGTTCTCATTTCATGAAGTGGTGCCTGGCTGGAACTGCAGCAGATGTTGAGCAGCAGGTTGGAACTTCTCAGATCCATTTTATTTTGTTCAAATTGTGGTGCTGTTCACCTGGAGTAGGCATGATAAATGAATCCCTGCCAGTTAAATTTGCACTTTCAATATCTTTGCCAGCTCTGGTAAACTAACACATCCAGAGGAGGATAATGACGTTTTGGCCCAAACAGCCCAGCCCAGACTGGAGACATTTGTCTCATGAAGACTCAGTGTAATTTGTAATATCCAACTCTTCATAAAAGGGCTACACTGCAGTCTTCTCACTTCTCTGAAACAGAGTTACCCTGCATAATGTATACACACTTTTAAGTCCTCTGTTCAGTCCACTTCAGTAAGTCTCTACTCTTGCACTTTTATTTTAGATTCTGGTTGCTGTGGGAGTAATCAATATCAATTATTTATATCGACCTTTAAATAAAATAAATGCTAACACGGGCATCCAAGAAACCAGCTGAACTATGTCCACAAACATTATACGGGGCTGTGCTCTCACACGTTATTGGAAAGTGACACATTTTCTCTTGCTTTTGATCTTACAAAACTGTAAATGGATGAAAGACAAGAACCCAGGGCCTTTTCTATTGCCACATTATTGTATGTATAGGCTAGAAATCTCCCCCAAAATGATTCTTCTGAATGTTTTCACAAGTGAATTGACCCAGCACCCACTGGGGTGCAAACTGATGAATTACACCTTGGGGCGTTTCAGAGGAGTCAGAAATCCATGGTCCCTTCCTCTGAGGATTTGAAACAATTTCCTGGATTCATTCATTCAATCGTATTTATTGAGTGTTTACTGTGTGCAGAGCACTCTACTAAGAGCTTGGAAAGTACAATTCAGAAATAAAGGGAGACAATCACTCCCCACACCAGGCATACAGTCTAGAAGGGGGAGACAGATATCAAAACAAGTAAACAGGCATCAATGTAAATAAATAGAATTACAGACATGTACATATATACACAAGTGCTGTGGGGCAGGGAGGCGAGGTAGAGCAAAAGAAGAAAGTCAGGGAGAGGAGGAGGGGAGGGGGAGCTGAGGAAAAGGGGGGCTTAGTCTGGGAAGGCCTCTTGGAGGATGTGAGCCTTTAGTAGGGCTTTGAAGGGGGTAACTATGATTGATTGGCGGATTTGAGGAAAGAGGGCAATCCAGGCCAGAGGTAGGACGTGGGCTGGGATCAATTGTGGGACAGGTGAGAAGGAGGCACAGAAAGAAGGTTAGCACCAGAAGAGTGGAGTGTGCAGGTTGGGTTGTAGGAGAGATGGGAGGTGAGGTAAGAAGGGACAAGGTGCTGGAGAGCTTTGAAGCCAATAACGAGGAGTTTTGTTTGATACGGAGGTTTATATGCAAACACTGGAGATTTTTGAGGAAGGGATGGCACGCCCAGAACGTTTCTGTAGAAAGATAATCCGGGCAGCAGATTGAAGCTAGGACTGAAGTGGGGAGAGACAGGGGAAATTCGTTTCTGACTGAACAATCAAGTTTCCCTGATTATCATGACCACTGGGTAATTGAAAATTCTCACTCCACTTCAAGTCGTCAGCCTAATGAAAGGTTGATATACAATTGGGGCTGGGGAGGTGGTGGGACTGAAAAGCACTCAATAAATACCATTCATTGGTTGATAGAAAACATATGCTGAATGTATAAACATTCCTAGGGAGCCTGATGCTTGTGAATAGTTTCACTGTATAGCTGCAGAGTAAGCCTTGCATCAATATTTCTATTTTCATTTAAAGGACTGTGAACATTGGCATTTAATATGGTTCTATGTTTAGCAGGACATGACAAATTATGTACTCATGTGATTAATGTGAAGATAAACTTGATAGCATAATTACTGTAATCCTAATTGTTCAATGCTGCAGGACAAGTATTTAAGTCACACATAACTAGACAGGGCTTCAAGGCAACCATAAATTACACAGTCTTTTCTAAATGTGAAAAAAAAATTGGTTTCAAAGCAGCTTCCATCAGTGATTAGAGTTGCTTCTGTTTTGTGACATATGTGTTTGTGTATAGCACTGAAATAGAGCATCCAGTTTGTCTAGCCTGCAAGAAAAATAAAGAGCTGCTAATGGCTCTAACTGGAGATTGGCTTTACAGGAGTTTCTTAAAACACTCAACCAGGCAATGAGTTAAGTCACAAGCAGACAGTTTACAGTAAGGGATTCCAGGATGGGGTTGACTAACCAAATCAATGCCTTTTTTGAATCAGGCCTAGAGGAAAAAGCACAGTTCAGGGAATCAAAGGACCCAGGTTCTAATCCTGCCTCTGTCACCTGTTGCGTGACCTTGGAAATATTACTTAACTTCTCTGTGTCTCAATTTCCTCAACTATAAAATGGGGATTCAATACTTATCCTCCTTCCTACTTAGACTGATAGCTCTGTGTGGGCTATCTTATATCTAACCAAGTGCTTATTACAGTTCTCAGCACAGAGTAAGTGCTGAACAAATACCACAGTTCTTATTTATTATTACTGCTACTATTAACAATAATGACAATTACAAGTATTATTACTATTAATCCCACCTCTGCCACTTGCATACACTGTGACTTTGGACAAGTCACAAGTCTATGCCTTAGTTTCCTCATTTGTATAATGGTGATTCAGTACTCGGTCTCCCTCCTACTTAGATTATGAGCCCTGTATGGCACAGGGACTGTGTCCAAACTGCATAACACTGTAGCTACCCCCTAGCTTAGTATAGTTCCAGGCACATAGTAAGCACTTAACAAATACAATTATTATTATTATTATTACTAGTATTTCTTGATCAATGGATGTTAAGATCCTGAAAATCAGATGTGTCTGATGTAAGGCTAGATCAAGGCCATGACAAGTTCTGGTTAGCTGTCTATATTACCCGACCCGTGGCCAGACTTGGTTCGGATGAGTCCAACCTGATTAACTTGTATCTTCCAAAGCATTTAGAATGGTGGTCTACAAATAAGTACTCCTTAATTCCATGACTAATAATTAATTATAGTAATAACAATAAAGTCCTGAATGGTAGATGCCTGGGATATTCCCCAGGTGAAACCTGCCCCTTCCTCTCCCTTTCCCTCCCCCCCAAATCTGTGGATAACCTACCTCCATTTCTGAGCTTTCCTTTGGTATGGTCAAGGTCATTCTTTCGTGGCCTGGAACAAAGGCCCTGGTGGAGGAGTGAAGGAAGTTTGGATTCTGTCAGAATGATGACTGCAGACCCCAGTGAGGCTGCAGAGGGCATTCTCAAGGAAATGAGCCCAATTTGCCCAGGCCCTAATATATCTTTTTGCCCAAATCTCTGGGCACAAACGAACTCATTCCAGATTTCTCAACTGATATATGGAAGTGGGCCTGTAGGTTCACTTTAGTGAAATCTTTAAAGACTTTTCACATCTTTCCAGGGAATAGTTCATTGTTTCAGTGTAGGGCTGGCTAGCATTCCGTTAGATGAGCTAACTAACCCTTCTGGTTGTCCTGGGCTTGGAAGCATTCCTGCCCCATCTATGTCTAGGCCAGTTAGGACAGAAATGGGAGGCAGTTAATTCTATGGAAAGAGCTCTTAAGGGCTTGGTTTCATAGCAGCTCCATTAACTGCCTTGGATGAGCAGCCAGAAGTGTGTGTTGAAGTGCAGATCCACACTCACCCAAGAGCAAGCAGTACCAAAGAAGCAAAAGAGGGCATAGTACACTATGTACTGTGACTACAGTTTAACTAGATGGAGTGCCAGGAAATCAACTCATGTAGCTTTTTTCTGGACAGGAACGGAAGATTGGCTTGGCTTTACACCGGGAGGAATTTTTCACTTCCATCTCCTCTTCCTCTTCAAGTGGGATTTTATGGCCATAGATGAGTATGGATATCAGGGTCCCATAGGTATCAATGATACTTAGATCCCAAATAAGCATCCTTTAGGGTCTAAATATCCTTGGTACCCACAGGATTCTAGTGTCCATGCTCATGAGCAGAGAGTTGCTGTATATACAGTGACTAATGCTTTTATCTGACCTTTGTGTTCCCTATGTCCAAGTGGAAAGGGGAGTTAAAATTAGCATATTTATTTCCCTGGACTCACACAATCAACTGTATCACTGCAGCTTCATCTCCTGACTGGTGTCCCCTAGTTAATCAATCAATACTTTTTATTTAGCACACACTGTTTGCAGAGCACTGTACTAAGCACTTGAGAGATAATTCGTATTCATTGAGTGTTTATGGTATGCAGACCACTGTACTTGGCACTTGGGAGAGTACGATATAACTGATTTTGTGGACATGTTCCTTGGCCACATGGAGCTTGCTATCTAGAGTGAGAGATAAACATTAAGTGCTCTGTAGCTGAGGGTGGTGTGAATAAAGGGTACAAATCCAAGTGTAAAGGTGACACAGAAGGAAGAGGGAGTAAGACAAAGCCATTTGAAGGAGATATGGTTTTAATATGGCTTTGAGGGTGAGAGGAGTGATTGTCAAATATGAAGGGGTGGGGAGTTCCAGGCCAGAGGCAGGGCATGGGCAGAGAGATAGATAAGATCAAGGTACAGGGAGTAGGTTAGTGTTAAAGGAGCAAAGTGAGTGTGCTGGTCTGTAGAAGGAAATCAATGAGACGAGGAAGGAGAGGGCAAAGGGATTGTGTCCTTTAAAGCCAATAGTAAGGAGTTTCTGATGGATGCAGAGGAGGGTGGGCAACCACTGGAGGTTCTTGAGGAAAGGGAAAATATGGACTGAATATTTTTTTAGAAAAATGATCCAGACAGCAGAGTGAAGTAAGGACTGGAGATAGGAAGCAGGGAGGTCACCAAGGAGGCCAATGCAGTAGTCAAGGTGTGATAGGATAAGCGCTTGGATCAATGTGGTAGCAGTTTGGATGGAGAGGAAAGAGTGGACATTAGCAATGTTGTGAAGGTTGAACCGACAAGATTTGGTGACAGATGGAATATGTTGATTGAATGAGAGAGACGAGTATAGGATAACACTAAAATTACAGGCTTGTGAGACAGAAAGGATGGTGGTGCAGACTACAGCTATGGGAAAATCGTGGGGAGGGCAGGGTTTTGTGGGAAGATAAGGAGTTCTGTTTAGGACATGTTAAGACTGAGTTGTTGGTGGGACATCCAGATAGAGATGTCCTGAAGGCAGGAGGAAATGCAGGATAACAGAGGAGAGAGGCCGGGGTTGGAGAGGTAGATTTGAGAATAATCCACAGAGTTGAAGCTATGGTAGAGAATGAGTTCTCCGAAGGTGTGGGTGTAGATAGAGAATAGAAGGGGACCCAAAACTGAACCTTAACCGACTCCCTGATTGGGGGCTGGGAACCAGAGAAGGAGCCAATGAAAGAGACTGAGAATGAATGGCCAGACAGATAGGAGCTGAACCAGTAGAGACCAATAATGTTACCAGGAGAAGGGGGTGATTCACACTGTTGAGTTCAATACAACAGAGTTGGTAGACACATTCCCTGCCCACAACAATCTTACAGTCTAAAGGATGGAAAGAGGCAAAGAGCTAAAATGGAAAGTTGTTGATTGTATGACATCCCAACACTTACCTGGGGTGGAAAAGGGACTGCATAAATGTCCTATGTGTTTTTGACTGCCCCAAGTCCCAGGACCAGGGTCTGGTAGGCTCCCCATAAGAGTGGATTTCTTATTCTTGTGGCAATACCTTGAGAACTTTAGACAAGTTTAAGCACAGATGTGTGCATCCTCATAGTACAGAAGTGAAAATTACTTGGAAAAACACTGGAATGATAATGCAAATGTAATCATCAACAACCACAGCATTTACTGAGGGTTTACAGTGTGGAGGGCACATTTGCCATTAAGCACCACCTACACTGATTCTATCAGCTCGACAGCTACCCTTAGCTCTAATATTTATTCACACTGACAAATTCTATTCTATTCACACTATTCTATTTACACTGATTTACTCAGATGAACTCTCCCAGGTCCTCAATATTTACTACTACTACTAATAATAATGATATTTCTTAAGCACTTACTATGTGTCAAACACTGTTCTAAGAGCTGGAGTAGATACAATCTAATTGGGTTGGACACAGTCCCTGTCCCAAATGGGGCTCACAGTCTTAATCCCCATTTTTCAGATGAGGTAGCTGAGGCCCAGAGAAGTGAAGTGACTTGCCCAAGGTCACACAGTAGACAGGTGGTGGAGCCGGGATTAGAACCCAGGTCCTTCTGACTCCCAGGCCCGTGCTCTATCCATTAGGCCTCCCCACTATTGATCTCCTGGGGACAGTCAACAAATTGAAAGATTCCGTTCCTGCCCTAGAGTTGTTCACAATCTTGAATTACTACACTGGTGGTGAGGAAGTTGTCAGGACTGTAAACTCTTGTGGCCAGGGAACATGTCTACCAACTCTGTTATATTGTACTCTCCCAAGTGCTTAGCACATTGCTCTGTACACATTAAGCACTCAGTAAATGCATTAGATTAATTGACAAACACCTGAATACTGAAACCTCAAGATCTTGGTAAATGTCTCAATGTACCAGACATCCATCCATCAATCAATGCTTTCTAGCTATTGGAGTCAATCAATAGTAGATTTTGAGCACTTACTATGAACAGAGCTCCGTCTTAAGTAGTGTGAGGGTGTAATCTAGGTCAAGGGATGGTGTCACATGCTTTTGTTGAACAGGTGAAGATCACAAAATGGTTGGGAAGCTCTCTATATGTCTCTCCCATTTGTGGAACCGTAAAGATCATGATTATGGTAACAGTTACAGTCCAAAGTCACATTAGGATTTGGGAGTGGTAATAAGAGTGTTTTCGGGGCAAACACTAAAGTAATTTTCCACTGGAAGAAATAAAATAAAATCTGCAAGTTCCAAACCTAAATTTAAACACAAAGTTAACATCTTCAAGAATGGCTTAGGGCAGACAGTATCTACCTCTCCTTTCTCCTTTTACAACCCAGCCCACACACTTTGCTCCTCTAGTGCTAACCTTCTCACTGTGCCTCCATCTGACCTATCTTGCCAACGACCCCCTGGCCCATGTCCGGCCTGGAACCCCCTCCCTCCTCATACCTGACTGCCAATTACTCCCCTGTCCCCTATTCAAAGACATGTTGAGGGCCCATCTCCTCCAGGAGTTCTTCCAAGACTAAGCCCCGCTTTTCCTCATCTCCCACTCCCTTCTGCATCACCCTGACTTGTCCCTTTGCTCCTCCCCCTCCCAGCCCCACAGCACTTGTATACATAGCTGCAATTTTATTTATTTGTTTTCATGTCTGCCTCCTCAATTCTGGACTATGAGCTCATTGTGGGCTGGGAATGTGTCTGCTAATTGTTGTATTGTACTCTCCCATGTGCTTAGTACAGCACTCTGCACAGAGTAAGCACTCAAAAAATACAATTGAATGAATGAACAAATGAATGCTCTCCTCCCACCAAATGAATGCTCTCCTCCTACCACACCCCAGCTCACACTCCTAGTTTCTCTCAAGATAATTTCTCTCAAGATAACCTACTCATTGCACCTGGTTCTTGTGTCTCCCATCCTCAGCCACTTTGTTGGGACCTTCCCTTATACTTGAAACTCTCTCCCACTTCATATCAGACAGGCTATCCAATCCACATCTTCAAAGCCCTTCTGAAATTGCAACTCCTCCCAGAAGCCTTCCCCAAGTAATTTCTAATCTCTCAAAGAAATCTAGCAATCAATCAGTGGTATTCATTTAGTGGGTACTATGTGGAGAAGCCTGTTCTAAGCACTTGGAAAAGTGCCCTATACTAGAGTAGGTAGGCACAGTCCCTGCCTACAAGGATTTTATACTCTACAGGGGGAATCAGACATTGAAATAGGTTACAGATAGGGAAAATAATTTTGAGAGGAAAAAGAGTGCAAGCTGGGTTGTGTTGGGAGTAGAGGAGTGGTTACTGTCACAAAGTTATACCTCCCCAACTCCTAAGTCAACATTTCTAAACCACCTAAGAATTTAAATACTCCCAACTCCCCATAGAACCTATGTACATAACTAATATGTGGGGTTACACCTTCCTATCTTTAATTTATTTACAAGTTTCGGAATCCCCAGGTAGATGTACTGATTGAGGCAACCCAATGACTGCAGGATCATCGTGCATTCTAATTTCATTATTTCCTCCCAAGTACTTAATGGAATGCTCTGCACACAATTAGTGCTTAATAAATACTACTGACTGATTGATACTACTCTCTCTTGAGCCAGGAATCATTAATTCCATGCCACACCTCTCACTAGGAACCCCAATCCCACCATATCTACCTAACTGATGGACTCTCTCCATGCCTCTAAATCTTAATAATAAATAATGATGGTATTTGTTAAGTGCTCACTACGTATCAAGCACTGTTCTAAGCACTGAAGTAGATACAAGCTAATCAGATTGAACACAGTCCTTGTCCCACATGGGGCTATCAGTCTTAATTCCCATTTTACAGATGAGGCACCTGAGACACAGAGAAGTTAAGCGACTTGCCCAAGGTCTCACAGCAGACAAGTGCAGTGGCAGTACCAGAATTAGAATCCAGGCCCTTCTGACTCCCAGACCTATCTTCAATCCATTAGGCCATGCTGCTCTACTCTTGTTCCCTCATTCTGTTGGCACCCCTTTTCCTCTCCTCCTTCTCCCCTCCCCGTCACCCCGATTCCCTCCCTCTGCTCTACCCCCTTTTCTGCCCCACAACGCTTGTGTATATATATATATATATATATATATATATACATATTTATTATTCTATTTATTGTATTAATGATGCTACGATGCCTGCATACTTGTTTTGATATCTGTCTCCCCCCTTCTAGACTGTGAGCCCGTGTTTGGGTAGGGATTGTCTCTCACTGTTGCTGTATTGTACTTTCCAAGCATTTAGTACAGTGTTCTGCACACATTAAGTGCTGAATAAATGAGTGAATGAATGAATGACCTCAGGACCGGCAGAAACCACAAAGGTGGTCGACGATGTAAGGGTAAATGCCAACCCCCCAACTTCTTTCCCTCTAAACTGTAAGCCTGGGGAGGGCAGGGAATATGTCTACCAACTTTATTATATTGTACTCTCCCAAGCACTTAGTACAGTGCTCTTGATTCTTTATGCGGGCTGCTGAGTCCATCATTCTTTCATTCATTCAGTAGTATTTACTGAGTGCTTACTGTGCTAAGAGCTTGGGAGAGTACAATACAACAATAAACAGATACATTCCCTGCCCACCATGAGCTTACAATCTAGGGACAGGACAGTCATTAATATAAATAAATAAAATGTAGATATGTCCATAAATGCTGTGGTGCTGGAAGGGGGGAAGAACAAAGGGAGCAAGTCAGGGCAATGTAGAAGGGAGTGGGAGAAGAGGAAGGGGACACTTACTCAGGGAAGGCCTCTTGGAGGGGGACGTGCCCCCAATAAGGCTTTGAAGTGAGGGAGAGTAATTCTCTATCGGATGGGTCTATGGGAGGGTATTCCAAGCCAGAGGCAGTACGTGGGCAAGGGGTTGGTGAGAGATAGATGAGATCAAGGCACAAAGAGAAGGTTAACATTAGAGGAGTGAAGTGTGCAATCTGGGTTGTAGCAGGAGAGCAGCAAGGTGAGGTAGGAAGGGGCAAGGTGACGGATTGCTTCAAAGCCAATGGTGAGGTGATTTTTGTTCAATGTTGAGATGGATGGGCAACCACTAGAGTTTTTTGAGGTGTGGGGAGTCATGTGCTGAACGTTTTTGAAGAATAATGAACGGGGCAGCAGAGTGAAGTGTCATCTGGAGTGGGGAAAGACACGAGGCTGGGAGGTCAGCAAGAAGGCTCAGTGGAGTAATCTAGGCAGGATAGGATGAGTGATTGTATTAACATGGTAGCAGTTTGGATGAAGAGGAAAGGATGATTTTAGCGATGTTGTGAAGGTGGGACCAGTAGGATTTAGTGATGGATTATCAGGAAGTTGACCTGAGAATTAATCAATCAATCAAGAGTATTTATTAACAATAATAATTGTGGTGTTTGTTACGTCCTTGCTATAGGCCAAGTATTGACTTAAATATTGGGGTAGAAACAAGTTAATAAGATTTTATGGGGCTCACAATCGAAGTAGGAGGGGGATCTGGTATTGAATCCCCATTTTACAGGTAAAGAAATGGAGATAAAGAGAAGTTAAGACTCTTGCCCATGGTATCACAGCAGGCAAGTGGCAGAGCAAGGATTCTCAGACTCTCAGGTTTATGCTCTTTCCACTAGGACTGGCTGCTTCTCAATTTGTGGCCCATTTATTGAGTGCTTTACTGTGTGCAAAGTACTGCTTTACTGGGTGCAAAGCACTTTACTGTGCACTTGGGAGAGTGCAATGCACTACAATTAGTAGTCAAAACTCCTGCTCTCCAGGTGTTTACAGTTTAGTGGTGAAAACCCTTTATTGCAGGAATGAAACCGTGTCTGTATGACCTCAGTATAATGTATTTCAGGTTATTAGATGAGATTGTGATAAAAAGTACAATTATTAAATCCCCTGACTTTCTAAACAACTGATGAGAGGTGTTAAGAACATCTGATCCTCTTTTGTAAAACACAAACCCATAGTCTTTTGTTTTGTTTTGTTTTTCTCACTCAGATTATGTTATTACTGTGAAGACAGGCCAGGGAAATTTTGGATTAGGAAAGAGTTGGGGAACTAATAAAGGGAAATCTTTCTAAGTACGATTCATTGTAGCCACAAGGTGACACCGTTGCTCTAGCCTGAGAATAGGGAAATATTCAGAGAGGGAGAATGAGTTATGTGAAGATTAGTCTGAATAAGAACTACTTAAATTCATTTGCCAGACCCTACTGCTTTGAAAACGATATGTTATAATCTCAGGATAACTGAGCTATAAATTCCATTTTAACCAATTTGGATTAAGAAAATTTGTTCTTGAAAACACAATTTCAGGCCAATTGTGTCTTTCCAATCTGATATTCATTTCGTCCAGACATACAACTGGCAGAACTGTAGGCTTCCCAAATGAAGAAAGAGAAGCAGAGTGGCCTAATGAAAAGAGCACAGGCCTGGGAGTCAGAAGGACCGGGCTTCTAATCCTGATTCTGCCCCTTATTTGCTGTGCAACCTTGGGTAAATCACTTCACTTCTCCAAGGCTCCAAGGTTACCTCTTCTGTAAAATGGGGATAAAAACTGTGAGCCACATCTGGGACATGAACTGTGTCTTACTAACTTGTATCTGTGTGAGTGCTTAATACAGTGCTTGGCACATAGTAAGCACTTAACAAATACCTTAAAAAAAAGCATGCGGGGTGTGTGTGTAGAAATCCATCTGCCCTTCATACAAGAAGAAGAGGAGAAAATGAACTTTGATGTGTTCTACCCTGCCTAGTTAAAACCACCAAGTTGTCCAGAATTACCCTGAAAAGCCTCCACTAACACCTGGGGACACCCTTGGATAGCACCCCCAGAGCCTAGGGAGAGGTCCAGGTGGCTAAAAGATGAAACAACAAAGAGGTGGGAGTCATTGACAGTCACCTCTTGAAGATATTCCCAAGAACCTGCCTAATGAAGACTCTGACCCTGGAGGAAAGCTTAACATTGCCCATCTCGGAGATGGAGATATTATGATGAAGATAGTGTGTGTGAAAGATTGATGCCTGTGGTACTTGCTCATTGCCTCCTCTTTCTCTCCTCCAACTCCTTTCTTTACCCTCTATAGTCCAGCTTCCTCTCCCTTCACTCCCCTGAAACTACTCTCTGCTAGGGGACAAATGGCCTCTTTCTCATCAAACCAACTGGATTCTACGCCAATCTAATCCTTCTTGGCATCTTGACTGCATACGGCACCATGGACTCTCTTGCCTTGTTTTCTCCATCACAGCCATCTGCTGGTTTCTGGTCCCTCCTTCCTTCTCAGTCTCTCTCACTGACTCTGCCTCTCACTCCCTCTCTCTCAGTGTCCCACAAGGCTCAGTTGTGGATCCCTTCTATTGTTCATCTATACCCACTCCCTTGAGTACAGCACTTAGTAGCTCAGGACTTAGTACAGTGCCTGGCACATAGTAAGCACTTCACAAATACCATTTAAAAAAAAAAAAGCTCATCTCTCGAACAGTCTAAACTACATGATTCAATTATTCTATCATTTATTGAGCGCTTAATGGGTGCAGGGAACTGTACTAGACCCTTGGAAGAGTACAATACAACGGAGTTGGTAGACATGTTCTCTGCCCCCAACGAGCTTAAAGTCTAGAAGGGGAGACAGCCATTAATATAAATAAGTTATGGTTATGTACATAAGTTCTGTGAGGCTGAGGGATGGGTGAATAAAGGGTGCAAATCTAATGGTAAATCTCCCAGATCTACCTCACTAGCCTTGACCTCTCCCTTATGCAATCCAGTCATTTCCTCTTGTCCCCAGGACATCTCTTTATGGATGTCCTGGAGGCTCTCAAGTCAAGTATGTCCCAAACTGAACTCCTCATCCCAAATCCTTTTCTCCATGTAAATTCCCCATCATTCATTCAATCGTACTTATTGAGCACTTACTGTGTGCAGAACACTACAGTGTCATTCATTCAATAGTATTTACTGAGCGCTTACTATGTGCAGAGCACTGTACTAAGCATTTGGGATGAACAAGTCGGCAACAGATAGAGACAGTCCCTGCCGTTTGACGGGCTTACAGTCTAATCGGGGGAGATGGACAGACAAGAACAATGGCAATAAATAGAGTCAAGGGGAAGAACATCTCGTAAAAACAATGGCAACTAAATAGAATCGATACCTCACACACTAAGCACCCAATAAATACCACTGATTAATCTCTATACCCATTTCACAAGCTCACAAACCTGTCATATCGTCAAATCTCTCTCTCTCTTTCAACCCTCATATTCATCCTGTCATGGAATCCTATTGATTCATTCTGTACAACATATCCAGAATCCTTTTCTTCACTTTCCTTCCCTCCAAGCTGCCATCACACCAGTCCAAGCTTTTGTTTTTATTATGTCTACTATTGCATCAGCCTTCTTTCTGATCTCCCTTCCGTGGCTTAGTGGAAAGAGCATGGGCTTGGGACTCAGAAGTCATGGGTTCTAATCCTGGCTCTGCCACTTGTCAGCTCTGTGACTTTGGACAGGTCAGTTTGATTCTCTGTGCTTCAGTTACCTCATCTGTAAAATGGTGATTAAAACTGTTAGCCCCACGGTATTATTATTACTCCATACTTCCCTGTGCTGCCCAGATCATTTTCCTGAAACATCATTCCTCAAAAACCTTCAGTATTTGTCCATTCTCTCTACATCAAGCAGAAAATCCTGACCATTGGCTTTAAATCTGTCATTCAGCTTTCTCTCCACTACTCATCCTCACTCCTCTCCTATGACCCCCAGCTTGTGTGTTTCCTTCTTCTCAAGTGAAGCTATTCACTGTGCCTCATTTTCATTTCTCACTAGATAATTCCTCCTTATGCCATCCTTTCTGCATGGAACTCTCTCCCCCTATACATCCAGCCATCCTTTGTTCCTGGAATTCTTTCCCCCTTTTCATCCAGTCATCCTCTGCTCTCCCCATTTTCATGGCCCTTCCTATTCCTCTAGAAAGTCTTTCCTTCTCTCAATCCACCACCATATTTTCCCACCACCATATTTCCCCACCACACACATACACCACTTCATCACTTCCATCATCTAAGCCCTTGGGTACTCAGACTCTCCTGTGACACTCATGTACATAGAGTTATGCTATACTGCTTCTCCACACATTGAAATTTATTTTAGCATCTGTCTCCACTACACTGTAAGCTCCTTGAGAGCAAGGATCATGTGAGTTCCATAATAAGATGGTGCATTTTGCTCTAAGAAACATTGTTTGGGCAAAGTCCTTCAAGATGAAATGACAAGGAGATGTTTCTTTAGTGGCTTCTGGACAATCTGTCTCATAGTTTGAATTTCTACATCACCCGATCTGGGGAGCAGGGGCTGGCAATGGGACTTTCTGGGAAACTGGAGAGGAAGTAACTGAGGCTGACAGTGGAAGTATGAGCTGTTTCCTCTGAAACTGATGTTCATTCATTCATTCATTCAATAGTATTTATTGAGCGCTTACTATGTGCAAAGCACTGTACTAAGTGCTTGGAATGTACAATTCGTCAACAGATAGAGACAATCCCTGCCCATTGATGGGCTTACAGTCTAATCGGGGGAGATGGACAGACAAAAACAATAGCAATAAATAGAATCAACAGGATGTACATCTCATTAACAAAATGAATAGGGTAATAAAAATATATACAAATGAGCGGACGAGCACAGTGCTGAGGGGAGGGGAAGGGAGTTGTGTGAGTGATACTAGAGATGCCCTGCTCAATAGGGGAAGAGACCCTAGTTTAGGCCACCACAGCTAGGGCTGTCGCAGCTCTTTAATAATAATAATAATAATAATGATAATAATGGCATTTGGTAAGCATTTATTATGTGCCAGGCACTGCATTGAGCTCTGGGGGGACATGAGACGGTTAGGTTGGTTAGATACAGTCCCTGTCCCACATTGGGCTTAGATTTCTAATCCCCATTCTACAGATGAGGTAACCGAGGCCCAGAGAAGTACTAATTGCTTCAGAGATTACAGTATAGCAAATTTAGTAGACATGTTCCCTGTCCCCAGTGAGCTTGCTACAGTAAATACCACAGCTAGAATTATTTCTTGGTCTCCCTGTTCTTCTGCCTAGATTGCCTATTTTGGTCATGATGTTACGTTCTATGTTTCCAATGAAAATTTGGTTGCCCTAGTCCACCTAATGACACTGTGATGCCACACAGATGCTTGTCTTGTCTTATGCTGTCGAGTTGTCTCCGACCCATAGCGATGCCGGGGACACATCTCTTTAAGAACGTCCCACTCGCTAGCCACTATCCAAGCTAGGAATGGAATGGATATGCTTCTGTTTGCCTCTCCCTCCTGTAGTCGAGACTAGAGTACTGGATACTCTCCAGGTGCGACCCAGAGGGGGGACACTGATGCTACTGCTTTCTTTTTCCCTATTTTGATAATAAAAATGGACTGGGAAGAGATAGTGTGCAACAAATAAAATGATATAGTTTTCTTCTGAAAACACAGACTTGGTTTGAATAGAAGGGTGGCTCTTACAGCAGGCCCTACCTTTTCTTTCCTTTCAGTGCTCTACTAATCTCTGACAATTCTATCTCTAGGTAACTTTATGTACAGAAAGGTGCATGAGGTGATTAAATCTTGATCTCAGAATCAGCCTAAATCATGACTCTCCTACATAGAGAACTTGCCTTGTCTTTTCAGTGTTCAAACACTTTATTGATTTCATTTGAAGAAATAGGTCACCTAAGAGGCAATGCAGAATCCCAATCAGCAAAGGAGCAATTCACAGATAAGATATAATGCAAAATAAATAACATATTTTCAAGAAATAGATAAGCCTATAGAGTGTGGAAAATAACATTTTGTACTTGCTATCGTTCTCTTTTCCCTATCTTCTTCCTTATTTCTTTGCACTATCCTCTGAGGATGGATGGTAGTAATTGATATCTAGAAGAAATTCTTAAAATGACCAGCGCTGTCTCTTCCCAACACATTACTGTAGGATTCAGGTGAAAATGAATTTTCCTCAGCTTCCCCTCCCGTCCCCATTGCCCCAGCTCACTCTCTTTGCTCTACCTCCCCTCCCCGCCCTATAGCACTTGTGTATATATGTACATATCTATAATTCTATTTATTTACTACATTAATAACTGTTTACTTGCTTTGATGTCTGTCTCCCCCCTTCTAGACAGTAAGCCCGATGTGGTCAGGGATTGTCTCTCTTTATTGCTGAATTGTACTTTCCAAGCATTTAATACAATGCTCTGCACACAGTAAGCACTCAATAAATATGATTGAATGAATGAATGAATCGAATTGAATAGGTTTCTAAAAATTGTGATTTCAAATCTGTTTTACCATGACCAGATACTTTTACATATAGAACTCCAGATGATGAAAATTGTTAGATCCCCGACTACATATGCTTCTGTCCGCCAGACATAGAACTGGTTAATCAAGGTTTCTATGACTCAATATCTATGTAATGGAAGTCTGACAATTAATTTCTTAAGACTGTAAGTTCCTGGTGGACAAGGAACATGTAGAGCAAGAGCTTGAGAGTCAGAAGTCGTGGGTTCTAATCCCAGCTCGACCACTTGTCATCTGTGTGACTTTGGGCAAATCACTTTACTTCTCTGTGCCTCAGTTGCCTCATCTGTAAAATGGGAATTAAGACTCTGAGCCCCACGTAGGACAACCTGATAACCTTGCATCTATCCCAGTGCTTAGAACGGTGCTTGGCACATAGAAAGCACTAAACAAACATCATCATTATTATTACTCTAAGTGTTTAGTATTGTGCTCTGTGCACGGTATGCATTCAGTTAATATGATTGATCAATCACTGGGGGAACCTGAACTTCAACTGGCCCTCATATTTTAAATTTAGGGAGAGTGGGAGCATAAATTCTTGGCCTTTTCAGAAAAAAAATTCTCTGGGAACTCCTGTTCTTGAGGACATCCACAGGGCAAATCCCCAAGAAACACCTTTAAATTGAAATTGCACATGGATGACAAAGGAGGGAATGAAAGTTGTTGCTCCCTTAAGGCCATTTTTCAGTGACCTCTTAAATGATTATCATCAAGGCAAAACATTCATTGTTATTCAGAGTGAGGAATTTAAATGTTCCTGACATGATTGTCTCAGTATCTCTGAATTGTACTTTCTAAACACTTAGTACAGTGCTCTGCACACAGTAAGAGCTCAATAAATATGACTGAATGAATGAATAAAGCTTGTACTCAATCAAAAGTGCTTACTACATGCTTATTCAATCAATCCATCAATCAGTGATATTTATTGAGCACTTACTCTGTGCAGATCACTGTACAAAGCACTTGTGGGAGTACAGTACAACATTTTTGGTAGACAGGTTCCCTGTCCAGAACAAGCTTACAGTGTAGAGGGGGAGACAGACCTTAATATCAATAATTTAATTGATGTATTTATATAAATAAATAATCTGTTTATTTGATGTAGAGCACTCTACTAAGCCCTTGGGAGAGTGCAATAGATTCGGTAGACATGATCCCTGCCTTCAAGGAGCTTACAGTCTAGCAAGAAGTCAAACACTAAAACAAATTACAAGTAGAGGGGAAGAAACAGAGTTTAGAGATATAAACATAACTATCTAGAGGGTGGTAGGAGGGATTTGAGAAGCCAAGTGCTGAGGTAATGTAGAAGTGATGAAGTAGCAATACAGAGAAGGGATGTAGGGCTGGGAGATGAATGCTTTGTCAGGGAAGGCTTCCCAGGGAAGGTGTGATTTCAGGAGGTCTTTGAAAATGAGAGAGTAGTGCTCTGCCAGATCTGAAGGGGGAGGGAATAAAAGATGGAGGGAGGGTGGGAACAATAATAATAATAATGTTGGTATTTGTTAAGCGCTTTCTATGTGCCGAGCATTGTTCTAAGCGCTGGGGTAGATACTAGGTCATCAAGTTGTCCCATGTCTTCACCCCCATTTTACAGATGAGGTCACTGAGTCTCAGAGAAGTTAAGTGACTAGCCCAAAGTCACACAGCTGACAGGTGGAGAAGTGGAATTGGAACCCATGTCCTCTGACCCCCAAGCCCGTGCTCTTTCCACTGAGCCACGCTGCTTCCCAAAAATCATAGTGTTAGTTAAGCGCTATGTACAGAGCACACTGTTCTAAGCACTGGGGTAGATACCGGGAAATCAGATTGTCCCACATGGGGCTCACATTTTTTAATCCCCATTTTTACAGATGAGGAAGCTGAGGCACAGAGAAGTTAAGTGACTTGCCCAAGGTCACAGAGCAGACAAGTGGTGGAGTCGGGATTAGAACCCAGGGACCTCTGACTCCCAAGCCCGTGCTCTTTCCACTAAGCCCAATAACAGGTAGGAGGGAGGGCGGAAGCAAGAGATCACTGCAAGAGAGTTGAGAATGAGGCACAATGGTATCACTACCATGCCTTCTACTAATAATAGCAATAATAACTGGTATTAAGTGCTTACTGTGTTTCAGACACAGTTCTAACCACTGGGGTGGATACAAGCAAATCGGGTTGGACACAGTTCCTGTCCCACATGTGGCTCAGTCTTAATCCCCATTTTACTTATGAGATAACGACACAGAGAAGTTTAAGTGACTTGCTCAAGTTCCTTCAGCGGACACATGGTAGAGTCAGCATTAGAACTCAGATTCTTATGACTCCCAGGCCCGTGCTCTATCCACTAGGCAACACTGCTTTTCTCCAGTGAATAACATTTGAAGAACCCAAATAACTATAGCCTAGAAATACACTTTGGTCTGAATTGTCTATTTTGGATCCAAAATACTTATCCAGTTTTGTGGGCAGTACTTATATACATAATCATAATTTATTAATTTATATTAATGTCTGTCTCCCCCCAGACAGTAAGCTTGTTATGGGAAGGGAATGTGTCTACCAACACCTTTATATTTTACTCTCCCAAATACTTAGTACAATGCTCTGCATACATATTTATTTTATTAATGATGTGTATATATCTATGATTCTATTTATCTTGACGGTATTGATGCCTGACTACTTGTTTTGTTGTCTGTCTCCCCCATTTGGACTGTGAGCTGTCATTGGGCAGGGATTGTTTCTATCTGTTGCCAAATTGTACATTCCAAGCGCTTAGTAGAGTGCTCTGTACATAGTAAGCACTCAATAAATACTATTGAATGAATGAATATAGTTAAATTTCATTTTTCTTTGCAATTTGACTATGTAGATCAGGCTTTATTGTGTGGTGAGAAACACAAGTCTTAAATGCTAGAGTTGCATATATATATAAATAATAATGTTGGTATTTGTTAAGCACTTACTATGTGCAGAGCACTGTTCTAAGTGCTGGGGTAGATATAGGGTAACCAGGTTGTCCCATGTGAGGCTCAAGGTTAATCCCCATTTTACAGATGAGGTAACTGAGGCACAGAGAAGTTAAGTGACTTGCCCCAAATCACACAGCTGACAAGTGGTAGAGCCGGGAGTCGAACCCATGACCTCTGACTCCGAAGCCTAGGCTCTTTCCACTGAGCCACGCTGCTTCTCTCTAATATATAACATTTATGTGTAGATATCTAGATATATCCATACATATATCTCTATATAGATACACATGTATATATGGTCAATGTTCTAAGATAAATTGAATGTGAACAATAGTACCTTAAAATCAATCTGTGTTTTCAAGAGAAATCATCTACAGATGCTGTTCTACTGAAGAAATCATCAGATTGTCTGGATCTGTACCAACTGTCTGGATACTTGCTCCCGGGATTTTAGCCATCTGTAATTTCCTAATAGGATTGACCTGGGAACCAGAAAATAAAAAAAAGTTCCAGTAATCTCCTCTTGTAACATAGGCATTAATTATCACCTTCTAATCATATGAGTTCAGAAATCGTGTCTTAACCTGGCATTTCAAGGATGATGGATTAAAGACTTTGAAGTAACAGTGATAACATACTTAAGAAAAGTTATTCCTGCTAGTTGTGTGAAACCCCCAAGCTTTAACCTTTCAGAAACTGTAGGATATCTGTCGTCAGAGATTTCAGGAACCTGAATTTTTCACTGGAGGGCCAGGCTGCCTTGATAAATTGTAGAAGGTTTCTCCAAGATTATACTGGTGGTAGCAAGGTTCTTTGAAAAATTCCTACCATTTCTACACTGTGCCTTCAGTGGCATTATTTCAACCTTTTTCAGAAGAAACAGCACAGTCTAGTGGAAAGAGCATGGACGTGGGAGTCAGAGGACCTGAGTTTTAATCCCGGCTCTGCCTCGTAGTGGTTCTGTGACTCTGAGCAAATCAATTAACTTCTCTGTTCCTCATTTCTTCTTCCCACCTAGACGGTGAGCCCCATATGGGACCTGATTATCTTGCTTCTATCCCAGTGCTCGATACCCAGTAAGTGTTTAACAAATACCATGATTATTATTATTAAGCTTCTGTTTTAGCCTCAACTGTAACCTGCCAGACAGACACCCGGTACTAACTTAAGCTCGGGGTGTTTGGGGGTGCAAACATCTGCAGAGAAGTCCCCAACTGTCATTGAAACATCAAGCACTTCCTATTGCTATGATTGACTGCTCACGCCGCAGTCTTTCTCTTCTCCCCCTCTCCATGATTCCCCCTACCCTGACTACATATTCCCCTCTCAGAGTCACACCTGGAAAGTTTACAATACACTACTGGTCTCGACTAGGGGAGGGAGAGTCAAGCAGAGGCATATGTGTTCCATTTCTAGCTTGACCAGTGGCTAGCAAGTAGAAGGCAATCTGCTACACATCAAACCTCACCTATGCTGGGCAGCAGCGGCATGGGAGAGAGTGGAGGGTGGAGACTCAAATTTACTGCACAGAAGGAAGAAATGGAAAACCACTTCTATATTTTTCCCAAGAAAACTCTATGGATACACTACCATAATAACTGCAGGTGGAGATGGGGCATTCTGGGAGAGATGTGTCCATGGCTTTGCAATGGGTTGGGGATGAGTCTATGGCATAAACAAGAAAAGACTATAAATTGCACACAGGCTATGGATTCTTTAGGTTCTCTGATTTTACCCCAACAGCACATATTTACCCTTTAGCGCTTTGATACTCACCCAGCCCCACGACTCTTCTCTAAGCATCCTAGTACTCTCCCATTTCCCCTATCCATAATCTATTTTAATGTCCTCCTCTCCCTGTAGACTGTAAGCTTCTCGTGGGCAGGGATCTTGTCTACCAACTCTGTTTTATCATACTCTCCCATATGCCTTGTACAGCGCTCTGCAGTGAGTAAATGTTCAATAAATACCACTGATTGATTGTTTTAAAATTTCGGGTTAATCCCCCCCTCCTTCCCTAGCCCAGAGAGATCACATGCCTGTTTACAGAACTCCATTAAGTTCGGTCACTTCTCTTGCTTACTGCCTGATGATGATGACTATGGTATCTGTTAAGCTCTTACTGTGTGCCAACCACTGTTCTAAGCACTGGAGTAGATATAAGGTTGTCCCACATGGGGCTACAGTTGTAATCCCCATTTTACAGATGAGGTAACTGAGGCACAAAGAAGTGAAGTGACTTACCCAAGGTCAAAGAGCAGACAAGTGGTGGGGTCAGGATTAGAACTCACATCCTCTGACTCTCAAGCATGTGCTCTTTCCACTAAGCCATGCTATTTCTCCTTCTCCCTCCTACATCCATCTTAGGTAGCCCCACTTTCTCCTTTCTATTCCCTCTCTGTCTTTCCCTGCCTCGCCTCCCCTCTGAGACTGAGCTCCAGATGGATGGTGGAGTGGGTGGAGGAGAGCCTGAAGGAAGACAGACACTGCAGTGGCACGATGTAGTATTTCCTTCTTTTTGCCTCCTGCCAAATTCAGGACTCCAGCCTCACAGGAGAATCCCAGCTACCTCCACTCCAACCACTTCCAGGACTCATCCCTGCTTGTCTATCTCTCCCACACCTCCTCTCTATCAGGCACAGGGCAGCAATGTTGCCTTCTCCTTTGGTTTTCTTGATCTTCCAGGTATCCTGAAAAAAAAAGTTATGATCATGTCCAACATTTACAAAAATATATTTAATCTAAAACCTAAATGTACCCCAAACGTAACAAACTAAAAGGAAACCCTTTCCTTACTACCTCCTTTTTTTAATTGGAAAAATCCATGCTCTAATTATGAGTGATCTTCACCACACCATTATCCTCTCAGTCCATGTTCACAGAACAATGCAGTGGAGAAATGAAGCAATTATCTCGACAACTCAGGTAAATCAGCTGGCTTGGGAGAAAGGATTTTTTCTTCCTCTCTGACTTCATCATCATAGGGGTGCCTCTTCTAAATATCAGGGGATATGCCTCTGGGAAGAGCAGGAGTACGGGCCATTCTCCTCTCTCTGAATCTCCTCCAAGACTTGCTTCTCCCTCTCTTGGCCAAGTATCAGAGCAGTCTGTGCCTACTTCTTGCTCTGAGGAAACTCTGCCCTGCCTCCCGACCTGTAGGTCTCCAGAAATGTGCCTGGCTGGCTCTGACAGCCATTTATGCATCTAGGAGAGACCAGGTGCCTAGACAAGAGGGCTACTGTTCATGGGGAATTCCATGACCGCCTAGGAGTATCAGCATGAGAGTGTTATTCACCCAGCATTCACAAGGCAGGAACTTTATCTTCAGTAACCAAGTCTGCTCTTATAAAACTAATGATAGTTTTAAAAAAAACACTGCTGAAATAGTGGCAGTGGGACAGATGCATTCATGAAATTCCTTCAATACTATTTATTGAGTGCTTACTATGTGCAGAGCACTGTACTAAGCTCTAGGAATGTACAATTTGGCAACAGAGACAATCCCTGCCTAATGATGGGCTCACATATAATCCATTTACCAACTAAAGCAATCAGCTAGGGGTATTTATTGAGCACCTACTGTGTACCAAGCACTACACTAAGCTCTTAAATAGAGCAGAGGGAGAAAACAGTAGAAAGCAGGATTCCTGCCTTCTTAACAGTGACCATCCACACTTTTTAGAAAGATTCATCTTATCTATACTGCCAGATTTGCAATCAAAGTTCAAGACAGCAAATTTCAGATTGAGATTTGGTGGATCCAGGACTAGGCAACTTGTGAAGAGGGGCTGTGCCTTTCAACTTTGTTGAATTGTACTTTTCCAAGAGATGATTATCCCTACAACTCAGGAAAATCAGACAGTTCAGAAGAAAAGATTTTTTCTTCCCCTCCAACTTCATCATCAGAGCTCTGCACAGAGTAAGCACTCAGTAAATACGATTGATTGATCACTTTGAATTCATCAGGTGTATCCAACACAAGAACACTAGAACATAAGCCTGCAGTAACTTGAGAGTGGACATACACAGTTCTAGGAAGATGAATGGATGGAGCTCCAGTCAAGAACAGTGGATAAACCTGGATCCTGAATCTTCAGGACCAAGGATCTGGCCAGAGGAATTGATTATAGCGGTTTGATAAATGCCACTTGCATTCTCCCCCTACCAGTCATGATCTTTCTAGGGCACAGAGTGCAACTAGCCAGTTGGAGGACAAGAGGGTAATACAGGAGTATGTGTAATGCAGCAGAGGTCTTTGCCCTTGTTAGCCTATTATATGCCAAACCATGACTAGAACCCTGGGGTCCTGATTCCCAGAGCTATGCAGGGCTCATAATTCCAGTAAAGTGAGGTGATAAATACTACTACTATTAATAACAATAATAATAATTGTTACATTCAAGTGCTTTCATATGCCAAGCACTTTACTAGGCTTTGGAGAAGATACAGTTCATTCATTCAATCATATTTATTGAGCACTTACTGTGCGCAGAGCACTGCATTAAGCGCTTGGGAAGTACAACTCATCAACGGAGACAATTCTTGCCCACCACGGGCTCACAGTCGAATATAATCAGATAGACAAGGATCTGTCGTATATGAGTCTAAAAGGGAGGGGCAACAGATACTTCATCCCCATTTTACACAAGAGTATAATGGGTCAATGAGAAGTTAAGGGAGTTGCTCAAGAGCACACAGAAGTCAGGTGACAGAGTCAAGATTAAAACCCAGATCATCTGACTCCCAGGCCTGTGAACTTTTCCCTAGGCTGCAATTTTTGGCTTAGAAATCATTTTAGTATTTGAATATCATGGAGAATGATTGCCAATTCTAATGAAACTCAGGAGTTATTTTTCTGGCATGGGAGTAGAGGAAAATGTTCACTTTTCTCCAAAATGGTGATTTACAGAAGCAAAATTTAAAATAGCACTCCATGAGTAAAGAGTTCCCCTATTCTAGAGGGGCAACTTGGGGACAGATGAGTGCTGCTTTACTTCCATAGCAGTGATACATTTCATTTCACCTAGGTCTTTTTCACTCAGTGGTGATTGTACTTCCAAAGATGCTTTTGTTGAGGTGATCCCCTCTTCAGTGAAAGCCAATATAATGTCTTAGATGTGCTGTTCTTTAAGGCAAACACAATTATTTTAAAATTACAAATTGTATTTCATCCATAAAGTAAATTACCTCACTGATGTAGTCTTTTGCCTTGTACGTTGATTTAGTTGTTTCTGTTTTTGAACACTAAGATAACACTAAAGTACTTAGCGCTTTATCCAAGTATTCCTGCGTCTGTGAGTCTATAATTCAGATAAAGGCTTAATGCTCCAGTAAACTCATTTGATAGTTAAGAAGCAGCACTCAGTGAACAAACTCAGCTAATTTTAAATCCCTGTTTTGTGAGCCCAAAATTCTAAATAGATGCAGTCCTTAGTCTTTGTAGAGATGAAATCTCATTTTTCAATACAAATACCATGCTTGCAGCCAAAAAACTGACATTTTGGATTTCGACTGCCAAGTAAGATGCATTTCATTTAGCCTGATCAAGGTTTAATTGGACTTTGAGCTTCCCTGATTTAAGCCAAATTCCAATTTAACAATTCAGTTTGGGTTCATTCTGTGAAAGTCACAGAACCTGTTGCACCTAAGTTTGCCTGAGGAAGGGATATTTAGCTCTAGTGAAGGAATAAAGTAGAAAAATAGGAGGAGAAAAAAATGGAGCTGCCAAACGCAGAAAACAGTTGAGCCTCTAATTCCAGCAGAAAAAAGTGTGTCAGATGTAATGAAGGACTGTTAGACCTGAGATGTGAGTGACAATTTCATAGGGCACCCCACAAAGAAATGGTTCTTGTTGACTGGGAGTTGGGAGTACTTTCATTTTTCGAAAGAAAGGCAACCTCCCCCAACAAAAAGGTAAATGGAAATAAAAATATCTTAAATATCTGAAACAAATATCTGAAATAGCTGAAATAAAAATATCTCCCTGAGGCAGATCACTTAGAAATGACAGTGTTTAAGTATTCCTACAATCAATCAATCAATCACTCAGTTAATCCATCAATTATGTTTATGGTAGGCATACAGTGTGCAAAGCACTGTGCTAAATGTTTGGGAGAGTAAAATATAACAGAGTTGGTAGACAAATTCTCTGCCAGAAGCTTGCAGTCTAGAAAGGAAGACAGACATTAAAATCAACTACGGATATGTATGTAAGTGCTGTGGAGTTGAGAGTGGAGCAAATAAAGGATTCAAATCCAAGTACAAGGGTAATGTAAAAGGGAGAGGGAATAGGGGAGATGAGGATTTAATCAAGGAATTTCTCTTGGAGGAGATGTGCTTTTATTAAGGCTTTGAATGACGGGAGACTGGTGGTCTGTTGTATAAGACGGTAGAGAGGGTTTCAGGCCAGAGCCAGGGTGTAGACAAAGTGATTATAGCAAGGTAGAAGAGATTCAGGTAGAGGGGGAGCAAAATGAATGTGATGAGATTTAGTGGGAAATCAGAGAGGTAAAATAGGAGAGTGAAAGGTAATTGATTATTTTAAGGCCTATGATAAAGAATTATGGGGAGGAAGATGGACAACCACTGGAGGTTCTTGAGGGATGGGGAAATGTGGACTCAATTTTTTTTTTTTTTTTAGAAAAATGATCTGAGCAGCAAAATGAAATATGAACTGGAATGAGAAGGATATGAGGAAGGGAAGTCAGCAAGGACACTGATGCAGTAGTTAAGGCAGGATAGGATAAGTGCTTGGATCAATGTGGCAGCAGTTTGGATAGAGAGGAAAGGATGGATTTTAGCAATATTGGGAAGGTAGAACTGACAAGATAATCCATTCATAGAAAATGAAGAATTGCCAGTCTCTAAAAATAGACTGCTAAATCTCAATATTAATTTCTGCTAGCTTCTCTGGATGAACTTAACCATTACAACTTTAGTAACTTTTCTTGTAACAAGGAAATCCATTGCAAAAATCCATCAGAACATTGTGCTATTTCTCCTAAAAAACACATAATACATAAAGGCCCATGATAGAAACTATCTGCAGTAAGGTTTGGTGAATAGAGCACGGTCCTGGGAGTCAGAAGGAAATGGGTTCTAATTCCTATTCTGCCACTTGTCTGCTGTGTGACCTTGGGCAAGTCATTTAACTTTTCTTTTCCTCAGTTACTTCAACTGTTAAATGGGGATTAAGACTGTGAGCCCAACATGGGACAGGGACTATGTCCAACCTGATTAACTTGTTTCTACCCCAACACTTAGCACAGGGCTTGGCAAATAATAATTGCTTAACAAGTATTATTATTGTTATTTCAGAGAGCTGAAAATTCCATTACTTACAAATATTGTTATAACATCTTTCCAAAGGTGAAAAATATTTTGTTATTTTTATTATCAGAGAGTACAGTGAAGCTAAGTTATTTGCCAGTGATCTTTATGCATTAGAAAAACTTGTTCTTATTTTTAAATGCTCTTACGAAATTTTTCTCCTTTAAAATATTCTAAATCTGTCATACCTGTAAAGGGAGATCATGGAGAGAGGGCATTTTATCTTTGAGGTAAGAGAGGGGACAACTTGTCCTTAATTTACATATTTTTTACAACCAGCCCCCAGGAGACTCTTCTGTCTCTTAAACAACCTAATAAAATGTGCTGAAAGGAAAATACCCTTTTAACCTTAAACTAATGCCATAGGACTGTGTTATCAGCTATCTTATAAATCATCAAATAATCTGAAATGCCATGTAATTTTATTTCTACAAACATGGAGCTTTATCTTTCTTCTGTCCACCCATCAGAACTTAGTATCACACAAGCCAATCTAAAGAATGGGTCAGAAGAATTGGTCCAAACCGAACTTTGAAATGCAGGAAGGCTCTTTTAGTGACTTAGTTTTATTTTATTATTATCATTATTGTTATAATTCCCTTCAAAGTCCAATCCGCACCTCACCGCAGAGGGGTGTGTGGGAACCAGTCAAAAGTAGGGGTGTGCCTGCTGAACTTTGTCATCAGGAGTGAAGATTTCTGAATAGAGAGGCATCTTGAGCATTTTGTGCAGTGGACAGGTTTGACTGAAATAATATCATCAACAACAAGCAATGATAATAATAGTAATAGTAATGTAATTATTATAATTAATAATAAGTCCTCTAGACTGTGAACTCATTGTGGGCCGGGATTGTCTCTCTTTATTGCTGCACTGTACTTTCTCAAGAATTTAATACAGTGCTCTGCACACAGTAAGAGCTCAATAAATTTGATTGAATGGATGAATTATTATTAATAATAATAATAATAGTAGTAGTAGTAGTTAAGCACTTACTATGTGCCAGGCATTGTACTAAGCACAGGAGTGGATACAAGAAAACTGGACAGGGAATGTGTCTGTTATATTGTTCATTCAATCATATTAATTGAGTACTTACTGTGTGCAGAGCACTGTACTAAGCACTTGGAAAGTACAATACAGCAATAAAGAGAGACAATGCCTGCCCACATGGGGCTTAGAGTCTAGATGCAGTCTTACAGTTATATTGTACTCTTCTAAGCACTTAGTACAGTGCTCTGCAAACAGTAAGTGCTCAATAAATATGAATGACTGACTCTCACCCGGTTCTTGTCCCACATGGTGCTCACACTAATCTACTCAGCATAATACTAATAAATGTCATCCATTAAGTGATTACTTTGTGCTGAGCACTATACAAAGGGCTGGGAAAAACACAAGATAATCAGGTCAGATTCAGTTTCTCCCTCATTTCCTGTAAACTCCTTCAGGGAAGGGATTGTTTCTTCCAACTCGATTGTATCCTATTGGGAAGAAGTGTCACTTAGTGGAAAGAGCACGAGCCTGGGAGTCAGAGGACCTGGGTTCTAATCCCAGCTCTGCCTCTGGACTGCTATGTGACCTTTGTCAAGTCACTTCACTTCTCTGGGCCTCAGTTTCTTCATCTGGAAAATGGGGATTCATTACCTGTTCTCCCTCCTCCCTTTAGACTTTTTTGCCCTGTGTGGGACAGGGACTATGGCCGATTTGATTAACTTGTATCTTGTTAAGCGTTTAACAAATAGCACAGTTATTATTACTCTCCCAAGCACTAAGAACAGTACTTTGCACAGAGTAAGCCCTGATTAAGTAACATTGATAGGTGGTGTTCATAATCTGTACTATGCTGTTTCATTGGCCATAGATGACTTCATATATATAATTCTTGCATACACTTTCCAATGTGCTGTACAGTTCTTGCTCACCTAGTCACTACCTGCATCCAAACAGGAATATGAATAATAATAATGGTATTTGTTAAGCTCTTACTATGTGCAAAGCACTGTTCTAAGCACTGGGGGATACAAGGTGATCAGGTTGTCCCACATGAGACTCACAGTCTTCATCCCCATTTTACAGATGAGGGAACTGAGGCACAGAGAAGTGAAGTGACTTTCCCAAAGTCACACAGCTGACAAGCGGCGGAGCCGGGTTTAGAACCCATGACCTCTGACTCCCAAGCCCGGGCTCTTTCCACTGAGCCATGCAGCTTCTCTGGAATGGAATGGATGGAAGGGATGAGGATGGGCCCTTGATATTGAATTATACCAGCATTATAACTGGTAACTTCAAATGGTTCCCACTTCCAAAGACGCTGTGTCTGGATCAGGCCTTCTCCTTCATTCTTGATGGGATACTCCATTACCCTCATTATTATAATGAAGCTACTCAAGCATCCCACTCCTCAAGACCCTCCAGGGGTTGCCCATTCACTTCCACATCAAACAGAAACTCTTTACTATTGGCTTTAAGGCATTCAATCAACTTGCCCCCTCAGTCAGTTAATCAATCAATCATATTTATTGAACACTTACTGTGTGCAGAGCACTGTACTAATGGCTTGGGAGAGTACAATGTAACAATATGATGGAGTTGGTAGACACATTCCCCGCTCAACACTAGCTCTTTACCTCATGGATTTCCTACTACAACCTAGCCCAGAGACTTTGCTCCTCTAATGCCAATTTACTCACTATAGTTCGATCTCCTCTATCTCACCATCAACCCACGTTCTCCCGCTGGCCTGAACTCGTTAAGCACTTTATATTCACCCTAACCTCAGCCCCACAACGTACATACATATCCCTTATTTATTTTAATGTCTTTCTCCCCCTCTAGACTCTAAGCTAGTGGTAAGAGAACTTGTTTACAAACTCTGTTGCATTGTACTTTCCAAAGTGCTTGGTATGATGCTCTGCACACAGTAAGCACTTGGGAAAGTACAACGGAACCTTTGGATACCCAGAAAAATGTCCTAATTCTCCTGGAGTAGTCTGTTCGATATCATCCCATCAGTGTTCCCTCACAGGCGGTTAAGTTAATCAAACCTACCAAAGCTCAGCTTGAAAAATTACTTTCAAAAATTATCCAATCCATTAATGGTATTTATTGACAGCTTACTGTGTACATAACACTGTACTAAGAATTTGGGAGAGTACGATGCAACAGAATTGGTAGACGGCCCCTGTACATGGGGGACTTTCAGTCTAGACGGGGAGACAAGCATTTAAATAAATGATGGATATGCTGAGGGGCTGAGGGTGGGGTGACTATCATGTGCTTAAAGAGGAACAGATCCAAGTGCATAAGTGATGCAGAAGGGAGAAGAGGAGGAAAAGAGAGCTGAATCAGGAACGGCTCTTGGAGATGTAATTTTAACAAGTCTTTGAAGGCGGGGAGAGTGGCGATTTGCCCTATATGGAGGGGGAGGGAGTCACATGTCGCAGGGAGGATTTTGTAAAAGCGTCCATTCTCCCCCTCCATGCCCAAAAGGCCATTTAAGAAGGGTCCTGGATAGGGAGGAGACTCAAGAACCTCACAGTGCCCTCCCTGTCCCCTGACATTCTATGCTTCTACCCATTAGCTGGAGCGGGGAAAGTTTACAAGACAGAAGCAGTTAACACCAGAACTTGGGCTGCTAGGCCTCAGCATGGGCTTCACTTCCTGCAGGAGGAACATAATTCTTCCCTTAGGGAGAACATCCCATCAAAGCAGTGATGTCAGGAATTAGTCAGTGGCATTTAATGAGCATTTACTATGTACAGGGTACTGTACTAAGGACTTGGGAAAGTGCAACAGAATTGGTAGACATGTTCTCTGCTCACAGTGAGCTCACAGTCTCTAGACTGAGGAGACGGATATTGATATGAACACTTGTTTCCTCCCTGGATGACCCGATCCACTTCCTGTTTCCTTCCAGATCCCTGGGCAATGTCTTGTCTTGTCTTATACTGTCGAGTCTTTTTCCGACCCATAGTGACTCCATGGACACATCTCTCCGAGAACGCCCCACCTCCATCTGCAATCGTTCTGGTAGTGCAACCAGAGAGTTCTCTTGGTTAAAAATAGGGAAGTGCTTTACCAATGTGTCCTTCCGCACAGTAAACCTGAGTCTCTAGCCTCAACTCTCTCCTGCGCTGCTGCCGAGAACACTCTTTTAACATGCAGCTCAGACCTCAGAAAAATTATACCTAGACTTCTTTCAAAGTTCATTTGGTGTCACTGTGTCACTATTTATCGCTGAAGCAGTGTGGCCTATTGGATAGAGGGTGAGCTTGGGAGTCAGAAGGACCTGGGTTCTAATCCTACCTCTGCCACTTGTCTGCTGTGTGACTTTGGTCAAAACACTTAACTCTGCTGGGCCTCAGTGCCCTCACCTGTAATATGGGGATTAAGAGTGTGAGCATCATGTGGGACAGGGACTGTGTCTAACCTGAATTATCTCGCACCTACCCCATTACCTATGACAATACTTGACACACTTAACAAATACCATCATCATCATCATCATCAACATTCCCTGACAAAACAGCATCACATAATAATAATAATGATGGTATTTGTTAAGTGCTTACTATGTGTCAAGCACTGTTCTAAGCAATGGGTTAAATAGGGAGAAGCAGCATTCCTTATTGGAAAGAGGAAGGGCTTGGGAGTCAGAGTTCGTGCGTTCTAATCCCGACTCTACCACTTGTCAGCTGTGTGACTATGGGGATGTCACTTAACTTCTCTGTGCCTCAGTTACCTCATTTTTAATATGGGGATCAAGACTGTGAGCTCCATGTGGGACAAGCTGATTACCTTGTACCTCCCCCTACCCCTGTAGGGCTTAGAACAGTGCTTGTCACATAGTAAGTGCTTAACAAATGCCATTATTATTATACAAAGTTGTTCCAGGTTATTAGTTTGTCCCAGGTGAGGCTCACAGTCTGCATCCCCATTTTCATTTGCTTGATGTGGAGAGAATGGACAACCATTGAAGGTTTTTAAGGAATGATGTTTTAGGAAAATAATCTAGGCAATTTAGGGAAGTATGGAGTAATAATAATAATACTGTGGGGTTCACAGTCTGCATCCCCATTTTCCAGATGAGGTAACTGAGGCACAGAGAAATTAAGTGATTTGCCCAAAGTCACACAACTGATAAGTGGCTGAGTCAGGATTAGAACCCACTACCCCTGACTCCCAAGCCTGGACTTTTCCACTAAGCTGCGCTGCTTCCCAGATTCCAACTTCTCTCCCTGTCCCCACGTTTTCTATCTGCCTCTCCCCAAAAATAGGAGGACTAGCAATAGATAGAACAGATTCCTCTTATTTTTAATCTCTTTGAAGAACAAAAGATAAGACCCAAGTATTTCTCCATTGTTATCTAAGACTAGAGCTTGCAGAACAGTTAAGGACAACACCCTTCCATCTACACAGAAAACCCATCACTAGATCTAGGAAATTAAAGATTGGAGAAGAAAGGGAAATAATAGATTAGTTTACAAAAGGAGTCTGATTTTCTGACCCCATTGTTGCATCCTCAAATTTCTTCCCCGCCTTCACCAACTGGCCAGTTCAAACATTCTACTGGGTGTCTTAGACAGAAGATCCCTGAGTGGAACACATTTCCAACTCTTCCCACTTCTTACAAGGTGATGAGAAGGGAAAGAGTGAATGAAAAAGATGAAAATAGAGGAGATAAATGTTTTTCCCTTTCACTCATGTTCTTTTTATCCTTTAGGTGTTTTAGCTTCTGCTTTTATATGTCTGTGTTTTGGAGATGGATGTCGACACTACTGACATAAAAGGTGGGTCTTAGAATCAGATGTTGGACAAGAGAGACAATTAAAGCATGCTGGTTTATGTGCCAGGCAGATGGATGCTTTTGCCTTACTTTCCCCATGAGCATATTTTATTCTCCACCCATTCCTAGACAGGGATAGTATTTTTATGGCAGCTGATCTCTAAGGAAAACTCCTATAATAAACAAGGAAGAAAAAGTTGGAAGAAAGTATTAACAATCTAAGAAGGTCAGGCAAATAAAAGTATTTATGCAGATGTATTTTGCCTCTATAATTATCTCCACACACTTGTCCCTTTGTTATTCCCACTTCCCTTCCTAGTGTCATCACTATCTCTCTAGGTAAACGAGGTTTAAACTGGTGGGATTTAAGGTGTATCAGGATTCTTAAAAGAAAGAAGTAAAATGTTTCAACATAATTTAAAAAATATATATTTTCTGATTCTTGGAAATCCACTGTGAAAGTAAACAATTGCCCCATTGATATAAAAAAAAAGTGAAATTGCAGAATGATAAGGGTTGATGAGTTGCTTTCTCAACAGAAAACTCATCTCCGTAATGGGTGGTAGTAGAGTTCATGGGAATTACTTTAATGAATAAGAAGATGCTTTAATGTCAAAATAATAATGTCATCTAGCTAGATAAGAGAAGAAACAACCCAAGATGTCTAGCACCCCAGAAGTTTTTCTTCATTTATTGTCTAATGTGCTATGAGAGCTGTGTGAAAATGCCCCTGAAATAGCAAAGCCATCTAAAGTGCCTGGTTTCAAATACTTGAGCTAACATTGCATGAGCACACTGTTTTGAGCTTGTATATTCCCTAGATTTTAGGAATTCTCAATTCTCTGTCCTCTGAGTTATGAAAATATCTGGGCTTGAGATTTAGATAACTCCCTCCCCCCAAAATATAATTTCTGAGTGAAGCAAAAATGCTTAGTGGAAAGTGCACAGGACTGGAAGTCAGGACATCTGGATTTTAGCCCTAACTCTGCCATTTACCTCCTCTGTGACCTCAGGGCAAGTCTCTTAACTGCTCTGAGCCTCAGTTTTCTCTGTAAAATGGGGATTCAATACCTGTTCTTCCTCCTACATGGGTCCTACATGATCCCATATGGGAAAGCGACTGTATGCAGGTATGAGTCTGTAATTATTGCTCTGTAGGTACAGAATATGTTTGTCGTCACCTTCCTATTAGATCATACTCAGAGACATGAAAGTGAATTGGATGTGAAATGCCAAAATTAAGGTTGTATGTCGGCAAAATTTGACTGGCTATGGACAGAGATAATTGTTATAAATTGTTATAAGTGTACGTGCTTTCAAATTATATCATAGCAAATGTTATTGCACACAGTAAAATGTCAGCCACTAAATAATAACGAAAATTGCTGTATTGCATTTACCCATTGTATTTATTGAGCACTTACTATGTGCAGAACACTGTACTAGAGGCTTGAGAAAGTACAATACAACAATGAACAGTGACATTCCCTGTGCACCATGAGTTCACAGTATAAAGTCGGGGAGACAGACATCAATACAAGTAAATAAAATTACATATATGTACATAAGGGCTTTGGGGTTGGGAACGATGCAGAAGAGAGTGGAAGATGAGGAAAAGTGGAGCTTAGTCAGGAAAGGCCTTTTGGAGGAGATGTGCCTTCAAGGGGTTTGAAGCAGGGGAGAGTGGATGACTGTTGGAATAGAGGAGGGAGGGCATTGCAGGCCAGAGGCAGGACGTGGATCAGGGGTCACAGTGAGACAGGTGATATTGAGGCACAATGAGAAAATTAACACTAGAATAGAAAAGTATATTTTTAAGCACTCGCTATGGGCCAAGCACCATGGTAGATACAGAGTTCTCACAATGGACACATTCTCTGTCACACACGGGGTTCCTAGGGTAAGTAGGAGAGAGAACAGGTACTAATCCCCATTTTACAGATAAAGACACTGAGGTTTAGAAGAGTTAAGTCAGTTGCCAAGGCTATACAGTAGGCAAAGGCAGGATTAGAACTCAGGTGCTCTGACATCTAGGCCCATGCTCTTTCCACTAAGTCAAGCTGCTTCTCACTAGGCCACTCTGGTTTTCAAACACTGAAACACTCCCTCTTCCACATTGTGTTCATAATTTCAGAGGTATCTATCCTAACGATGGAGGGAACAGATGTCCAGGGAGGTTAAATGACTTTCCCAAGGTCACACAGCAGTTGAACAACAGAGCTGGGACTAGAACCAGGTCTTATGATTTCTAGTCCTGTGCTCTTCCCAGAGCTGAGAGTTGGGAAAACTAATTTCTAGTCCAGGCTCTAACACTTGCCAGCTGTTGTGACATTGGATATGTCACTTCTCTATGACTCAGTTTCCTCTGTAAAATGGAAGCTAAATAAATGTTTTCCTTTCCCCTAAGAGGGATTGTGTCTGATCTGATTGTACTATATCTATCCCAGTGCTTAGCAGAATGCTTGGCTTATAGTAAGAACTTAATGAAGTCCCTCTAGACACTGAACTTGTTGTGGGCAGGGAACAAGGCTACCAAATCTGTTATGTTATATCCTCCAAGGACTTAGTACAGTGCTCTACACACAGTGAGCACTCAATAAATACAACTGGTTGATTGAAACATTGACGTTTTAGGTCCAAGACCATCACACTGATAAATAGAAACATAATTATCTGAACCAAAGCTGAACACACAGTTGAGATGAATACAGGAGGAATAAACAGTGAAAGAGAAAATATATGACATTCAGAATCATTAAATTCATAATGTTGCACAAAGCTATTAACTAGTAACAGGAGGTACTATCTCTGCATGTATTTTGGAATGTAAAATGGAATGGAAGGCAAGCTGAGTGACAGAAACCCCTCCCTTCACATTACCTTACTTAAGCACCCACACCTATGCCTGGGAATCAGGAGGTCATAGGTTCTAATCCTGGCTCCACCACTTGTCTGCTGTGTGTCCTTGGGCAAGTCACTTTACTTCTCTGCACCTCAGCTACCTCATCGGTAAAATGAGCATTGAGAATGTGAGCCCCAGGTGGGATAGGGGCTATGCCCAACCTATTTTGCTTGCATCCACCTCGGTGCTTAGTACAGGGCTTGGCACACAGTAAACACATAACAAATACTGCAGTTATTATGATAAGTGCTTAGTACAGTGCTCTGCACACAGTAAGCACTCAATAAATATGATAGAATGAATGATGAAAGATTCTCTTATGCCTAATGTACTATTTAGGAATTGATTGGTATCTATTATTGATATCATAACAATCAATTACTAAATAGCTCCTTTTCCTTTTCTAGACTGTGGGCAGGGAACATGTCTGCCAACTCTACCAAATGATTAGACCTGTGCTCTGCACATAGTAAGCACTCAATAAATGTCATTGATTAATTAATAATGATAATGATGGTATTTGTTAAGCACTTACTATGTGCCAAGCACTGTTCTTAGCACTGGGGTAGATATAGAGCAATCCGATTTTCCCATACGGGCCTCACAGTTTTAATGCCCATTTAACAGATGAGGTAACTGAGGCACAGAGAAGTTAAGTGACTTGCCCAAGGTCACCCAGCTGACAAGTGGTAGAGCCTGGATTAGAACCCATATCCTCTGACTCCCAAGCCATTTGAGAGATTGATTGATTTGGTCCTTCCTTTTCATTCATTCATTCAATTGTATTTATTGAGCTCTTACTGGGTGCAGAGCTCTGTACTAAGCGCTTGGAAAGTACAATTCAGCAACAAATAGAGGCAATCCCTACCCAACAGGCTCACAGTCTAGAAAGGAGGAGACAGACAACAAAACAAAACAAATAGACAGGCATCAATAGCATCAGTATAAATAAATAGAATTATAGATATATACACATCATTAGTAAAGTAAATAGAATAATAAAATAATAAAATAAATAAATGAATAATAAATAAATGAATGAATGAATAGAATAAAATAAATAGATGGACATATATACACAAGTGCTGTGGGGTGTGGAGGGGGGGTAGAGCAGAGGGAGGGACCAGCACTGCTGGGAACAGGTTATCATAATGTCACATTAGAGACCCATCCTCAGCATTACTTTGTAGCTTAAGATGTTCAATCAATCAATAGTATTTAGTGAGTTCCTGTGTGCAGAACACTTTACTAAACACTTGGGTGAGTGCAGTATAGTAAGAAGACACATGACCTAGTGGATAGAGCATGGGCCTGGAAGTCAGAAGAACTTGGGCTCCAATTCTGGCACTGCTGCTTGTCTGCTGTGTGACCTTGGACAAGTCACTTAACTTTTCTGTGCCTCGGTTACCTCATCTGTAAAATGGGGATTAAGACTGTTAGCTCCATACAGGGACTGTCTCCAACCTGATTAGCTTGCATCTACCCCCGTGCTTAGTACAGTGCTTGACACAAAGTAAGTGCTTAACAAATGCCATCATTATCGTCATTATTATCACACAGTCTTCAGGTAGCTTACAATCTAGCAGGGGAGAGAGACACACACAAAATAATTTACCGAGAGCAGGAAATAAGAAAAATAATGAATAAACACAAAGAGAACTTTTACCTTCTAAGAACTCAAGAGCAGAAAGTGAGAGGAAATCAGCTAACCTCAGTGTGCAAATTTTGGGGAGTGGGCAATTTTGGGCTGAGTTGGTGGTTACTTCGTTGCTAAACTGGTCTACAAAGTGCTAAAGGTTTGTGTCATCAAAGCAAGTTGAAAAGGTATCTTATCTGCCCTTGAATGATATGTTATGCTAAAGTAGTTCAAGATTTACCAGAGCAACCAAACTGCAAAACGGATATTACCCTAAATGTGCTATATCACACTCTTATATAGTGTGCATGTGGAATTAGTACTGAGTTGAATTCTGTTAAGGTACTAATAAAGTTAGATTCATTTTCCATTAATGATGAATATGGTTTCCAGAGGAAATTGTTAGCCAGATATTTAGGAATTTCCCATCAACAGGTTATGGAAATTATGTTATCATAGTGACTGAAACAATTAGGCCATAGTGCTATTTTGCTTTTCCCAGGCAAGCATATGTTTTATGACCACAATTAAACTGGGTACACTTAGTCACCATATTTAGCTCTCAGTATTTTATGCAGTATAATGAAGGAAAGACATGACGATAGTATTATACATGCTGCATGGTTATTTTTTGCATTGCACTGAGCTATTTGCATACTTCAATTACTATTAAATAACATAAGAATGCCAGGTGGGTGAATAATAGCTGCAAAACCTCTAGAATCATATCAAGGCTGTATTTAGGCGAGACCATTAACTCACTTTTGAACCCCTGAAAGTCTCCTATTTCCCTCTGCTACATTTACAGCTGAAGGGCATTAATCATTAGCTAATGTGAATGGTGTCCAAACAATTTTTCCAGACTGCTAAGTGAACTGTACATTACTGTATATGAGGAAAATCCAAAGGACTCTTCCATAAGGTATTAAGCTACTCTCCTAACTGATTTTTAACCAAATTACTTCCCTACTATAAATCAGGGCCAAAGGAATAAGAGGCAGTTTAGCAATAGCCGGGCCTGGGAGTCAGAAGGACCTGCGTTCTAATCCCCGCTCCACCACCTGTCTGCTCTGTGACCTTAGGCAAGTCACTTTATTTCTCTGTGCTTCAGTTGACCTACCTGTAAAATGGGGATTACGACTGTGAGACCAATGGGGATCAGGGACTGTGTCCAACCTGATTTTCCCCCCAGCACTTAGTACAGTGCCTGGTACATAGTGATAGCTTAAAAAGTACAATAATGATGATAATATTAATTATACCAGAGGTAAGAATTTTAAACTCCAGACAGAGTCAGTTAGTGCAAAGCCTTTGCAGCTTTAGCAGGGAGATGATCAATAAATGGTATTTAATGATTACTGACTGGGGGTCGGAGCACTCTACTAAGTGTTTGAGAGAGTTAGTAATAATAATAATAACAATAATAATAATAATAATGTTGGCATTTGTTAAGCGCTTACCATGTGCCAAGCATTGTTCTAAGCGCTGGGGTAGATACAAGGTAATCAGGTTGTCCCACGTAGGGCTCACGGTCTTCATCCTCATTTTGCAGATGAGGGAACTGAGGCACAGAGAAGTTAAGTGACTTGCCCAAGGTCACACAGCTGACAAGCAGCGGATCCAGGATTAGAACCCATGACCTCTGACTCCCAAGCCCATGCTCTTTCCACTGAGCCACGCTGCTTTCCCTTTTTATGTTGGATTTTCTCTGTGGTCCCACAGCTAATAATAATAATAATGTTGGTATTTGCTAAGCGCTTACTATGTGCCGAGCACTGTTCTAAGCCCTGGCTACTTGACCTCCTGCTCCTCTCTCCATCTGCCCCCTTCCTGACCCATCTAATGCCAAGAAGTGTGGTCTCAAACAATCGATGGTACTTATTGAGTGCTTACTGTGTGCTGAGGACTGTACTAAGTCTCCACCTGCTTTTCCTGTAGATGGTCATGTGCAACCACCTTTACGTGCAGATCAAACTTTCCAGCAGAATGGATTCCACTTCATAGATTTAGTGATATCTAGGTATTTGATGAATTATCACCTCAAATTCCTCTGAGTTTTGAAGCTTCATAAAGCAGAAATAATTCAGAAAGATATGTCGTATTTACATGCAATAGTGGTTGCTTCTCTCTGGAGACCAAATACAGCTATTTCTGACAGAATGTGATGTTTTATATTGCAATTTGGATGGAACGTGAAGGAGATACAGATGCCATAAATTAATTGTGACTGGGCTATACTACATTTCATTGTAAACATACTATTTAAAACGAAGTTATGATTAGTTCTTTAGCAAATCACTGGAAAACCAATTACTCCTGTTTAGTATTCACTCCATTATTTATTGAAAGTGAATTTTTAGCACTTGGAAATTGGTTAAGTGGGTTATCTAGGCCATGCTAATTAACTGTCAATAAAATACCTGAAAAAGTATCAGGCAAAGCAGACTTATTCTAAGAAGAGTGTGGCTCAGTGGAAAGAACCCGGGCTTGGGAGTCAGAGGTCATGGGTTTGAATGCTGGCTCTGCCACTTGTCTGCTGTGTGACTGTGGGCAAGTCACTAAACTTCTTGGTGCCTCAGTTACCTCATCTGTAAAATGCAGATTAACTGTGAGCCTCATGTGGGAAAACCTGATTACCCTGTATCTATCCCAGGGCTTAGAACAGTGCTCTGCACATAGTAAGTGCTTAACAAATACCAACATTATTGTTATTATTATTAAGTTAGAGAAGCAGTATGACCTAGTGGGTAGAGCATGGGACTGGTAGTCAGAAGGACCTGGGTTTTAACCCTAGCTCCTCCGCCTGTTTGCTGTGTGACTTTGGGCAAATTACTTGACTTCTCTGTGCCTCAGTTACCACATCTGTAAAATGGAGATTAAGACTGTGAGCATCATACAGGACAGGGACTACGTCTGACCTGACAACTCTGTATTTATCTTAGTGCTGAGTAGAGTGCCTGGCACATAATAAACACTTAACAAATGGCATAAAAAGAAAAGTTATTTTATCATAATGTTCTTGAACTTCACCAGGTCTGACAGGAGCTGACTTTAACTGTTTAACTGTTGAAAATAAGTTTTTATTTTCCTTAACCCCTTGTTTCCCATTGAAACAGTAGCTAAAAACACCTTTTTTGGGCAATAGGGGTTTGCATTGTAATGTAGGAGAAATGTCTGTACTCAGCCCTGAAAATAAGTGGAAATAGTTCAATTATTTGGTATGTTCAGATATTCCTGGGTGGAGACCTGTGGTTCCAATGAGCTCCTGGGTAGAGCAGAAACAGGACCTCCTCATATTAATGATGATGATATTTGTTAAGCGCTTACTACGTGCCAGGCACTGTACTAAGCACTGGTGGATACTAGCCAGTTGGTTAGGACACAGTCTCTGTCCTATGTGGGGCTCACAGTCTCGATTCCCATTTTAGAGATGAAGGAACTGAGGCACAGAGAAGTGAAGTGACTTGCCTAAAGTCACACAACAGAAAAGTTGCAGAGCCGAGATTAGGTCCCTTGACCTTCTGAGTCCCAGTCCCGTGCTCATGCATAGTGATTGAGTTGAGCTGGCAAAGTCTGACTGATGGATCGAGGAGGCTATTCATACTAATTTCTTCTCAAAACCATTAATCCACATAGAGAAGCCCTTCATGGAAAGGCAACTCTGACCATATATGGGAGCAAGGCACTACCCATCAACCCTAAATGATTCTGAATAAAACACAGTGAGATCGGCCATATAGGCTGGCCACATTTAAGTGGCTCCCTTACAACCACTATACCAGATTTTACCCGATGGCCCTAAACAAGTTTAAAAAGCTTTATAATAATAATAATGTTGTTATTTGTTAAGCACTTACTATGTGCAGAGCACTGTTCTAAGCACTGAGGTAGATACAGGGTAATCAGGTTGTCCCTAATAACAGTCTTCTTCCCCATTTTACAGATGAGAAAATTGAGGCACAGAGAAGTGAAGTGACTTGCCCACAGTCACACAGCTGACAAGTGGCAGAGCTGGGGCTCCCAGATTTGGCTTGTAGCCTCCCAGATTTGGGATCACTTGACCAAATGGATTCAAGGACAAGAGTGAGTCCAGTGGCAGATCTAAAGACTTCAGTACATCACATCTTGCATAGACATCTGTCACTAAAAGGAGTCTCCTCTTGCTCCTAAGAAGGATTTCTGAGACTCCAGCCTACCCATGCTTCCACAGATCCTACTGGCAGAATGTGGGTATAGAAGCATTCAGCTCAGAAAAACCTACACGAGAAGAAATATGTTTATTCCTGCAGCACCTGTTTAAAACCTCAAGGTCCTAAAGGCCAGAAGCTTACATTTCCCCAAATTCTTTGAGAATAGACCCAATCAGTATGTTAAGCAGAACTTTTAAATTCAGAAGAGCTTCAGGACTCTTCCTCTTCTAAGATCCCTGCTGACATTCTCTGCCAGTGTGTTCAATAATCTGCTCTTGGTGAAAAACTGTGAATACCCAGCTTTAGGCTCAACAAAACTTTTGGAGTTCTAGAACTCTGTTTAATTTTGGAAGTATGCTTTTGTTTTTGGGGGGAAATATATATGTTTTATTGAAGTGTGGATAACTTGAGAAGTTCAAGTATTTGCATCTGTTCTGGTTTACCCCACTTTTCCTTCCTTTGAATAAAACTAATCCTTTGTGTCTAAGATAACTGTAGGCTTTTTGTTTGTCTTTTTATGGTATTTGATAAGTGCTGTAAACTAGGAATTGATTGTGAACTCCATGTGGGACACCAACTGAATCCAACCTAATTAGCTAGTATCTAATCCAATGCTTAGCACAGTGACTGGCACAGAGTAAGCACTTTAACAAATACAATGAAAAAACTGCTTACTAAATGCCAGACACTGAAGTAAGCATTCATTCATTCATTTAAACATATTTATTGAACGTTTACTATGTGCAAAGCACTGTACTACCTGCTTGGAATGTACAATTCAGCAACAGATAGAGACAATCCCTGCCCAGCAACAGGCTCACAGTCTAAACAGACTAGATTAGATACAAGGTTGGCAGGTTGGCAGAGTCCATGTCCCAAGTAGGGCACAAGGTCTTAGTCTCCATTCTACAGACAAGATAACTGAGGCACAGAGAAGTTAAGTGACTTTTCCTAGGTCACATGGCAGAGCTGGGATTAGGACCCAGGCCCCCTGACTCCCAGGCATGTGCTCTTTCCATTAGGCCATGCTGCTCTTTTTGAATTGTACTTTCCAAGCTCTTAGTATAGAGCTCTGCACTGTCTCTAACTGTTGCCGAATTGTACTTTCCAAGCGCTTAGTACAATACTTTGCACACAGTAAATGCTCAATAAATATCACTGAATGAATGAATGAATGAATAGTAAGCATTCAGTAAATATGATTGAATGAATTAATGAAAGCATGGTATTTCCCCACACAACACAAGCATACTTCCCCAAATACACAGTCATTTAAATCCTTGTTTTCTTGAGCCTAAGGGTTAAACATGATGAGTGTCACACTTAGTACAGTACTGTACTTTGCACACAGTAAGCGCTCAATAAATACATTTGAATGACTGAATTTCTTTCTAGTCCCTCTGTTACCAACACAGTTTTCAGTGCATGCCACATGAATTAAATTTGTAATCTTATGATGTTGGCCTTAGATCTAAGGGAATTAAAGAACTCAAAGCTTACTTAACAAATAGGTGCACTGAAAGGGGCTAATTTGGCTCTGGTCAAGACACTCAGGCCTACAAGAATGTAGAAGGGAAGCCAAACAAGCTATTAGAATGCTAATTTTTTAATTATTTCTAATGGTATTTTTAAGCAGCTATTCTATGTTAAGTGCTGGGATAAATTCAGGTTAATCAGGTCAGACACAGTCCCTGTCCCACAAGGGACTCACAATCTAAGTAGATAGAGAACTGGTATTTAATCCCCATTTTACAAATGAAGTAACTGAGGCACATGAGGTAAGTAATTTGCCCAAGGTTACATGGCAAGCTATGGGAAGAGCTGGGATTAGAACCCAGGTCTTCTGAGTCCCAAGCCTTCGCTCTTTCCACTAGGCCAAGTTGGCTCAGTTTCCACTGCAGTTAGAGAGACCTTGGATTATGTAGGCTGGGATTTCTCCACAGAGAGAAAAACCCAGAGGAGAAGGAAATACATAGCTTCTAACTACAGTTCCATTCTTTCAGAATCTATGACCAATAAGGAAGAAGAAGAAGAAGCCGCCACAGGTTCCTTAGTCTGCACTGGAGTGAATTATGACGGTGGCCACAGTTTAAGACTAGTAAGAAGAGCGATTCTGGGCTGGTGGAAAATCAATATTGTTGCCTTTAAGCTAATACCAATAATTATTATTAGGGTTGTGGCATTCATTAAGAATTTACTATGTACCAAGCACTGTACTAAGCACTGGAGTAGATAGAAGATCATCAGGTCCCACATGGAGCTCATATTCCAAGTAGGAGAGAGAACAGGTATTGAATCCCTATTTTACAGAGGAAACTGAAGCCCAGAGAAGTTAAGTGACTTGTCCAAGATCACACAACAGACAAGTGGCAGAGGTGGGATTAGAGCCCAGGTCTTATGACTCCCGGACCTGGGCTCGTTCAATTACGCCACATTGCTTCTACAGCAATAGTAGTGATATTTGTCAAGAGCTTATTATATGCCAAGCATTGTTTTAAGCACTGGAGTAGATGTAAGATAATCAGGCCAAAACAGTCCCTATCCCACATGGGGCTCACCATCAAAGTAGGAAGAAGAAATTGAGCCCATTGTTGTGTAGGAATTGTCTCCATCTCTTCCCGAATTGTACTTTCCAAGTGCTTAGTACAGTGCTCTGCACACAGTAAGCTCTCAATAAACATGATTGAATAAACGAATGTATCCCCATTTTGTAAATTAGTGAATTGAGGCACAGAGAAGTGAAGTGACTTACCCAAGGTCACCGGATAGGAAGTTGTCAGAATGGGATTAGAACTCAGGTCCTCTGTCTCCCAGACCTATTCTCTTTCCAATAGACCACCACTGTGAGGTTACTTACAAAACTCCTTCTTTCTTCTGCCTACCTTCCTCTGCAGCCAATTACCCGCCATGTCTGTGAAATATGTAGGGGGCAGGGGACAGACCAGAAAGATCGCCATGTGTGCGAAGGATAGAAGGCACTGTTCAAATTTTTCTTCTTGGCAGTACTCAGATACATATGTAAAGATTACTATTCCTGGAACTCTGTAAGTCTACAGCAATATTGCACACATGGCATTTAAAAAATAGAATGTTGATCACACCTATAGACCATTTTACAAGCACATATGTTTATAAGGAGAGATAGAACAATCTAGTCAATAGTCCTGGAATGCAAATTAAGAGATTTGGCTCCTGTCCCAGTTCTGGCTTTATGGGAAAGCTCTTAATTCACCAAGTGCCTCAGTTTCCCATTTATAAAGCACTGGTAATAAGACCCAGCCAGCTCACCGAATTTAGTTAGGGCTAAAGTCAATACTTCTCTAGCATTCTGTATTCCTGAAAGAAAAGTGTTCTGTAAATACAGAATGTTATTTGTTTTCTTGAGTGTTTCCGCGAAAAGCTTTGCTTTTTTACATAATCCAATTCAGAATTTTAGATTCTTTAAAATGCTATACATTTCTGCAGTGAAACAGGATTCCATTATTGTTAACTCAAGATAAAGTTTGCAATCTCAATGTAAATGAGGTCTTCCTTCTCCTATAGCTTATTTGCTAAGATTTGGTTTTTTTTCCCTTCCTCAGCAACAATACAGAAATTGGTCTGTCATTCACCATCACCGTTTAAAAAACCTGAGTTGTGTTTTGGCCACCTCCATTCTAGTTACTGCAGACCACTACTGTCCGTGCCCCTCTACCTATAATTAATTAATTCATTCATTCAATTCATTCAATTGTATTTATTGAGCACTTATTGTGTGCATTTCATTCATTCAATCATATTTATTGGGTGCTTACTGTGTGCAGACCACTGTACTAAGCGCTTGGAAAGTATAATTCAGCAATAGAGACAATCCCTGCCCACAATGGGCTTACAGTCTAGAAGGGGGGAGACAGACATCAAAACATGTAAGCAGACATCAATAGCATCAATATCAGTAAATAATAGCATATACATATATATCAAAACAAGTATACAGGCATTAATGCAAGTAAATAGAATTATGGATATGTACATATACACAAATGCTTTGGGGATGGGAGGGGGGTAGAACAAAGAGAGCCATTCGGGGTGATGGGGAGGAGAGGGGGAGCTAAGGAAAAGGAGAGCTTAGTCTGGGAAGACCTCTTGGAGGAGGTGAGCCTTCAAATGGATTTGAAGGGGCGAAGTGAAATTCCTCTTAACCTGTCCCGCCACTTATCTCCCACTCCATGAAGCTTCCTATGGGGCTACTATCTGTAATTATGCTCTTCTCATTACTTTATATGTGTATCATATATATTGGTGCCCAGAGCTCGATCTCTATGAGAAAATAGCTTTCCATGGCCCCATAGAAGCCATCTAAATAGACAAAGTAAATAGACACTGAGGTTGTTAGGGCTGTCATTGTGTTGAAAGGGAAGTCAGTCTATAAAGTTGAGGCTATATGTGACAAAGCATCTGGTTAGCTCCAGGGGATACAGGCTGGTCTGAAGTGGCATTTGTTCAGAACTTACTGGGTTCCATGCACTGTACATAGCACTGGACTCAATACAGGGAAATAGCATTGGATAGAGTCCCTATGATGATGATAGTATTTGTTAAGCGCTTACACTGTGCCAAGCACTGTTCTAAGTGCTGGGGTAGATACAAGGTAATCAGATTGTCCCACGTGGAGCTTACCATCTTAATCCCCATTTTACAGATGAGGAAATTGAGGCATAGAGAAGTTAAGTAACTTGCCCAAAGTCACACAGCTGATAAATGGCAGAGCTGGGATTTTATCCCATTCATTCATTCATTCATTCAACAGTATTTATTGAGCGCTTACTATGTGCAGAGCACTGTACTAAGCGCTTGGGATGAACAAGTCGGCAACAGATAGAGACAGTCCCTGCCGTTTGACGGGCTTACAGTCTAATCGGGGGAGATGGACAGACAAGAACAATGGCACTAAACAGCGTCAAGGGGAAGAACATCTCGTAAAAACAATGGCAACTAAATAGAATCGAGGCGATGTACAATTCATTAACAAAATAAATAGGGTAACGAAAATATATACAGTTGAGCGGATGAGTACAGTGCTGTGGGGATGGGAAGGGAGAGGTGGAGGAGCAGAGGGAAAAGGGGAAAAAGAGGGTTTAGCTGCGGAGAGGTAAAGGGGGGGTGGCAGAGGGAGTAGAGGGAGAAGAGGAGCTCAGTCTGGGAAGGCCTCTTGGAGGTGAGTTTTAAGTAGGGTTTTGAAGAGGGGAAGAGAACCAGTTTGGCGGAGGTGAGGTGGGAGGGCGTTCCAGGACCGCGGGAGGACATGGCCCAGGGGCCGATGGCGGGATAGGAGAGACCGAGGGACGGTGAGGAGGTGGGCGGCAGAGGAGCGGAGCGTGTGGGGTGGGTGCTAGAAAGAGAGGAGGGAGGAGAGGTAGGAAGGGGCAAGGTGATGAAGAGCCTTGAAGCCGAGAGTGAGGAGTTTTTGTTTGGAGCAGAGGTTGATAGGCAACCACTGGAGTTGTTTAAGAAGGGGAGTGACATGCCCAGATCGTTTCTGCGGGAAGATGAGCCAGGCAGCGGAGTGAAGAATAGACTGGAGCGGGGCGAGAGAGGAGGAAGGGAGGTCAGAGAGAAGGCTGACACAGTAGTCTAGCCGGGATATAATGAGAGCCTGTAGCAGTAAGTTAGCTGTTTGGGTGGAGAGGAAAGGGCGGATCTTGGCGATATTGTAGAGGTGAAACCAGCAGGTCTTGGTAACGGATAGGATGTGTGGGGTGAACGAGAAAGACGAGTCAAGGATGACACCGAGATTGCAGGCCTGAGAGACGGGAAGGATGGTCGTGCCATCCACGGTGGTAGAGAAGTCTGGGAGAGGACCGGGTTTGGGAGGGAAGATGAGGAGCTCAGTCTTGCTCATGTTGAGTTTTAGGTGGCGGGCCGACATCCAGGTGGAGACGTCCTGGAGGCAGGAGGAGATGCGAGCCTGAAGGGAGGGGGAGAGGACAGGGGCGGAGATGTAGATCTGCGTGTCATCTGCGTAGAGATGGTAGTCAAAGCCATGAGAGCGAATGAGTTCACCGAGGGAGTGAGTGTAAATGGAGAACAGAAAAGGGCTAAGAACTGACCCTTGAGGAACTCCAACAGTTAAAGGATGGGAGGGGGAGGAGGCTCCAGCGAAGGAGACCGAGAATGACCGGCCAGAGAGGTAAGAGGAGAACCAGGAGAGGACAGAGTCCGTGAAGCCAAGGTGAGATAAGGTATGGAGGAGGAGGGGATGGTCGACAGTGTCAAAGGCAGCAGAGAGGTCAAGGAGGATTAGAATGGAGTAGGAGCCATTGGATTTGGCAAGAAGGAGGTCATGGGTGACCTTAGAGAGAGCAGTCTCGGTAGGGTGGAGGGGACGGAAGCCAGATTGGAGGGGGTCTAGGAGAGAATGGGAGGGAGAATGGGAGAATCCCAGGTCCTTCTGACTCCCAGACCCATGCTCTAGCTACTTAGCCATGCCCTCTACCTACTAGTCCATGGCCCATTTCCCTTTAAATCGATCACTTGTATTTATTGAGCACTTAGAAGTTGCAGAGTTGTCCTGCCCTTCCTTTCCTCCCTTAGCAAGAGAAAATAATCTCCCCACCTTAGGGAGAAAATTGAACATGCCTAGTATCTAATGCAGTAATATTTATTGAGCACCTACTGAATGCAAAACACTGTATTAAGAATTTGGGAGTACAACAGAACTAAAGCATCATCATCAATGGTATTTACTGAGTGCTTACTATGTACAGCATACATGTTCCCTGCCCACAAACACCAGAGAATTTAGTGCACTGCAAGTAATAAATGTAAGTTTCACCCTGAATGTATTTGTTCTTAAAAAAAAAAAGTATCTATTAGACACTTACTATGTGTCAAACACTCTGTCTAAGAGCTGGAGTGGGTATATGTTAAGGAGCTCAACATAGTCCATGTCCCACTCCAGACTCATAAAAAGGTAGTGAAAGTGACATCCCTTTTCTAACAAAAGAGGGAACTGAGGCACAGAGAAGGTATGTCACACAGAGGGCTAATGGCAGAAGTGGGGTTCCAAGACCTCAGGCTGCCTTATAAAGGATACTACCCCCAGCAACTGGATACAGTGCCTCCAATATGACGAGACTACCGTTTCCCCTAAAAAATGTACTGAACAACCCAGAGCTTGTATGCCAGTCCATGGTGGCTGGAAAAAATTTATTTTGGAAAGAGTCAGGTGGCTGCTTGGAGTTTGTAGCCCACATGGAAATCTTACCCAAACAATTCTATTATTTCCTACACTACTAGTGTCTTCAGCAAATTTATCTTGAGGTTACAAACCAGATATTTTATTTTAGAAAGATAAGGCAATTAGACACAGTGGCTCACATTACTTTAGAAAGGCTATTAAAGCTGTTTAATTTAATTCATCCAAGACAAGAGATGTTCCTAAAGCTGGGCAAGATTTGGTGATGATGAACAGTTGTAAAAGTGTGAAACCCGGAATTTGAATTCATCTAGCAAATCATGAATGTAATGACACATGTTCATGAGGCAGAAATGATTGACCCTTGAGTTGTGTCCACAGTATTTCACACGTAAACACTTTAGCCCATCCTGTTAAAAGTGATCAACCGGTGGTATTTACATGCTTACTGAGGTTGAAAATGCTCGGTAGAATTTCCAAATAGAGAGGAATAGAACAACCATAGCAAGAGTGAAATAACAGACTAGGCTATTAGCTATGCAAATGAATGCTTAAATAAAATATGCATATGTACTTAAGTACTGAGGATCAGAACTGCATATTTCCTAAGGGTGGCTGTTGTGTTGAAGCCTTGGAGGTGTGGTCAATTAGTCTGAAAAGGTTTCATGAAAGCCGTGGACGTTTAGGAGGGCTCTGAAACTGAGTTTGGTGGCTGTGTCAGGGGTGGGATGAAAGGGCTCTGAACTGGTGTAAGAACATTATTGAGGGGCTGGAGGTAGGATAATTGAAAGTGAGATACAATTTGAAGGTGAAATTGAACAGTGAAGAGGAATTGAGAGCTGATCAATAAAGTGGAGAAAGTTGGTGGGCAGCTTTCAATCAATTTATTGATTTAATATCTGTGTGCAGAGCACTGTACTGAACGAATGGGAAAGAACACTATGGTAGAGTTGGTAGACAGATCCCTGATCACAGGGAGTTTACAGTTTACAGAGAGAGACTGGCATTAAAATCAATTACAGATAGGGGAAATAGTAGAGTATGTTAGGTGCATAAATGCTTTGGTGTGGGTTAGTATCAAAGTGATTAAGGGAGGCAGAGCCAAGTGAATAGAGGGTGCAGAGGGTTTTGTGTATAGGGGAAAGGCTTAATCAGGGAAGCCCTCTTGGATATATGATTTTAAGAGGGTTTTGAAGATAAGGAGCCTTGATTCTTGTGAGAAGATTTTGCTGATGCTGAGTTGGGAAGCCACTTAAGGTGTTTGAAGAGTAGAGTTACTCTAAGTGGCAATTCAATAATAATGAATACAATAATTGTGCTATTTGTTAAGTGCTTACTAAGAGCCAAGCACTATACTAAGTGCTGGATTAGGTTACAAGTTTATCAGCTCCCACTTGGGGCTCAGAGCCCAAGTAAGAGGGAATTCCCCCTTTTGCAGAAGAGGAAACTGAGCTGATTCAGAAAGGAAATCCCTCCATCATTACCATCAAGGGAATTAGATCTACAAGTGCAACATTCTCCCACCAAACACATTTCCATTCATGTCTAGTTTTGACCTCATAAAATAGGTTTCTAAGTCAAAACAGTTAGAGCACAGAAAAACCCATTTGTTCAGAATCTGGCTTTGAATATCCCAGATTCACAGAAGCTGTGTTTTAAGCACAGTGAGGGATTCTACACTTTGTTAAATGACTTGCCCAAAGTCACACAGTATAAAAGTCGTAGAGTTAGGGTTAGAACTCAGGGCTTCTGACGCCCAGGCTTGTGTTCTTTCCACTAACTGGGCCATAAAGCTTCTCAACTCAAGAAAATGAGTGGTGCAGTAATGTGTCATACAGACTAGAGAAAGAAGAGAATTGAGTCAGGAAACTCAGTGATGTGGCTGGGAGGCTGATGAAGTGTAGTTTATTGCTTGTCTACATGGCATGCAACAAAATAGAAGGTCAGAGTAAAATGATGTTTAATAACTCCTCCCCCTGTTCTGACACCCAAATCTACATCACCTCCCCTGTTCGCTCCTTCTCCCTCCAGGCTCGTATCTTCTCCTGCCTCCAGGATGTCTCCACCTGGATGTCTGCCCGCTACCTAAAGCTCAACATGTCCAAAATTGAGCTCTTTATCTTCCCTCCCTAACCCTGTCCTCTCCCTGACTTCCCTGTCACTGTGGATGGCACAACCATCCTTCCCGTCTCATAGGCCCGCAACCTTGGTGTCATCCTTGACTCAGCGCTCTCATTCACCCCACACATCCAATTTGTTACCAACACCTGCCAGTCTCACCTTTAGAATATCGCCAAGATCTGCCCTTTCCTCTCCATCCAAATGGCTATTGTGCTGGTACAAACTCTCATAATATCCCTCCTGGATTATTGTGTCAGCCTCCTCTTTTATCTCCCTTCCTCCTGTCTTTCCCCACTCCAGTCTATTTTTCATTCTGCTGCCCAGATTATATTCCTACTGAAATGCTCTGGGCATGTCACTCCCCTCCTCAAAAACCTCCAGTGGTTGCCTATCAACTTACGCATGAAACAAAAACTCCTCCCTCTTGGCTTCAAAGCTCTCCATCCCGGTGCCCCCTTCTACCACACCTCCCTTCTCTTTCTACTGCCCACACCGTACACTCTGCTCCTCTGCCGCTCACCTCACTGTCCCCCGTTCATGTCTAGACCACTGTTGACCCCTGGCCCATGTCCTACCACTGTTCTGGAATGCCCTCCCTCCTCACGTCCACCAAACTAACTCTCTTCCCCTATTCAAAGCCCTACTAAGAGCTCACCTCCTCCAAGAGGCCTTTCCAGACTGCGCCACCCCTTTTCCCTCTGCTCTCCCTCCCCTTTCCTCTGCTCTCCCCTTCTCCTTCCCCCTTCCTCTCCCCTCAGCACAGTGCTCATTTGTATATATTATTTATTACCCTATTTATTTTGTTAATGAGTACATCCCCTTGATTCTCTTTAACTTGATAATGTTGTCTTGTTTTTGTTTTGTTTTGCTTTGCTGTCTGTCTCCCCTGTTTAGACTGTGAGCCCATCATTGTGCAGGGATTGTCTCTATCTGTTACCGAATTGTACATTCCAAGCGCTTAGTACAGCTCTCTGCACATAGTAAGTGCTCAATAAATACTATTGAATGAATGAATGAATGAATGACATTGATGAGATTTCTCTGCCAGAAAGATCTCTATGTCTGAGAAATGGAAAGAGATGTATTTGGGAGTCTCCTACATAACCACAATGTGGAGGTAAGACAATTAGAAGCGAAATGGTGCGTGCCATCAGTTGTGAAGGTTACTGACTGAAGAAATCCTTTAGACATATCTTGTGTCAGAAAAGTAGCATGAGGTAGTGGATAGAGTCCAGGCCTGGTAGTCAAAAGGACCTGATTTCTAATCCCGGCTCTGCCATTTGTCTGCTGTGTGACTTTGGGCAACTCTCTTACCTTCTCTACACCTCAGTTATCTCATCTGTAAAATAGGGAATTGGACTGTGAACCCCAAGTGGGACAGGGACTGTGTCTTACCTGATTACCTTGTATGTACCCCAGAGCTTAGTACAGTGGTTGGCACATAGTAAGTGCTTAATACATAAAATATAATAATAATAATTGTGTTACATGTTAAGCCATTACTGTGTGTCAAGTGATTATTATTATTATTATTATTATTATTGTTATTGCTGTTATGTTATTATTAGCATTAGCTGATTCAGAAAGGAAATCCATCACTCCATCATTACCTTCAGAGGAAATAGATCTACAAGTGCAACATTCTCCCACCAAACCTATCCATTCATGTTGATTTTTCACCGCATAAAATGGGTTTCTAAGTCAAAACCATTAGAGCAGAGAAAATAACACATTTCTTTTTGGAGTCTGGCTTTGAATGTCCCAGATTCACAGTAGCCATGATTTTAAGCTCAGTGAAGGGTTCTACACTCTGTTTATGAGCTAATGACAGCACTCGTATGGAGACGCCCAAAGTAATTACATTCATCTTCATAACAGTCTCACGAGGTTGGGAAGAGGGAAGATGGCCTTATCCCTGAGTAGCAGTCATTCAAACGAAATCAGATGCAGACACTGAAGCCAAGGCTTTTAAGCAACTTGTCTCACTTCTCACATATCAAATCCTCTCCAGAGATAAATATGATTTGTAAACCTCCTTAATCCATCTGGCACAACTTTCTCCTTTAGATTTTACCATACTTTCCCCCAACACTCTTAATTCTTTCTTTCCCAGAAGGGAGGGGAAGTCAGACTTTGGTTTATCTTCCTAGCTGTGCCTTTCACATATACTGATTGAAATGAGAGTTACATATGCTAAGTAAGAAAGAGTACATAGAGGTAGCAATTTGTAAGGGAAATATGTTAATGAATCAACCAGTTAAAGGAAATGTAACGATAAAATTATATCCCTTTATAAAACTTTAACCATGTTGGAAATGTAGGATCAGGGAACAGTGATGACTGTTGTGAGAGAGCAGGGAGTGGATAGTGATAGGACAGCTATCATCATTATTAACAATCACATGTGTTGATGTCTACTGGGTGCCAAGCACTCTGTGTGGGCTTGTGCTGGGCAGGGGATAATAACAATGATAATAATAATGATTATGGTATTCGTTAAGCACTTACTATGTGCTAGACAGTATACTGAGCACTGGGGTGGGCCCAAGCAAATTGGGTTGGACACAGTCCCTGTCCCATGTGGGGCTCACAGACACAGTCCCTGTCCCATGTGGGGCTCACGGTCTTAGTCCCCATTCTACAGTTGAGGTGCATGAGGCAAAGAGAAGTTACTTAACTTGCCTAAGGTCACACAGCAGACAAGGGGAGGAGTTGGCATTATAACAAATAAACTCCTGATTCCCAGACCCTTGCTCTTTCCGCTACACCAGGCTGTTTCCCAATGTTACTCTCCCATGTGCTTAGCATAGTGCTCCGCACACAGTAAGCACTCAATAAATATGATTGACTGACTAACTTAGGAGAGTGTGGTAGAAGCTAGTGGAAGTCCTTCTGAGCTTCACTTTGACGCCAAGTATTTTTGAAAGACATATGGAACTTGAATCAGGTTCACTGGATTCTCCAAAGAATCTCATTCCTTGAGGGTAGGGTTCATGTCAGCTAACAGTAGAGTACAGTACTCTGTCAAGCACTCAATATGGTGCTCTGCACTCAATAAATACTATTGATTAATTGGTTGATGTAGAATTCAGGCAGTTCCCTCTGGATGTGTTCTTCCATCCTCTACCAACTTAAATCCCTATCTATTTCCTGAAACCGGGTTAGTAAAAGCAAAAGTTTTACTTCTTGACTGATTTAAGCAATAATTGCTACATTCTCCAATATCTTAAGGTAATGGTGAACAAGAAAACAAGAATCTGGAGAGGTGACGGAAAGGAGAGGAAGGTGGCAGGAAAAAGAGGTTTGAGTAATTAAAAAATGGTTATTTAAAATAGATTGTATTTTGCATGCTAACGAGAATGCCATCCAACCTCTGGGGACAGAGAAGATACAACTCCTCATTTCACACATTTATGATGCAAGATTAACCATCTGTTAAAAACTCCAAACAAAAAAAAACTGTCATAAGAATAATCCAACTTCTTTTCCTTCCAAGGATTTTCATTTTTAATGATATAGAAATATGAACCTGTGAAAACATATACACATGACCATGCATTCTCTGACTGAGAGCCATCTTCACATCACACCCAAGAAAGCAGCATTTGTTGACTTTAAGTTAGAGAGATCAAAACAGACCTATAGTTCAATATATGCCATTTATTTCTTTATTCCCCTCTTTATTCACTCCTCCCTCAGCACTTATGCATATATCTGTAATTCATTTATTGTATATTAATGTCTATCTCCCCCTCTAGACTCTAAGCTCATTAGTAATGATAATAATGATGGTATTTGTTGAGCGCTATGTGCCAAGCACTGTTCTAAGTGCGAGGGTAGATAGAAGGTAATCAGGTTGCCCCACGTGGTGCTCACAGTCTTAATCCCCATTTTTCAGATGAGGTAGTTAAGGCACAGAGAAGTTAAGTGACTTGCCCAAAGTCATGCAGCTGACAGTGGCGGGTTCAGGATTAGAACTCACGACCTCTGATTCCCAAGCCCGTGCTCTTTCCACTAAGGTCATTGTGGGCAGTGAACTTGTCTACTAAGTCTGTTATATTATACCCTAATTAGTTGTTAGTTCAGTGCTCTGTCCTCAGTAAGCCCTCAATAAATATGATCGATTGATTAAATAATGTAATTGCAAGAGTCCTGAAATGATCAAATGAACAAACTAAATCGAACTCTGATGCAGTTATTTGCTATTTCAAATGACTCTGCCCACAAGTTTCTTGTCTTGTCTTATGCTATCGAGTTGTTTCCAACCCCTAGCGATGCCACGGAACATCTCTCTCAGAACGCCCTGCTCTCCAACTGCAATCGTTCTGGTAGTGGATCCACAGAGTTTTCTTGGTAAACATAAGGAAGGGGTTTACTATTGCTGCCTTCCCTGCAGTACACTTCAGTCTCCAGCCTCGACTCTCTCCCGTGCCGCTGCTAACCAGCACGAGTGAATTTTGACTTGTAATACATTGCCTTCCATTCTCTAGCCACTGGCCAATCTAGGAATGGAATGGTTCATTCATTCATTCAATAGTATTTATTGAGCGCTTACTATGGTTAGGCCTCTGCTTCACTCCCCCTCCCGTAGCTGAGACTGGGAAAGATCTGGACACTCTCCAGGTGCGACCATGAGAGGGGTCCCACAAATGTCAACTTCTTCAAATATTCTACTGTAAGATTCTCCCAAATCAGAGAGGAAGCATTGGGTTCACAGCTCTGGTTCTGAAATAATTTTCTATTCAGACCATATGCGAAAAATAGATCAAGAGAGGGCATTGAATGTGGTTTCTTCCTTCATGAATTAACTCCTACTGTTTAGTAAAGTGCTGTGCCTTTAGCAATTTCACATTACAGTTATCACATCTACTCATTACACAGGTCATCCCTTTCCATCTCCTTAGGTGAGTAAGAGAGGCAGGAGGCAGGAGAAAGGAAGAAAATCATTGAGAAGCAGATAGCATATTAGATTGAGCATGGGCCTGGGAGTCAGAAAGTCTTGGGTTCTTATTCCAGCTCTGCCACTTGTCTAATGACCTTGGGCAAGTCTCTTCACTACTTTGTGTCTCAGTTACCTCATCTTAAAATGGGGAAGGGGCATGTGAGCCTGTTGTAGGACAGAGAACATGTCCAACCTGATTTACTTGGGTCCACCCCAGCTCTTAGAACACTGTCTGGCACACAGTAAGTGCTTAACAAATGCCACTATTATTATTATTATAGAAGCAGCATGGCTCAGTGGAAAGAGCTTGGGCTTCAGAGTCAGAGGTCATGGGTTCAACTCCCGGCTCTGCCACTTGTCCGCTGTGTGACTGTGACTGTGGGCAATCACTTCACTTCTCTATGCCTCAATTACCTCATCTGTAAAATGGGAATTAACTGTAAGCTTCACGTGGGACAACCTGATTACCCTGTATCTACCCCAGCGCTTAGAACAGTGCTCTGCACATAGTAAGTGCTTCACAAATACCAACATTATTATTATTATTATTGTTATTGTTCAGTTCAAACTAAATAATGATGTTGCATTTTTTAAGTGCTTCCTATGCACCAAGCATTGTGCTCTGCACTGGAGCTGATACAAGACAATTAGATCGGTCACAATCCCAGGCATTAATTCAATCATATTTACTGAGCGCTTACCTTGTGCTAAGCACTGTACTGAGTGCTTGGGAGAGTACGCTATAACCCGCACGATCTCCCAATTTAAGTTGGAGGGAGTGCAGAAGGTATTTTATTGAGTGCCCAGCTATTTTATTCCCATTTTACAAGTGAGAAATTATGGCACGAAGAAGTTAAGAGACTTTACCAAGGTGACACAGCAGGCAAGTGGCAGACCCATTAAGAATACAAGTCTCCTGACTCCCAGTGCTGATTTTTCTCCACTAGGCCACGCTACTGACCATATGAAAAGTAATCAGACAAACCTAGTTTACCGGAGTCACCCTGTCAGGCTCCTATACCATGCAAACTTTTTTATTCTTTTCATTTTATTTATTTAGAGTGCTCTATTGTACCTTCTGGTGACACCAGAGCTGGAGGAAAAGGGGGGGACCAGCACCTTGGAAGTGAGGATTCAAAATGAAAAAGGGGTCAGCTGAAGAAATAATTGAGAACAAAGAGAATTGAGTGAAAAAGGAACAAACATAGGGTAATTTGTGTTTAACTCTTAGACTTTGTTTAAATAATAATAATAGTGACTGTGGTATTTGTTAAGCACTTGTTATATGTCAGGCACTGTCAAGCACTGGGTAGGTAAAAGATAATCAGGTCCTACATGGGCTCACAGTCTAAATAGGAAAACAAGTATTGAATCCCCATTTTGCAAATGAGAATACTGAAGCACAGAGAAGTTAAGCAAGTTGCCCAAAGTCATGCAGAAGACAAGTGCCAGAGTTAGGATTAGAATGCAGGCCCTCTGATGTCCAGGCCTGCGTTCTTTCCAGTAGGCCATGTTGCTTCAGGATACCACTTTCTTTAGTAAATGCACAGATGAGTGTGCCATGATGGAAGACTTGTGCCTGGACGCATGTCACTCCAGTAATATCAATGGGTGACCAATGTACTGACAACGTGCAATACTGTATTGGACTAGATTGTTCTCAAACATTCAGAGGTGATACTACTGCACATCTCCTCCAAGAGGCCTTCCCAGACTAAGCTCCATCTTTCCTCTTCTCCCACTCCTTTCTGCAATGCCCTGACTTTCTCCCTTTCTTCTTCCCCCCTCCCAATCCCACAGCACTTATGTATACATCTGAAATTTATTCATTTATACTGATGTCTCTCTTCCCATCTCTAAGCTATAAACTTGTTGTGGGCAGGGAATGTCTTTGTTATTGCTGCACTGTATGCTCCCAAGTGCTTAGTACAGTGCTCTGCCCACAGTGAACAATCAGTAAATACAATTAAATGAATAAATGAATGAATGAAAGATGCTGAGGTCGTATCCTTGCAAATATGGAGGAAAAGGTCATCATGGGAATGACCTTGCCACCCGCATTACTTCCAGCAAAGCACTGCAAGACAAATGTTCAGGAGGTTCAGTCCTCTGGTGAGCCTATTTTGAGGTTGGTGAGGTCAGTACCGTTGAGGACACTTATTCCAGCCCATACACCCTTCAAATAATGCAGCATGGCTTAGTGGAAAAAGCACGGCCTTGGGAGTCAGAGATCATGGGTTCTAATCCCCGCTCTGACACTTGTCAGCTGTGTGACTTTGGGCAACTCACTTAACTTCTCTTTGCCTCAGTTACCTCATCTGTAAAATGGGGATTAAGACTGTGAGCCTCACGTGGGACAACCTCATTACCCTCTATCTACCTTAGTGCTTAGAACAGTGCTTGGCACATAGTAAGTGCTTAACAAATACCAGCATTATTATTCTTATTCTTATTAATGCTGTTTACTTAGCAGTGACGAGAGGCCTGAGATGCTCTGTGTTCATAGGACATTTGGTTAGGGGTAAGAGAAAGAGGTATCCCACGGTCACTAAGGGGACACGAGCTATTTATCCAGTTGTAATGCTAGTTGGTTTGTGCAGAGCTATCCATACCTTTCCTTCCATTTCTCAATCAGTGGTATTTAGTGAGCCCTTACTATGTCCAGCCAGAACACTGTATAATACTGGGAGAGTATAATATAATAGAGTTGGTAGATACATTCCTGCCCACAATGAGCTTACAGTCAGCATCTCACATTGCAATATTGGAGGACAAAATGCCAGGGAAGGCTTGAGGTGGGGCAAGAGGAGAGACATGCGAGAGGGCAAAGGGAGAGGCACCAGAGCCCATAGGAGTCAGGAGCTTACTTTGGAAATGTTTTGGGTTTTAAATCCCAGCCAGACCAAGGTGACGTTTTTAAGCTAGTAATGTGTTACAGGATTCCATTTGCTCTCTAGGTGTGCTATAGTTTACTGGTAAGGGATGGATCTTATTCCATAATGATGTAAGCCTTGCCTAAATGATCCAAATAGAGGCTAGTCAGCTATACACTTCTTGACCTTACAGGGTAGAGACACAATCCTGAACATCCAAAATACATAGAACTTTGAGAATATATAAACTTTGGCAAAGTAGACCTACAAAAGTGTCTATTTGTGGTATCACTAAATACTGTTCATTCAAACCTTCACAGTATCGCTGAAATCTGTCCTTTTATGTTAAGTGCTGGTTAGTTACAGTAACAACCTGTTTCTCAAATATGGCACCCATCTGACTTATATAGGGTTACAGATAGGCCCAGAGACAAACACAGAAATAGACAATAAGGGGTAGGGGTGTAATTTGTATAAAAGGCATTTAATTGGATTATGGTTGTCTGAATGCCCCTATATGTAGATCTGTTGATTTATAGACCTGCTAATAAACCTTGCTTAATGAACCATATCCCCTCTAATCTACATCTGCCAATCATATGACATAATTTGACATTAATATCTACTTCAGTCCATCAAATGGGGGATGGGGGAGCACTTTGGAGAGTACACTAAAACAGTAAAACAAATTCACCACCCACAACAAGCTTACAATCTAGAGGGGGAGGCAGACATTAATATAAATAAATCAATTTGTTCATTTAAATTACTGATTCATTCATTCATTCAATCATATTTATTGAGTGCTTTCTGTGCATACCACTGTACTAAATGCTTAGAAAGTACAATTCAGCAACAAATAGAGACAATCCCTGCCCAAAACAGGCTCAGATTCTAGAAGAGAGGAGTCAGACATCAAAACAAGTAAACAGGCATCAATAGCATTAATATAAATAAATAGAATTATAGCTATATTCACATCACAACAAGTAAACAAGCATCAATATAAATAAATATAATTAACTATGTAAACTTCATTAATAAAAATAAATAGAATCACAATTATAAATATGTACATATATAACACAAGTACTGTGGGTTGGAGAGTGGGTAGAGCAAAGGGAGTGAGTGAGTCAGGGTGATGGGAAGGGGAGGGGGAACAGAGGAAAAGGGGATATGTACATAAGAGCTGTGGGTGGGTGGGAGCAGGTCAGGGTGACACAGAAGGGAGTGGGAGAAATGGAAATGAGGGCTTAGAGAAGGTCTCTTGGAGGAAATGTGTCTTCACTAAGGCTTTGAAGGTGGGGAGAGTAATGGTCTTTTGCCTAGGTATACAGGTGGTGTTTCAAGCCAGAGGCAGGATGTGGGCAAGAGGTTGGTGGCAAGATAGATGAGATCAAGGTACAGTGAGTAGGTTGGCATTAGAGGAGTGAAGTATGTGGGCTGAGTTATAGTACAGGAGTAGTGAGGTGAGGTATGAGGGGGAAAGGTGATTGAGTGCTTTAAAGCCGATGGTAAAGAGTTTCTGTTTCATGAGGAGGTGGATGGCACACACTGGAAGGAATTGAGGAGTGGGGAAAGTTGGAGTGAATGTTTTTGTAGAAAAATGATCACGGCAGCAGAGTAGGGACTGGAGTGGGGAGAGAAAGGAGAGAGGGAGGACAACAAGGAGGCTGATACAGTAATCAAGGTGGGAAAGGGTAAATGCTTGGATTAACATCATAGCGGTTTGGAAGGAAAGGACAGATTTTAGTGATATTGGGGAAATTTGAACAAACAGCATGTAGTGATAGATTGTGTGGGTTGATTGAGAGAGAGAAGTCAAGGGTAATGCCAAGGCTATGGACTTGTGAGACAGTAAGGATGGTGGTGCTGTCTACAATGATGAGAAAGTCAGGGAGGGAGAGAGAGGAAGAAAAGATTTGGTGAGAAGAACAGGGGTTCTATTTTAGTTTTGTTAAGATTGAGGTGATGGCCAGACAGCCAAGTAGAGATGTTGTGAAGGCAGGGGGAAATTGGAGGCTGCAGAGAGAGAAAAATGGAGGTATAAACTTGGGAATCATTTGCTTAGAGCTGATAGTTGAAGCCAAGGGAACAGATGACTTCTATAAAGGAGAGGGTGTGGATGGAGAATAGAAGGGGACCCGGAACTGTACCTAGAGGGACTCTCAGTACGTGAGAGGCAGAGGTGGAGCCGGCAAAAGAGGGTGAGAATGAGTCCCTAGAAAGTTAAGAAGAGAATGAGGAGGGGATAGTGTCAGCAAAATCAAGGGGGAATAATGTTTCCAGGAGAAGGTGGAGGTCGACAGTGCCGAAGGCAGCTGAGAGGTTGAGTAGGATTGGGATGGAGTAAAGGCCACTGGGTTTGGAAAAAAGATCTTTCATGACCTTGGAGAGGGCAGTTCCTGTGGAATGGAGGGGATGAAACCCAGATTGGAGGGGGTCAGGGAGAGTTTGCAGGGAGCTGTGGGGTCAATGGAGGGCTCTTTTAGGATAAGGGATGAACCTGCTTGAAAGCAGTAGGGAAGAAGCTATTGGAGAGCAAACAGTTGAAGATGGCTTTGAAGGAGGGAAGAAAGAAGGGGACAAGTAATTTGTTTAGGTGTAAAGGGATGGGGTCGGATGCACAGGTGAAGGGGTGGATTTTGTGAGAAGGAAGGAGATCACTTCTTGAGATACTGCTGGGAAAGATGGGAGAGTTGAAGAAGGGGCAGGATGTGAGAGGGCCTGGAGAGGAGTAGGGGGAAATTTAGAGAGATCATGCCTGATAGTTTCAAATTTCTCAATAAGTAGATGGCCTGGTCATTAAGGTCAAGATATGGGGGCAAGGGACATCAGTTTTGAGGAGAGAGTTAAACAGTTAAACATGTGGAACAACTGGTGAGGACAATGAGTGTGAATGTCGATAAGGATGGAGAAATAACTTGCCAAGCAGAGGAGAGGGCAGTGTTAAAGCACACAAGGATGAGCTTGAAGTAGATGAGGTAAGCCTGATAGCTAGCTTTCTGCCAGCAGCACTCTATGGCTCATGCACAGGAGTGAAGGAAGTGGACTGTGGAAGTGATCCAGGGCTGTGGGTTAGTGGTACAAGATCAATGAAGAGATTGGAGTGAATAAATTGAGTTAAGTAGAGAAGGTGTTGTTGAGGGCATCAAATTGGTCATCAAAGGGAGGTAGTTTAGGTCTGGAGGCAAAATGGGGCATGATGAGTTGAGAAAGTTGAATGGGGTCAAAAGATCAGAGATCTCTGCGGGGGATCAGGACAGAGTAGTGGGGAGGGAGTGGTTGGCAGAAAAGGCAGTTGGGGAGATCGTGGACAGATAGAGGGATTTCAGAGTTGGTGAGGCTATAGATTGCACGGTGACTAGAGGTGATATCAAGCGTGTGTCCAAGTAGGAAGTGGGTGAGCTTGGGTGGAGGAGGGGATCAGCAGAGTTGAGAAGTGATAGAAAATGGACAAAGGAAGGCTGCCAGGAACATCTATGTGAATATTGAAGCCTCCAAGGATCAGTCTAGGGATGTAGAAAGATGGAGGACAAAATTCAGCCATTAGGATGGATCTCCTTCAATTTAGCCATGCACCAATCATGGCTAAATGACAGCAGCATAAACTAAATGGAGAGAACCCAAGCTTTGAAGTCAGAGGTTATGGGTTCTAATTCTGGCTCTAAGACTTGCCTGCTGTGCGACCTTGGGCAATTCTCTTCATTTTTTGGTGCCTCAGGTTCATCTGTAAAATGGGATTCAGTACCTGGTCATGGGTTTGAATTCCGGCTCTGCCACTTGTCAGCTGTGTGACTGTGGGGAAGTCACTTAACTTCTCTGTGCCTGAGTTACCTCCTCTGTAAAATGGGGATTAACTGTGAGTCTCACGTGGGACAACCTGATTACTCTGTATCTACCCCAGCGCTTAGAACAGTGCTCTGCACATAGTAAGCGCTTAACAAATACCAACATTATTATTATTATTACCTCTTCTCCCTCCTATTTAGAATGTGAGACTCGTGTGGGACAAGGACTGTGTCCAACCTGAATATCTTGAAACTGTACCAGAGCATAGTACAACGCTTGGGGCTTCAGTAAGCATTTGACAGATAACATTATTATTACTGATATCATTAGAAGTGAAAGATGTCATTCCTTCTGTCAAGGAGTTTCAAAAGAGTATTCTGTCTTAGGTTATAATTATTATTCTGGGTCCTCTTGCAGCTGGGAAGCAGACTGGTGTAGTGGATAGAGCACGGGTCTGGGAGTCAGAAGGTCATGGGTTCTAACCCTAGATCTGCCACTTGTCTGCTGTGTGTCCTTGGGCAAGTTACTTCATCTGTAAAATGGGGATTGAGATTGTGAGCCCATGTGGGACAGGGACTGTGTCCAACCCAGTTTACTTGTATCCACCCCAGCACTTACTACGGTGCCTGGCAAGTAGTAAGCGCTTAACAAATGCCAAAATAATTAAGAAGAAGAAGAAGAAGAAGAAGAAGAAGAAGAAGAAGAATTAAGAAATGAACATGAAGGCCTTACTATACTCATCTGTTCTTCCCTGTCACAGTTCATGGGCCCTGCATAAATGAGTGGCCTGTCTCAGGGCCCTAGAAAGAAAGCAGACTGTCATAGAAACATGAAAAAGGGGCCTCAAACCTTGGAATGATTGATAGTCCAGTGAACTTCAAACAACTACCTGAATGCTGGAGGCTCATACTTTCTTGACCTTTCAGAGTTTGCTTAGGGAGATTTAAGTGTGTATATTTTGTTTTGCTTTTCAAATAGAAGTTGTTTGCACCTTGCTTGGCCTCTCTGATAAAGCCCCTGAAATTCGATCCCCATGCCTTGAAATGAGTTTGGGAATAGAGCAGCAGCTAGGATATCAAGCAGGCTGGCCACCCCCTGGAGCTAAAGTGATCAGAAAACTCCCAAGGAATCCCATCCTCAGTCAGGACACAGGATTTCTCTCCACTCTGCCTGCTCAAGTTAGTGTAGTAGTGTTGAATCCAAGCCAGACCTGGAGGTGCAGGGTGAAATTATTTACTGATATTAATGTTTTATCTTCCCATCTAGACTGTACGCCCCTGTGGACAGGGAATGTGACTCCCAACTCTCTTATATTGTACTCTCCCAAGCGCTTAGGGCAGTGGTCTGCACATAGTAAGCACTCAATAGATACCAATGATTGACTGATTGGTTGATAGATTGAAATGGTAAGGTAGCTGGGGATTGTGGAAGGGCTCCCTTTTGGTGATCAAATAAGCTCTGGTGCAGGCCCTCCCAAGTTAGCCTTCTCACTGTACTTCTTTTGCCTCCTTCCCCTCTCTCAAGCTTTTTGCCTGACAGAACTCCTTCCCTCTGACTTCAGTCCTCCCCATATTCAAAACCCTCCTGAAAATATCACATCCCCCAACACTCTTGCCCCAGTTGAATCCCAATATCCTAAGTCAAAGGGACCCATCAGCCCCTTTTAGCTCTTAGGAAATGACTCACACTCATTCACAGCCCTTTATATGCATTTATTCAATTGTTCTTTTAATTATCTATTTCATTTTCTCTGTCTGTAATTACTTTTATGTATGAGACGATAAACTCCTTGTGGACAGGGAATGTGTTACTTTTACTTCCCAAATGGTTAGACTGTGCACTGCACTCAGGGTGCAATCAATAAATACTACTACTATACCTCCTCAAGGTGATTTCCAATTTAGCTGGGAGTCAGGCAGGCACAAATATGTTCATATAAGTACACACACACTTAATGAGAGCAAGAAAAAGAATTGATAAATGCCACTGCTAACAAATGCCACTTAAAAACAAAGAGCTAAATAAATAAATCCATGTAATGAATAAATAAATAAATCCATGTAAATGCAAAGATGGTTGCGATAACCTTATCAGCAAAGTATAAATTAGCCAAGGAATGCTTTGCTGAGTAGGCGTTTTTAGGATAGTTTTAAAAATAGGAATAGGTTTTGGTTTGATGGATTGGAGGGGGATTTTTGAGGATACATTTCTGTGTCCCTGTTCCTACAGGTACACTGGGGTCTTTCCTTTGCCCATGATGATATATTTCAGGGAGGATTTTGCAGGGAATCGCTATTTCTAACCACAGCCATCCCTAAATTTAGCTCTACCGAAAAATCAAAGGGAGTTGTGGTGAGGTCTTCTCTCCTCTGGGCCGGGAAAAGCATTTACATACTCACAACTTCCCATAGCAGTTTTGTACATATCTTCCATACCCTATTACTTAAACAGTAACTCATGTACATACACCATTTTCCATGCCACTCCCAGCTGTAAATTATATTATTTCTTATCTCCCTGATTAAATTGAAAACCACCTGATGACAGAAATCACATCTACTAAAGCGACTGCACACTTCCAAGGGCTTATTATGGTACTCTGCTTAATAAATACTGGTGACTGAAAAATGGCTTTGTTAGTCCTTTGCTAGAGACCTGGAGAAGAAGTGAACCCCATATAAACCCATTTAATTTACATTAGATTATACATTTGTAGATTAATATCCTAATATGCTAGAGAAACAGGGTGGTCTACTGGAAAGACCAGAGGCCTTGGAGTCAGAGGACATGAGCTGTAATCCTGGCTCCACCTTGGGCAAGTCACTTAACTTCTCTTTGCCTCAGTTTCCTCATCTGTAAAATGAGGATTCATTCCTTGTACTCCCTCTTAGGCTGTAAGCCCCGAATGGGGCATGGTCTGTGTCTGACATGATTACCTTGCATCTACGCCAGAGTGCAGAACAGCCCTTGACACATAATAAGCACTTAACCAATATCACAATTATTATTATCATTGCTATCATTATTATCACTATTATTACATTTCTGTTTCAGGGAAGCAACCGTTTTCCCCTCTTCTAACCAAGGGTCTTCTCTTAAGGAAATAAAAAACGTTCTCCATATTTTTCTTCCCTTTGTCCTTTAAGGGACATCTATTGCAGTAGGCAAAGAGCTAGGTGTCTTTTGGGGGAAGAGGAGATGTTCTGACCACGGTAGGGCAACCAAGTTTCATCCCGGCTGTATTACCCTGGCTTAGATCATCCTGGGATTCACTTATTATCCCTTGATTTGCCACTCATTCCCGGGCAAGTTTCTGAGGGTATGCAGACTCCATGCGATATGGAAGTGGCTCCTTAGGAGCCAGATTAAATTGTGTGGCTGGCTGGAACAGGTTTACCAGCCACAGTTTACTTACCCCTATTTCAGAGGAAAGTGAGAAATATTCTGCCAGAGAGGGGCAGAATTCCTGAAAGCACACCCACCTCATTACACCACATTCACATTTGGCCCTACAATCCACATGTGTCCAATCCACAGAGGCCCACTAACTTAAAAGATATTTTGCATATAAAAAACACACTAGGGGCTAGTTGCTAGAACTCCAGCCCTGGATATTCGTACACCTGTATGATTAACCTTCAACTCCTGAGTCTTTTTCAATCAATGTATTGCTTACATGTACAGCTCCATGCTAACTTTTCCCAGTTTCATGACCCCTAAGAATTATCCAAAATTCGAAAACAGTATAACCGGAAGAGAAACTGGAAAACCTTCATGAGCCTCATTCAAGTGCTCTAGTTTTCTTTTGCATTTATGACGGGTTGTGTCTAAATGGCTTTAAATTGTTCAAGCAGCATGGCTTAGTGTATAGAGCGTGGGACTGGGAGCCAAAAGGTCATGGGTTCTAATCCTGACTCCGCTGCTTGTCATCTGTGTGACCTTGGGCAAGTCAATTAACTTCCTGTGCCTCAATTACCTCATCTGTAAAATGGGGATGAAGACTGTGAACCCTACTTGGGAGAATCTGATTGCCTTGTGTCTACCCCAGCACTTAGAACAGTGCTTGGCAAGTAGTAAGTGCTTAACAAATACCAACATTATTATTATTGTTATGAGACTGATCTTCAAAGAATTACTCTAGTAACATCTCCACCGAGAGACGTTCCCCCACTAAGCCCTCATTTCCTCCACTCCCCCTCTCTTCTGCATGGTCTATTCCTCGGGAACTACATCCTTTGAGCATTTCATATTCACCCCACCCTCAGTCCCCCAACATTTATCAGTAATCAGTAATTTATTTTTGTGTCTATCTCCCCCTCTAGACTGTGAGATCCTTGTGGGCAGGGAAAATGTCTATCAACACTGATGGATGTTCCCAACCATTTAGTATAGTGTTCTAAACACAGTAAGCACTCAATACCATTGATTGATTGACCTTCCAAAAAGGAGGTGTGACTGTGAGTGGGTGTGATTGGGTGAGAAGAAAGTCAGTGAATAGGAGTGGGAAGTGAAAACTGAATCACTGTATGCATTTATGTATGTGTACACACACATACATTCACACACTCATATATATATATATATATACCCCATGTAGATATGTGGATATATATATATATATATATATATGTATATTCAATGTTTTCTGAGACTTTTTTGTAAGAAAATATTGCCTGTCTGTTACAGTTCCATAAATGCATCAATTTTTTGGATAGAATTCACTGATTTCTATGCCAAGTGGTACTCTCAAAGATTCTATAAATTCTTAGGGGATTTCAAACTGCAAATGCTAATCTCCTGCCTTGGCATTGGATCTAAAATATATCTTAGCAATGGAAAGTGGTGTTCAGGACTCTGCCTAAGAGATATTTCAAATATCAATTTTATTTTATGGATTCCTGGGACATATGGCCAGAAATCTTTCACTCTTTTTAAAATGCCAATATGTAAATTTTAGATTCTTTCCTAAATTGACCTTTTCACTGATGATTTTAGAATTGCCTTTTGCTTCTCTCTTTAAACTTAGATTTTTGCTCTTTTGGGAAAACTGGTCTTGATTTTCTGGAATTTCAGAGAAGTACAGGCACATATGAAAAGAGCATTATAGATGCTGAAAATGAGGTTATTTAAAGTTTCACTACATTTTTTTGTCTTCAGCCTTTCAGGTTTAGTCTGACAGCCAGGTACAATTCACAGTGACAAATTATCATGACTCCCAGCTCTGCCAATCTCCAATGGCTCTTTCCCTGTACACTCAGACAGACTGATTTTCTCCATTAAAAAAAAAATAAAAGCAAAAATCAGTTGCTTGATCCCCCATCTCCTTCAACTTTTATCCTATGCCCTGTTCCATTCCTATTCATATATCTAGAATAAGCTATATATTCCTGCTGACTTCACTTCCTCTCCACCAAATCTCTTCTCAATCCCCAGCAATCTGACTTCCACTCAGTCCACTCAGACAATACACTGCAAAGGACTTAGTACAGTGCTCTGCACACAGTAAGTGCTCAATAAATGCGACTGAATGTATTGAATGAAAGGACACCAGTGACCTCTTTGTAGCCAAGTCCAAAGAGCTATGCTTCTTTCTGATCCTTCTGGACCTCTCAGCTGCTTTTGACACTGTGGACCTCACCCTCCTCTTCAAAATACTACCTGGTTCTCCTCCTGTCTCTGACAGCTCCTTTTCATTTATATTTACAGGTTCTCCCTTGGCTTTTCTTTCTTGTATTGTGGTCATACCCTCTCAAGATGACACCTGGAGAGTTTCCAGAATTCTACCTGTCCAGTCTCAGCTATAGGAGGGAGAGTCAAGCAGAGGCATTCCTAGCTTGGGCAGTGGCTAGCAAGTGGAAGGCAATCCCACTTGTGCTGGGGAGTAATGGCATGGGAGAGAGTCGAGGAAAGAGGCTCAAGTTTACTGTGCAGAAGAAGGCAGTGGTAAACCACTTCCATATTTTTATTAAGAAAACACTATGGATACACTACCAGAATGATTCCAGATGGAGATGGAACATTCTGGGAATGATGTGTCCATGGAGTTGCTATGGGTAGGAGATGACTTGGCAGCCTAAGACAATACAAGACTGTGGCCATCTGCAGAGTTCCATTCTGAGTCTCCTATTATTTTCACTCTACACTCATTCTATGGAGGACCTCATTCATCATATGGCTCTAGCCTCCATCTTTAAGTACTTAACTCACAAATCTATCTATTTAACCCTGACTTTTTCTGTGCCGTTGGATCTGTACCGTTTGGGCACTTAGTAGTATTCCCTCCACCCCTCAGCCCTACGGCATGTATGAACATATCTCCCTCTCTAGACTGTAAGCTCCTTTGTGGGCAGGGAAGGTGTTTTCCAACTCTGTTGTATTGTCAACTCCCAAGTTCCTAGAACAATCTATTTCCCACCTGTGTATCCTTTCCCAGGGCTGCACAGAGTAAGCACTTCATAAATGCCATTGATTGATTGATTGCAATTCAGCATCTCCTCCTGCCTCCAGACTATTTCCCCTGATCAACCTGTTGGCATCTCAGGCTCAACATTTCTACAGCACAATAATTCATCTTTCCCCTAAACCCACTCCTCCTTACTTTCCCATCTCAGTGAAAACACCACCATCCTCTCTTTGGTATTCCTGGTCCTAAGGAGATAAAACATTAACAGTAATAATAATAATAATGCTGATAATAATGACATTTGTTAAGTGCTTACTGGGCACAAAGTACTGTACTAAGCGCTGGGATAGATACATGATCATGAGGTCCCAGGTGGGGCTCACACTTTAAGTAGGAGGGAGAAAAGGTATCAAATCCCCATTTTGTGGATGAGGGAACTGAGGCCCAGAAAATTTAAGTGACCTGCCCAAGGTCACACTGTAGACAAGTGGCAGATCTGGGATTAGAATCCAGGTCCTCTGACTCCCAAGTCCAGGCCCATGCTCTTTCCACTCAGCCACGCTGCTTCACACTTCACCTTGAGACCATGGTGAAGTAGAGCAAGAATTAAAACCCAGGCTTCTCCTAGACAAATCCAACCCTTCCTCTGACATGAAGTTTTTCTTCTGCACACCCAAACTACTCTGCCACATAGCTCTCAGGACATCTTCTGCTCCAGCCAGGCACTAGGAGGGGAAAGGGAGTTGGCAAGAATGGGGGGTTCCATCCCCCATGATGGCAGGAGGGGAGCCTTAGCTGGTGGAGGGGAGACCTAAGCTCAACATAAAGTTTGAGTCGGTTGGTAATTTTGAAGACCTGAAGGGATGAAGTGTTTCCTGAATGAAATGAGGGTTCATTTACCATCCCAATACCCTTGTCTTCACTTTCTACAATATGGCTAACTTAAATAAAGGCTGATTATCTAAACAGATGACTTTGGTTCCACACTACTCTCTGTGCAAAATGCAAAATGATTCCATAGACTCTCTGTTTTAATTTCTGGCTCAGAGAGCTTAAAAACACTTAGAAGATCTTCTTGGACTTTTGTTCTGTTCTTTGCCTTGATAAATATAGTGATATAAATATCCAATTAAATTTAATTTCTGGCAGGGTTTATTCATTTATGCACTCAGGGTTTCCTTTCTTATACAAGCAACTAACGGAAGAAATCCAAATTTTCTCTCCCTGTCTCCACGTCAAACTACTGCTGCCCATATCCAGCAATGTGTACTGGAACGACTCTGTAAAGAAAACCCTATCTTGCATTGCTTGAGGTTCTAAATGCACCAGGTTGTCATGCAGTTTGGTGACAAAGGAAACAAGTAATTAACGATTGGGCCCATCTAACCAATAGCAGTTTATTCAAATTTGCATTCCTGTAAGTAACAGTGAAAATCAAGATAAGCTAGAGGAAGGGGATACCTTTTCTTTTTTATTTAAATCCTAATGCTTCAATCTACCCAAATGTCAAGGAAAATGAAACAGAAAGATCCCAAACTGCTGGTGTGTGCTGGACTCCATTTGGTCCTCTTCAATTAACATAACTCAATGTAAATGGCTATATAAATCAAGTGTTGTATTCAGCAAATATTGTCCCTTGAAAAAATCTGGTCTGATCTCAAGGTGGTCCAGGCATGGATCAGAATTCAAGGGAAGGCATAATTGCAACCATTCCATCCTCAATTAATATTTAGTAATCAGTTGCCTGACCTTATGGTGAAAATTATACCCCCCCCCCAAAAAATCTTCCACATTAGGGTTCCCCATTCCCGTTAGGGCAGAGAACATATGTTGCTCCTGTTGTACTCACCCAAAGGCTTAGTGCAATACTGAGCACGCAATAGGAGATCACTAAATACCACTAATGGATTGATAATTTACATAGAGAATTTTTAAAAAGAGCTAAACACCAGTTGCCCAACCCTTGCCTACAACTTGACACACCTTTCTGAATTTCCAAATGTAGATTAATCACACCGTGGATGAGCTTCAGATTAATCACACAGTGGATGCGCTTCACAAATTTGAACCAATAGGTGGGGAATATATTTCTTAGTCTCCCAAGCTTTTAGTACAGTGTTCTGCATACAGTAACCTTTCAATAAATGATTGACTGACCAACAGTACCTTTTAGGTAGTCATGATATTCACGATGTACTTACTATGCACTAAACACTGTAGTAGATCTGTCATTTTGGTTTTAGTCAATCAGTGCAAAACACTGTACTAAGCAGTTGGGAGTGTGCAGCAGAAGCAAGATGCATTTTCCCCATTCTCAAGGAGTTTACAATTTAATTGGTGAGTTATATAATTCGCTTACAGTTCAAAAATTGCATTCTTGAAAACTCCTACATTAACAAAAATATGCATTGTCAACCATTGTTTCAGTGTTTTTCAAGAGATTATGGAGAAAATGGTTTGAAATAAGTGTGGTACTTCTTTAGTGCTTGATAGACTGTGAGCCTGTTGTGGGCAGGGAATGCCTCCATTTGTTGCTGAATTTTACTTCCCAAGTGCTTAGTATAGTGCTCCGCACACAGTAAGTGCTCAATAAATACGAATGAATGAATAACTGAACAGTTATTGAATCTCCATTTTGCAGATGAGGGAACTGAGACACATTGAAGTTAGGTGACTTGTCCAAGGTCACCCAGCAGTTACATGGCAGAGTCATGATTAAAACCCAGGTCATCTGACTTGCAAACCCATGCTCTTCCCATTAGGCCGTACTGTTTCTCAAAGACAAGAATGGGAACAGTACATGGAGGGGGTTAATGATGCTTGAGTTCTGCCTCTAATGTTTGTTCAAGCTGTTTGAATTGTGGTACTATTTCAGAAATCAGAAACACTCAAATCCACTGTGTGGCTTGTCAGTCTTGAAGTCTCAGGACAGGGACTCAACTGAAAAAAAAATCTTCTTCTTCCTATTGGGAGACCCCACAGCATCATCAACTTGTAACTGATTAAAATTCACTGTTTCCAGGGAACGTGAGGTACTTGAAGCATAAACACTTGCTATTAGTTCACTGTACCATGCTATCTAATTGATAAAGTTTCTGATTCAGAAACACAACGTAATTCCAGTGTTGTCTAGATGATGGAGCACAGGCCTGGGAGTCAGAAGGACCTGGGTTCTAATCCTGACTCTATCACATGTCTGCAGTGTGACCTTGTCCAAGTCACCTAACTTCTCTGTGCCTCTTTTATCTCATCTTTAAAATGGAGATTAAGAGTGTGAGCCCTGTGAGACAGGGACTGTGTCCAACCCAGTTACCTCATATCTACCCCAGCGCTTGGCAAATAGTAGGCACTTAACAGATACCATTATTAATATTATGAATCTTTTTGAGGGATCGTGAAAACTTCCAGTGGTGGCCCACAAAAAGAAACTCCTGACCCCAGGCTTTAAAGCACTCAATCAGCTCTGTCTTCCTCCTTTCTACCCACCCTCTTCTGTCTTCACATACCCTTGTGCACTCTCTGACCCTCTCCATCTAGCCTACTCTCTGTGCCTCACACACATCACAAACCTCTCTCTTCACGTCCAACAAACTATAGCTCTTCCCATCTTCAAAGCCCTTCTGCGATCAATTGATCAATCAATTGTATTTATTGAACATTTACCATATGCAGAGCACAATACTGCCTGCTTGGGAGAGTACAGTATGATAGTATAATAGACACATTCCCTGTGCACAACAAACTTACAGACTAAAGGAATAATTTCTTATCCAGGAGGATTTTCAGAGCAATTGTTGATCTTCCCACCTTTCATCTCCTCAACTACCACCTTGGACAATCTGGGTCACCTAATCTCTTAAATTATCCCACAAAATGCCACGATTGAGTATAATAAGGAAACAGCATGGTCTTTTTGATAGTGCACGGGCCTGGGAGTCAGAAGGACCTGGGTTCTAATCCCTGCTCCTCCACTTGTCTGCTGTGTGACCTTGGGCAAGTCACTTAATTTCTCTATGCCTCAGTTACTTCATCTGTAAAGTGGGGATTAAGACTGTGAGACCCAGGTGGGGCAGGGACTGTGTCCAACCTGATTAGCTTGTATTCATTCAATTGTATTTATTGAACACATTGTGTAGTGAGCACTGACTATGCTGACTTGGGATAATACAATGCAACACTAAACAGACACATTCCCTGCCCACAACGAGCTTACAGTGTACGGGGAGGAGACAGACATTAATATAAATAAATGAATTACAGAAATTTACTTTGGTGCTGTAGAGCTGGGAGGGAGGATGAACAAAGGGAGCGGGTCAGGGTGACGCAGAAGGGAATGGGAGAAGAGGAAAGGGGGGCTCAATCAGGGAAGGCTTCTTGGAGATGTGCCCTAAATAAGGTTTGAAGGTGGGGGAGAGTAATTATCAGCTGGATTTGAGGAGGGAAGGCATTCCAAGCTAGAGGCACAATGCAAGGGGTCAGCGGTGTGATACACGAGATCAAGGCACAGTGTGAAGGTTAGCATTGGAGGGAGTGTAGTGTGAGGGCTGGATTGTAGAAGGGAGGGAAACGAGGTGAGGTAGGAGGGGGTGAGGTAGTTGGGGGCAGGGTGACTGAGTGCTTTCAAACTAATGGTGAGGAGTTGTTTGATGTTGAGGTATCTACCCCAGTGCTTAGAAAAGTGCCTGAAACATAAAGAAGCAGCATGACCTACTGTGGATAGAGCATGGGCCTGGGAGTAAGAAGAACCTGGGTTCTGATCCTGGCTCCTCCACTTGTCTGCTATGTGACTTTGGGCAAGTCACTTCACTTGTCTGTGCCTCCGTTCCCTCATCTGTAAAATGGAGATTGAGACTATGAACCTCATATGGGACAGGGACTGTGTTCAATACAATTTGCTTATATCCCCTTCCAACACTTAGTACAGTGCCTGGCACATAGTAAGCACCTAACAAACATATAATAATTATTATTATTATTACTATTCCTGCCTGTTTCTGTCTCGGTGGTTAAACCGTAAATTCCTTAATCCTATTGAGCTCTCTCAAGTGCTTTGGTCAGTACATAGTAGTTCAGAAAATGCTTTTGATGATTATGATGAAGGCATTCCTCTGCAACTGTGATGTGATGTGGCCAAGGCACAGCCATATAATGTCATTATGTTCTACTATTCTTTCATTGACTCTTACCCAAGTGCTGCACTCTGTAAGTCACATTCTGGCCGGATTGTCTCTGAAACATAATGAGATCACACACAGTACCTGTCCCACACACGGCTGACCATCTCATTGGTGAAAGACATATGCATAAAATAATCAGTCAATCAATCACTGGTGTTTATTGAGTACTTACTGTGTGCAGAGCATTGTACTAAGCACTTGAGAAAACCAAATTCAACTGAGTTGGTAGATATGTTCCCTGCCCACAATGAGTTTGCAGTCTAGAGTAGGAGACAGGTGCTAATATAAATAATAATTTATGGGTATGAACCTAAGTGTTCTGGGGCTGAGGGTGTGGTGAATACTATATGCTCAAAGGGTACAGTGAATGCCAAATGACAATTAATTACAAATTCACCAGTTCAAAATAAAATGTTACTATAAGTAGCCAAACAGTTCTTAAGATTCTCACGGCTCTAGGCCACCAATCCTTGGTTACTAACTGTAACAGTGTTCCCTGCGATGAAATGATAGGAGTCAGACTTCACTCCTACAGTGTTAATGAACAAGCGCTGGGTGGCTGCTTTGTGGAACTTGAAGTCTCAATACTATGGGCAATTGGGATCCTGTCGTGCAAGCTTCCGACTATTTTCCCTCTGTGTGCTTACCCATCCCAGGAATCCACCTGAATGATTAATTATTTATATCAATGCCTGTCTCTCTTTCTCCCACTCTAGATGGTAAACTCTTTGTGGGCAGAGAACATGTCTATCAACTCTTTTTTTAACAGTATTTCTTTAGTGCTTATTATACGTTAAGCCCTGTTCTAAGGACTGGGGTAGATACAATTTATCAGGTTAGACACAGTCCCTGTCCCACCCACATGGGGCTTACAGTCTCAAATGGAGGAAGGATTTAATCACCATTTTAGAGATGACGTAATCGAGGTATGGAGAAGTTAAGTGATTTGCCCAAGGTCACACAGGAAGCATTTGGCAGAGCTGGTATAAGAACTCAGGACTTCTGACTTCCAGGCCTGTGCTTTTTTCTTTAAACCAAGTTGCTTCTTTTTCATAATACTCCCCAAATAATAACAATAATGATAATGTTGGCATTTGTTAAGTGCTTACTATGTGCAGAGCACTGTTCTAAGCACTGGGGTAGATACAGGGTCATCAGGTTGTCCCAAGTGTGGCTCACAATCTTCATCCCCATTTTACAGATGAGGTAACTGAGGCCCAGAGAAGTTAAGTGACTTGCCCACAGTCACACAGCTGACAAGCGGCAGAGCTGGGATTCAAATCCATGACCTCTGACTCCCAAACCCGTGCTCTTTCCACTGAGCCACATTGAATGCTTAGTATAGTGCTCTGCACACAGTAAGTGCTCAATACATACCATTTATTGACAGCTTGATTGCAGCCAGAGCTCACAGAAACCTTCAAAATTGTATTTGTAGCAACAGTCGTAACATTTATTGAGCAACTACTCTGACCATGCCTCTTACTGTACAAGGCATTTGAACAAGTTCCTGGCCTGCAAGAATTTTACATTTTAGTGGAGGGGGCAATTAAATGCATTAAAATAAATAATTTGAGTAAAACTATGGACAGTCCCTCTAGACTGTGATCTTGTTGTGGGTTTAGGGAATGTCTGTTCTATTGTATTCTCCCAAGTGCTTAGTACAGTCCTCTTCACACAGTAAGTGTTCAGTTAATGCTGTTGACTGACCGATAAGTGCTCAGGAAGGTGGTAACACATTCACAAACCCATAACCCATCCCACAAATCTTCCAGTCAATCAACCATTGCCCCTGCCCTCCTCCCTTCCTTAACTTCTATTTTTAACCACTCAATCTCCAATGGCTCCTTCCCCTCTGCCTTCAAACATGCTTACGTCTCCCCCATCCTAAAAAAACCCGCTCTTGACCCCACTTCCCCCTCCAGTTATCGCCCTATCTCCCTACTACCCTTCCTTTCCAAAATCCTAGAACGAGTCGTCTACAATCGATGCTTAGAATTCCTTAACTCCCATTCTCTCCTAGACCCCCTCCAATCTGGCTTCCGTCCCCTCCACTCTACCGAGACTGCTCTCTCTAAGGTCACCCGTGACCTCCTTCTTGCCAAATCCAATGGCTCCTACTCCATTATAATCCTCCTTGACCTTTCTGCTGCCTTTGACACTGTCGACCATCCCCTCCTCCTCCATACCTTATCTCACCTTGGCTTCACGGACTCCGTCCTCTCCTGGTTCTCCTCTTACCTCTCTGGTCGGTCCTTTTCGGTCTCTTTCGCTGGCGCCTCCTCCCCCTCCCATCCTTTAACTGTTGGAGTTCCTCAAGGGTCAATTCTCGGCCCTCTTCTGTTCTCCATTTACACTCACTCCCTCGGTGAACTCATTCGCTGTCACGGCTTTGACTACCATCTCTACGCAGATGACACGCAGATCTACATCTCCGCCCCTGTCCTCTTCCCCTCCCTTCAGGCTCGCATCTCCTCCTGCCTCCAGGATGTCTCCACCTGGATGTCGGCCCGCCACCTAAAACTCAACATGAGCAAGACTGAGCTCCTCATCTTCCCTCCCAAACCCGGTCCTCTCCCAGACTTCTCTATCACTGTGGATGGCACGACCATCCTTCCCGTCTCTCGGGCCCGCGATCTCGGTGTCATCCTTGACTCGTCTCTCTCGTTCACCCCACACATCCTATCCGTTACCAAGACCTGCCGGTTTCACCTATACAATATCACCAAGATCTGCCCTTTCCTCTCCACCCAAACAGCTACCTTACTGCTACGGGCTCTCGTTATATCCCGGCTAGACTACTGTGTCAGCCTTCTCTCTGACCTCCCTTCCTCCTCTCTCACCCCCCTCCGGTCTATTCTTCATTCCGCTGCCCGGCTCATCTTCCTGCAGAAACGATCTGGGCATGTCACTCCCCTTTTTAAACAACTCCAGTGGTTGCCTATCGACCTCCACTCCAAACAAAACTCCTCACTCTAGGCTTCAAGGCTCTCCATCACCTTGCCCCTTCCTACCTCTCCTCCCTTCTCTCTTTCTACCGCCCACCCCGCACGCTCCGCTCCTCCGCCGCCCACCTCCTCACCGTCCCTCGGTCTCGCCTATCCCGCCGTGGACCCCTGGGCCATGTCCTCCCGCAGTCCCGGAACGCCCTCCCTCCTCACCTCCGCCAAACTGATTCTCTTTCCCTCTTCAAAACCCTACTTAAAACTCATCTCCTCCAAGAGGCCTTCCCAGACCGAGCTCCTCTTCTCCCTCTACTCCCTCTACCACCCCCCCCTTCACCTCTCCGCAGCTAAACCCTCTTTTCCCCCCTTTCCCTCTGCTTCTCTCCCTCTCCCTTCCCATCCCCTCAGCACTGTACTCGTCCGCTCAACTGTATATATTTTCATTACCTTATTTATTTTGTTAATGAAATGTACATCGCCTTGATTCTATTTAGTTGCCATTATTTTTACGAGATGTTCTTCCCCTTGACTCTATTTATTGCAATTGTTCTTGTCTGTCCGTCTCCCCCGATTAGACTGTAAGCCCGTCAAAAGGCAGGGACTGTCTCTATCTGTTGCCGACTTGTTCATTCCAAGTGCTTAGTACAGTGCTCTGCACATAGTAAGCGCTCAATAAATACTATTGAAAAACCTTCCTATATCCTTTCCCTTGCCCACCCGACTGGGTGCAACAGAATGTGGTTTATGATGTGCCTTGTAAACAGGCTTTGCAGCTTTGGATGTTAGAGCCTGTGATTTAAGGTGCTTATCCTAAAGAAGATAGCCCCACACCTCCCCTTACTTATCTTCCTTTCTCTTCCCCAAATTTGCTGGACTGATACCTCCCCAAGTTCTGTAACATCAGCAAAGCTAAAGTTTGTCTGCATTACTTATTTTTGCTCCCAAAACAAACTGAACCCAATATTTTTTTTTTTTGGCCAGGCGTCTTTTAAAAATTATTTTCTCGTTTGTGGAGAGATCAGAAATGTCTGTAGAGAGCATATTGAATGTTCCTCAGCAAACCCCATTTGCCTTTACATTTCCCTCGACCATCTGGAGTAATTACCTGAATCAAAAATGAGGGAAGAAAAAAAAACAATCAGGAAATAAAAATAATCAAAATAGCAGTACAGATGAGCAGAACTTGGTAAAAGTAAGCTTACTATCTCTATAACAATGATAATAATAATAATAATCTTGGTATTTAAGTGTTTACTATGTGCCAAGCCTTATTAACCTATTTATTTTGTTAAGGAGTTGTACATCGCCTTGATTCTATTTATTGTGATTATGCGTCTTGTTTTTGTCAGTCTATCTCCCCCGATTAGACTGTAAGCCTGTCATTGGGCAGGGATTGTCTCTATCTGTTGCTGAATTGTACATTCCAAGCGCTTAGTACAGTGTTCCACACATAGTAAACACTCAATAAATACTATTGAATGAATGAATGAATGTTCTAAGTGCTGGGGTGGAGACAAGGTAATCAGGTCATCCCACTTAGGGCTTACAGTCTTCATCCCCATTTTACAGATGAGGTAACTGAGCCACAGAGAAGCTAAGTGACTTGTCCAAGGTGACACATCTGACAAGCAGCAGAGCTGGGATTAGAACCTAAGGGGCACTATTCCAATCTTAACAGTTCCAGCAATTTGGGTGAAACCTTTATTTTGTCCTTGGCACTTCTAAGTGTGATCCTTGTATATTCAGTTCTCACAGAATGTGGATATTATTTTCTTGAAAAACATCACATTAAGGAAAACACGCTATTGTCTCTGTTCCTTGATTGAATGCAACCGTTTTTTTCCAGTATTGCCTCACGTTCTTTCCAGGCTAACACACATTGTCAGAAGAATGTTCACAATTCTCCAGCAGTGTTGTATACCAAATACATAGTGAAAATATGGTACAGGAGTATTGATTGCACAGCAAAAGCAATAATGTAGTTAACACTAATCAGTGTGTTGGTAGATTAGCTAGGGAATGGATTTAAAGCTAGAATCTAAATGAGGTTGGACTTCTATGGTGCTCCAGATGTATATTCTGGAAATGACTATATGATATGATCATCATCATAATATTAGTAATAATAATAATTGTAATAATACGTCTATCCCCATAACCTTGGGAGTTATGAGCGACCAATAGGACAATGATTCTGTTTAGTACTAGCTCACTAAAAATCAGGCCATTCTTTAATTCTGAAGTTAGTTTCTCCAGCAGGGTTTGAGGTCTATGGATGTACCATATGAACAGTAGCTCACACTACCAAGGCTTAGAAAGTTTGCGTTGGGTTGGTAAATAAAAGATTCCAGTACTGAGGACGTTACCAAAGGTCTTTCTTGGAGAAATCCATTCCCTCTATGGAAAACTTTATGCCTCCATTCCTTCTCCAAAGTATACACTGTTTGGCAATTGCACATATTTTCATTACACATTTTGATTGGACATTATAAGGAGTTAGGGAACATTTGTTTGACTGCAAGAGTCTGTATGCATAAAGTGTGACTTAGTGTCATAAAAAAACAGTTGTGTAATGTGTCTGGCACTAGATATGGTGAATACTGTAATACTGTTCAAGCCCCACTTTATAGGAGAACTGGATAAAACTTGTGTTTACCTAACTAAACAAAACAGAAATATTGCATTGTTGGTCAGAATAAATGATTCCACTAACATCCTGCAGGGATTTCATTAAAAGGCTCCAGAAGTTTCTCTGTGGAGTATGGTTAACTAAAATAAAATGATCAAACTGGTGAGGAAATAACGAGTGCCTATTTAAAAAAATAAAAGGTTTATAATTTCTCTGTTTTTCAGATACACTGCCTATTTTTGATTTGTTATAGAATTCTTTACTTATGAAAATTACACAACAGGCCAAGAATATGTGTGTTTCCCTATAATTAGAGCCAATTATGAAGACTGAATGAAGAACCATTTTTTGAGATTTTGTGATCAAAATCACACCCAAACCTGTCAAGAAAGTCAAAATAGCAACCAACCATCTGGACATTTAGTGCACATCAATCAATTGCCTTAGAATGGTAATTTTAGGAGCCAGCTTGACCAAGTAAAATTAATTCCTCACCATTCTGCTGCAAGGGATGTGTTCCAAATAATTCCTTTGAACAAATATTTTCTGCTAGATGACTAGGAATTTTCTGTATAAAATGTTTTTTGTCTGTCTGGTAGATATCCAAATTGGTGTCAATCTCAGCACAGGGAGATAAAAAGTGTCCCTCAAATGCATGAAGTAGATTATCGAGTTGCATCACTATGGTTCGAATCTGAGAAGGCATTTTTTAAAATGACATTTGCTAAATGCTTACTATGTGTTCCAACTTCTGGAGTAGATGCAAGTTAATCAGACTGGATAAAGACCTTGACCTACATGACCCCAGCCTAAGTAGAAGGGAGAATAAGTTTTGAATTCCTATTTTGCAGTAGAGGAGACAAAGGCACAGATAAGTTAAATGATTTGCCCAAGGTCAACCTATTATTTGGCCACTCTATTTCAATTTCTATTTTTTGCCATACAGTCAAAGCAAAGTCATCATCGTTATTGACACCATCATCATCATAGTTATCAGTACAAGTGATACATCCAGTCCTTAGAACAGTGCTTGGCACGTAAAATGTACTTAACAAATATGATCATTATTATTCACAAGGTATAAGGAATTGAGGAACAGGAAAGATATAGCCAACCCCTGGAATCTAATAACAGTGGTGACATGATTAGAAAACATAGTTTTCATTAAATATGTTGAAAACTGAGCCTTCCACAACGACATCCAGAAACAGTAAAAACTTTGTTACTTGGATAGACTTAAGGCCATTTAACCAGTCTGGACTAAGTCTCTATTTCCTCAAGCAAGATTATTAAGGAGCCAGTTGCTTTGAAAGACTTACTTCTGGCTTACCCAGGAATTGGGGATTTTTTTTTTTCTTTTAGTAGTATTGTTGAACACCTCCTGTGAGTCAGGCATGTACTAAATGCTGGGGTAGATCCAAGCTAATCAGGTCAGACACAGTCTTTATCCTTCATGGGATTCACAGTCTTAATCCCCATTTTACAGATGATGTAACCGAGGCACACAGAGGTCACTGAGTTGCCCAAAGTCACACAGCTGTTTTGTGCCAGAGCCAGGATAAGAACCCAATTCTTCTGATCACCCCAGGCCTGTAGCCTCTCCATTAGGCTAAGCTGCTTCTCATATTGGCAAAGGTGAATAAAAAATAATTTGTGATAGAAAATTGGTATCAAAACACATCTAGTGAAAATCCTGTCTATTTCTAGTTGTGAAGCTAGAATGTTTTTTTCTTAAAGGTGGAGTGAGGAGCAATGTGAATGAGTTTGAATGAATATTTGCTTCTGTCTGAGGTTACAGGAAAAGGAGAATTGAAATTCAGTACAACGGGGTCTATCAACTTGTTATATTGTACTCTCCCAAGCACTTAGAACAGCTCTTCACACAGTAAGTGTTCAGCAAATACGAATGATTTAGGGAATTTGGAGTGAAAAGAGAAATAATAGTCATACTACCTTACAAATGTCGCTCCACTGACCAGGTCCGTTATCGTTGACTGCACGGACCTTGAAAAGATATTCAGTATTAGGAGTCAAGTTATGTAGCTCAAGATGTTGTTCCTTTATGTCACTGATTTGTCCACTTAATTCTGACTTAGTATTGCTGGGAGAATAATTAATGAGCTCGTAGAATTCCATCTCAAAGTAATCCACATCTTCCATAGGGCATGTCCAGTAGATCTATGGAAAAAAAGAAAATCTATGTGGCTCTAGTAGCTCTGGTTTATTCTCTGGGATGCCTTTAAAGTGTGCATGTTTTGACCTTTCTGGTTTGTTTTAAATGAATATGAGAGGATGAGAGTAGATGAGGATATAGGGGAATGATGGCAGAGATGAGGAAGAGCTAACATCGAGGAGCAAGACTGATACCTTCTCTGTCACATTTGGCAAATGACTTAATCTGTCTGGACTTTTGTTACTAAACAAAAATAATGAGTACAACAATACCATTTTTTTCATATCTTACCATTTGTATTTGAAAAGGTGCCACTTTTAAATGATACCTGAAATGAAGCAGCCTTAATTTGTAATAATGTTACTATAAGCAATGTTAATAAAAATGACAAGCACTGAATGATTGGGCCTGCTTGGGACAAACATGTTTTAAAAGATCATTTTGCAGGAGAAAATGTTATTTTGGATTTAAATATGGTGCAGGTGTAATGGTAAACTCCAAACTAATCTTAAGTAAAGTGCTCTGCACAAAGTAAGTGCTCAATAAATACGATTGAATTAATGAATTAGTGGAAAATTCCCTCCATAGATCAGACCTCCTGAGAAGAAAGTGTTCTAGTGTCACTTCCAAGCCCAGCAGGATCCTGGCATGGATATGTACCCTTTTGTTTGTTTGTTTCTTTGTTTGTGATGGCATTTGTAAAGTGCTTACTATGTGTCAAGCACTGTTGTAAGTATTGGGGTAGAAATAAGATTGGGAAGCAGCGTATCATAGTGGGTAGAGCATGGGCCTGGGAGCCCGAAGGTCATGAGTTCCTGCCACTTGCCTGCCATGTGACCTTGGGAAAACACTTCCCTTTTCTGGGCCTCAGTTATCTCATCTCTAATATGGGGATTGAGACTGTGAGCCCCATATGGGACAGGGACTGGGTCCAACCTGATTTGCTTGTATCCACCCCAGTGCCTAATACAGTGCTTGGCACATAGTAAGAGCTTAACAAATTCCATTATTATATAAGATAATCAGGTTAGAAACAGTTTCTGTCCCACATAGGACTCACAGTCTAAATTGGAGGGAGGAGGATTAATCCCCATTTCACAGATGAGGTAACTGAGGCACAGAAAACTTAGGTGACTTGTCCAAAGTCACACAGCAGACAAGTGGCAGTCAGGAGATTAGAATCCAGGTCCCCTGACTTCCAGGCCTGTGTTCTTTCCACTAGCCCATACTGTTATGTGTTCCTGAGATACAATCTGCATTCCAGGCTTTTCCACCCAAGCTACTTCCGTCTCTTTTTCTAACATCTCAGAGTAGCCTCTAAACAATCAGTGGTATTTATTGAGCTTTTATTCAGCTCAGGGAACTGTATGAAGCCCTTGGCTCAGTAGAAAGAGCACGAGCTTTGGAGTCAGAGGTCATGAGTTTGAATCCCAGCTCTGCCACTTGTCAGCTGTGTGACTGTGGGCAAGTCACTTAACTTCTCTGGGCCTCAGTTACCTCATCTGTAAAATGGGGATTAAGACTGTGAGCCCCATGTGGGACAACCTGATTCCCTTATGTCTACCCCAGTGCTTAGAACAGTGCTCTGCACATAGTAAGTGCTTAGCAAATACCAACATTATTAATAATAATGATGGCATTTGCTAAGCACTTACTAAGTGCGAAGCACTGTTTTAAGTGCTGGGGGGGATACAAGGTGATCAGGTTGTCTCACGTGGTGCTCACAGACTTAATCCTCATTTTACAGATGAGGTAAATGAGGCACAGAGAAGTGAAGTGACTTGTTCAATGTCACACAGCTGACAAGTGGTGGAGCCGCCATTAGAACCCATGACCTTTGACTCCCAAGCCCAAGCTCTTTCCACTGAGCCACATACAACAGTATTGGTAGACTTGTTCCCTGCCCACAAGGAGTTTACAAGCACAAGGTGGTGAACTGCAGGATAAAGAGGGATAGCTTAAAAGGCTACTAGAACTGTTGAATGGCAGCTCTTCAAATGACAGGCTCTTGGACCAGACAGGAGTCGTGAATGAGAGTGTTATTTCATGGCACAAATGTTTTAACTGATGCATTTATTTAGTTTCATTAATGTCTTTCCCCCCCTCTAGACTGCAAGCTCATTATGGGCAGAGAAGGTGTCTCTTAACTGTTATATTGTACTCTCCCAACTGCTTAGTACAGCACTCGGCACATAGTAGTAAACTCTCAATAAATACCACTGATGACAGTGATGCTCTGTACACAGTCAGTTGCATTTATTGAGTGTTTACTGTGTGCAAAGCACTCTACTAAATGCTTGGGAGAGTACAACTGAACAATAGAACAGATACATCTTCCACCCTTTCATTCATTCATTTATATTTATTAAGTGCTCACTGTGTGAAGAGCACTCTACTAAGCACTTAACCTTACTAAACTAGACCCTTCTAACCCTCCTATCTGAACAGCTACTTGCCTATAAGTCTAGGAAGGATAAAGCTGACCATAAAGCAATTCTGAGCAGCCTGCCCAGGCAAAAGGAGGAGGGGGGGACATATTGAAAAATTAGAAGACATGATCCCTGCCCTCCAAAAGCTTACAGTCAAATGGAGAGGGTAAACAAACATAAATAAAGACAAGAAGACACATTAAAACTGTGACCTAAGCAATTACTGAAGAGTTTCAATTATCTGCTCTAATGGAGGGACAAATGCACAGATAAATGAAAATCCAAAGAGTCACCTCTCCGAGAGGAAAATAAAAAAAAAAAACTTGCTGATAAGCACCAGACTTGATGGGCTGTGTCCAGTGCCAAATTTAGAATCAATTGGGTGCTTGCAAAAGGAGGCATGGATTTCTCCCGCAGCAAAAATGGGATCCTAGGCTGACTGATGGGGTGATCCAAGTTATTTTTAGCAAATGCCCAAGGGATTTTAAAAGCATCATGGGGCAAAGTCCAAACTCTTAGTCTTGTGTGTTGAAACTGAAAGGGATGACTTGGTGTGTGTGAGGGTGTTTGTGTGCCTGGGATTGACTTTGAGGGTGGCTACTGAGGAACCCCAAAACTCAGATAAAGGGACAGCAGTGATAAGGGGCACAGATCCCCACTCCCTCCTATCAGCCAGGAGTGGAATTCCAAGAATGCTGTGGAATCAGAACAAGTACAGGCACTTGAAGTTCATGCAAGTAATTCCATATGTGCTCATAGTCTGAGTTCTTGCCAGGAACACCGAGAGAAAACAAGCTTCCTTCTATCATACTCAGTGTGGCGAAATGAAGGGAAAGGAGAATGTTAGAAGTTTTTACCATCCAGTCTCCTAATTTTTTCTAAACCTGGTGTGTGTGTGTCAGGAGAAGGAATGTCCTTCTTTGAGATCAATGTCTCTCTGTGAGGAGGGAGGTGTTCGGAAGGACAAGTGATAATAATGGAAATGGGCAAAGTAGCTAAGAGGATAACTTGCAGAGACAATCTTGATGGCTGGGCAAGTAATTGTTAAAATTGAAGATGTCACATCTTTTTAAAATTCATAAAACTAACATCAGGCTTGAACATAAAATGAATCTCTTGTTTAAAAAATTTCAGATGCTTTTTACATAATATCAGTTCATTCTAGCACACAGGTTTTAAGGGAACTTCTTAAAGCTAGGGTTCAACTAATCAATCAATCAGTCAATCATATTTACTGAGCGCTTACTGTGTGCAGAGCACTGTCTTAAGTGCTTGGCAGAGTACAATATAACAGTATAACACAGTTAAGTAGACACCTTCCCTGCCAACAACGAGATGAGAGTCTAGAGGGGGAGACAGACATTAATATAAAGAAATGAATTACAGCTATACATATTAGAGTGCTGTGGGGCTGAGGCAGGGGTGAATAAAAGGAGGAAATCAGGGTGACTCAAAAGGGAGTAGGAGAAGAGGAAATGAGGGCTTAGCCATGGAAGGGCTCTTGGAGGAGGTATGCCTTCAATAGGGGTTTGCAGGTGGGGAGAATAATTGTCTGTAGGATATGAAAAGAGAGGGCATTCCAGGCCAGAGGCAGGATGTGGGCAAGAGGTCACTGCACCCCTACGAAATAGGGTGAAACAGGTATACCTATCCCCATTTTACAGATGAGGGAACTATGACTCAAAAAGATTAAATGATGTGACCAAGTTCACACAATAGGCTAGGGGCAAAACCTGGATGTCCTGAATTCCAGCCCCATTTTCTTTCCATTAGACTAAGCTGGCACATGCAATGTAAATATTGTAAAGTACTTACTATGTACTAAGGACTGGGGTAGATACAAGTTAATCAGGTTGGACAAAGCCCCTTGTCCCACATAGGCTCATAGTCTTAATCCCCATTTAATAATATTAATAATAATAATGATAATGTTGGTATTTGTTAAGTGCTTACTATGTGCCAAGCACTGTCCTAAGTGCTGGGGTAGATACAAGGTAATCAGATTATCCCACATAGGGCTCACAGCCTTCACCCCCATTTTACAGATGAGGTAACTGAGCCCCAGACAAGTTAAGTGACTTGCCCAAAGTCACACAGCAGATATGTGGTAGAGCTAGGATTAGAACCCAGATCCTTCTGACTTTCAGACCCATGCTCTATCCACTAAAACATGATTTATAGAGTGTTTTCTGTGCCTACTGGGTGACCTTGGGCAAGTCTACGTGCCTCAGCATCCTCAACTGAACAATGGAGATTCAGTGCTTATCCTCCATCCTAGATTATGAGCCTGTGTGGGACAGAGACTGTAACTGATGATCTTGTAGTCTCCTTAGCACTTAGTACATTGCTTGGCACATAGTAAGGGCTTAAAGAGTTCTGCCATTATTATTTTTATTACTAACAAAAGAGAGAAGCAGCATGGCCAGTGGATAGAGCCTGGGAATCAGAAGGACCTAGGTTCCAGTCTCGGCTCTGCCACTTCTCTGCTGCGTAACCTTGGGCAAATCACTTCACCTTTCTGGGCCTCAATTATCTCATCCATCAAATGGGGATTAAGACTGTGAGCCTATGTGGGATGGGGACTGTGTCCAACCTGGTTAACCTGTACTACCCCAGTGCTAATTACAGTGCCTGGCACATATTAAGTGTTTAACGAATATCATTAAGAAAAGAAGAAAATAAAAATAAAACAAGTCCCTGTATTAAAATGGCAGTTCTTACCTTGGCTGCTCTGGGGTAGACAAGGGTCTGGTAGATTAAGACAGAGCCCGGAACCCGGGCAACTTCATCGTTAAATGAATGCCAAGTGTGACAGCTACCACAGTTTTGGCAGTTCCTCTCAGGGCTCTGAACCTCCGGAGGGGCAAGCCAGTAGGCATGTATCCCCTCACACTTCCTGGGAAGCAACGGAGAGTGGATCCCTGGAGGCATTTCATTATACACCCTGTTTGGGTCACAGGGTGTGGGGAGGGACGATAAGGATGAGTTCCTCTCAAAAATTGGCTCACTGCAAATGCTGTGGTTGCTGAGGCCTCCCCTTTGGGGTTCCATCATTTCCAAGTGGTACGGATAAGGGCTCGATTTGTCATTCTCCACCATCGAGGACATCTGGGCGGGGGTCGGGAAGAGGGCGTACAAGCTATCAGCAAGCTTCTTGAAATCCACAAAAAGAGTCGGTTTTTGGTCTTCCTTAAGATGGAGGTTAGGTTGGAAGGTGGTGAGAATCCTGTTTTCTATTTCATCTACTAGTCCTTTGGCTGACTGTAAAAACGCCACTTGACTCGGCTCCATCAGGGCTTCCTTGCAGTATGCTATGAGCCGGTCCATCTGAGACACATTTGTAGTAGTCATACTGATATAATTTTCAATTTCTTTCAGTTTGACTCCGTCGATGTTCTCCAGTGTTTCCATGAAAATTTTCTCCTGCTCCTGAAGAATATGGCGCAGCTTTAGGAAACCGTTCCGGATTTCTTTTCTCTTGATTCCCTTTTCAGTTTTTGAGTTGGTTTTTAACATGGAAAAATCCATCAGGTGATTATCTACGTCGTATCGCACTGGGAAACAAAACAAGGGCAGTTACTTGGGCTTCACATTTCATAAAAGGGTCCCATCATTTTTTTTTTAATACATGTGAAATCCTGTTATGGAGGGAAATCACCATGATAAAATTGGGTATGGGAAGGGAAAGTACACAAAACACTGCTTTATTGTTCTTATTTTATTTTATTTACCGACCCATAGCGGCGCCATGGACACATCTCTCACAGTACGCCCCACCTCCATCTGCAATCATTCTGGTAGTGGTTCCATAGAGTTTTCTTGGTAAAAATACAGAAGTGGCTCACCACTGGCTCCTTCCGCACAGTAACCCTGAGTATCGTCTTTCGACTCTCTTCCATGCTGCTGCTGCCCTGCACAAGTGAGTTTTGAATTGTAGCAGATTGCCTTCCACTCGCTAGCCACTGCCCAAATTAGGAATGGAATGGATTTGCCTCTACTTGACTCCCCCTCCTATAGTCGAGATTGGTAGAGTACTGGCAACTCTCGAGGTGCTACCCTGAGAAGTGCTAGGGAGAGTACAATGTAAAAATATAAAGGATACATTCCCTGCCCACAATGAATATTCTTATTATTATTATCGTCTTTCTAGCATCTTCCTTTATTCACTCCCCTTTCTTGATGAATGTGAATCGAGCAATCTTAACCTACTCTCAAGCTTAACATGTCCAAAACAGAACTCATTTTCTTTCTACCCAAACCCTGTCCTCCCAGTGACTTTCCCATCACTGTAAACAGCACCACCATCTTTCCTGCCTCACAGGTCCGTAACCTTGGTGTTATCCTTGACTCTTCTCTCTCTCATTTAGCCCATATATTCAATCCATCACTAAATTGTTTCGATCCCACCTTCACAAAATCCAAACCACTGTTATGTTAATACAATCACTCATCCTATCCCACCTGGAACTACTGTAACAGCCTCCTTGCTGACCTACCAGCCTCCTGTCTTTCCCCATTCCATTCCATACTTCACTCTGCTGCCCAGGTCATGTTTCTGCAAAAATGTTCAGGACATGTCAGCCCGCTCCACAAAAAAATCCAGTGGTTGCCCATCCCCCTCCACATTAATCAAAAACTTCTCACCATGGGCTTTAAAGCGCTCCACCAACTTGCCCCCTCCTACCTCAACTCACTGCTCTTCTTCTACAATTCAGCCCCCAAACTTCAATCTAACCAAACTAATACTAACCTTCTCACTGAGCCTCGATCAGCGTGGCTCAGTGGAAAGAGCACGGGCTTTGGAGTCAGTGTTCATGGGTTCAAATCCCAGCTCTACCACTTGTCAGCTGTGTGACTGTGAGCAATCACTTAACTTCTCTGTGCCTCAGTTACCTCATCTGTAAAATGGGGATTAAGACTGTGAGCCCCACATGGAACAACCTGATTCCCTTATGTCTACCTCAGCGCTTAGAACAGTGCTCGGCACATAGTAAGCGCTCAACAAATCCTAAAAAAACCCGCTCTTGACCCCACTTCCCCCTCCAGTTATCGTCCTATCTCCCTACTACCCTTCCTTTCCAAAATCTTAGAACGAGTCGTCTACAATCGATGCCTAGAATTCCTTAACTCCCATTCTCTCCTAGACCCCCTCCAATCTGGCTTCCGTCCCCTCCACTCTACCGAGACTGCTCTCTCTAAGGTCACCCATGACCTCCTTCTTGCCAAATCCAATGGCTCCTACTCCATTCTGATCCTCCTTGACCTCTCTGCTGCCTTTGACACTGTCGACCATCCCCTCCTCCTCCATACCTTATCTCACCTTGGCTTCACGGACTCTGACCTCTCCTGGTTCTCCTCTTACCTCTCTGGCCGATCATTCTCGGTCTCCTACGCTGGAGCCTCCTCCCCCTCCCATCCTTTAACTATTGGAGTTCCTCAAGGGTCAGTTCTTGGCCCTCTTCTGTTCTCCATTTACACTCACTCCCTCGGTGAACTCATCCGCTCTCACGGCTTTGTCTACCATCTCTACGCAGATGACACGCAGATCTACATCTCCGCCCCTGTCCTCTCCCCCTCCCTTCAGGCTCGCATCTCCTCCCGCCTCCGGGACGTCTCCACCTGGATGTCGGCCCGCCACCTAAAACTCAACATGAGCAAGACTGAGCTCCTCATCTTCCCTCCCAAGCCCGGTCCGCTCCCAGACTTCTCCATCACCGTGGATGGCACGACCATCCTTCCCGTCCCGCAGGCCCGCAATCTCGGTGTCATCCTTGACTCGTCCCTCTCGTTCACCCCACGCATCCTATCCGTTACCAAGACCTGCCGGTTTCACCTCTACAATATCGCCAAGATCCGCCCTTTCCTCTCCACCCAAACGGCTACCTTACTATTACGGGCTCTCGTTATATCCCGGCTAGACTACTGTGTCAGCCTTCTCTCTGACCTCCCTTCCTCCTCTCTCGCCCCGCTCCGGTCTATTCTTCACTCCGCTGCCTGGCTCATCTTCCTGCAGAAACGATCTGGGCATGTCACTCCCCTTCTTAAACAACTCCAGTGGTTGCCTATCGACCTCCGCTCCAAACAAAAACTCCTCACTCTAGGCTTCAAGGCTCTCCATCACCTTGCCCCTTCCTACCTCTCCTCCCTTCTCTCTTTCTACCGCCCACCCCGCACGCTCCGCTCCTCTGCCGCCCACCTCCTCGCCGTCCCTCGGTCTCGCCTATCCCGCCGTCGACCCCTGGGTCACGTCCTCCCGCGGTCCTGGAACGCCCTCCCTCCTCACCTCCGCCAAACCGATTCTCTTTCCCTCTTCAAAACCTTACTTAAAAATCACCTCCTCCAAGAGGCCTTCCCAGACTGAGCTCCTCTTCCCCCTCTACTCCCTCTGCCATCCCCCCTTTACCTCTCCGCAGCTAAAGCCTCATTTTCCCCTTTTCCCTCTGCTCCTCCACCTCTCCCTTCCCATCCCCACAGCACTGTACCCGTCCGCTCAACTGTATATATTTTCGTTACCCTATTTATTTTGTTAATGAATTGTACATCGCCTTGATTCTATTTAGTTGCCATCGGTTTTTACGAGATGTTCTTCCCCTTGCCGCTGTTTAGTGCCATTGTTCTTGTCTGTCCGTCTCCCCCGATTAGACTGTAAGCCCGTCAAATGGCAGGGACTGTCTCTATCTGTTGCCGACTTGTTCATCCCAAGCGCTTAGTACAGTGCTCTGCACATAGTAAGCGCTCAATAAATACTATTGAATGAATGAATGAATGAACAAATACCAACATTAATCTATCTCACCGCTGACTCCTGACCCCTGTCCCGTCTCTGTCTTGGAGCTTGCTTCCTCCTCAAATCTGACAAATACTCTCCCCCACTTCAAAGCCTTACTGAAGGCACATCTCCTCTATGAGATCTTCCCAAACTAAGCCCCTTCTTTCCTCTTCTCTCACTCCGTTCTGCATCACCCTAACTTGCTCCCCTTGTTGTTTCCCACTCCCAGCCCTACAGCACCTATATACCTATCTGTAATTTATTTGTATTGTCTGTCTCCCTTCCTCTAGACTGTAAGCTCACTGTGGGCAAGGAATGTGTCTGTTTATTGCTGCATTGTACTCTCTCAAGAGCTTAGTACAGTGCTTAGTGAAGTGCATAGAACACAGTTTGAGGAGTCAGAGGTTCTAATCCCAGCTCTGCCATGAGCTGCAGTGTGACCTTGGGGAAGTCACTTAACTTCTTTGGGCCTCAGTTCCCTCATCTGTAAAATAGGGATTAAGAATTACCCCATGTGGTAGAGAGACTGTGTCAGGGCTGCTTAATTTCTATCTACCCCAGCACTTAGAACAGTGCTTGACTGTAAGCACTTAACAATAACCATAATTACATTATTACATTATTACCATTATTAGTATTATCATTATTATAGTGCTCTGCTCACAGTAAGTGTTCAGTATATACGATTGAATTAATTGAATGAATGAATGAATGAATGAATGAATGAATGAAAACATTAGCCTTCTAGGAAGCCACATTCCCCTGTTAGGTGTCAGGAAGAGGTGTCAGGAAGGGGCACCCAGTGCTTTGACCTCAGGGCTGGAGGACCCTGGTCTGATTGGGTCTGATTGATTCTGCTCTGGGGTCACCTCAGGAAGCCTTATCTAGTTTAGATACCTCTAGAAGCCCTTGTCAGCTATCAAACGTGATTCCTTTACATCCTTATAGACTGTCTATACTCCTTGAGTTTTAGAATGATGTCATTTACTTAGGGTTTACTATGTACTTAACACTGTTCTAAGCACAGGGAAAGCCACCAATGATGCCATTATACACCCTCCCCCTTCCACATGGTTCTCAGAGTCCAGGTGATTCTTGCTCTCATCCCCATTTTACAAATGACATAGCTGAGGCCTAAAGAGGTTATGTGCTTGCCAATGGCAGAACCAGGACTGATGTTCTGTCCACTAGACCATGTTGCTTCTCATAGTTCCTTCACCTTAGCATTTTGGCAGCCAAAAAGGAATTCTGATGGTAAATCATGAGGGACTATGACCCATCTCAGCACTTTCCTAAAGGTGAGACCCCCATTTGATTGGCCATCCATTAGCCAGTGTGTAAAACCAACATATTTTCAATCTCTTCTCAGATTTGTTTGAAACTACAGTGCCTATGTGTACAAGAAGTAGACCGCACTAATAACAGTGAGAATATTCACAATTAAGTAGAACAATAATGCACCATAATACTTTTCATTATTATAATAAGCACTACACACTTAAGAGAAAACTTAAAAAGGATTTAAGTCTACTTTAATGGCAGAGAAAAAAGATAAACAGTAACTTGCTCATATTTTTCAAGTAAATTATTCTTATAAAGGTGCTGACATTCCCGTGTCTCCAGTGAGGATCAAAGAGAATGAATGTCCTTAAAAATCAGCATTTTGGATGTGGGAAGAACTTATGGGCAAGTTGGATTCAACTACTGCTACTAAAATGAGTTATCCAATGGTATAGTAGGATTTTCTACTGAGCAGAACTTCATAGTTGCTACACAGTCGAACTCTGACTAGGAAGGTTTAGGTGCAGCCAAAGATGGCCTTCACCTCAGAATTCTAGAATCCATAAATACATGCCTTATATATTCATGGTCTACTTTCCCTTGAATTAACACGGCTTTTTAAGATTATATCTGAAAAGCATTCATTGAAATGTTGGAAATCATGTTGTGTCTGGTTGCAGTGATTCTCAAATGGGAGCAAGTAACTTAATAGCTCTAGAGTGTGCCCATTGGAATTTGGGCATGGCACTGACCATCTATCTCATTACTCAAGGCTGACCAAACAGGATAAGCAAAGGGGAGATTTGAGCAACTGTGGAATGTATTTGGGATGCTGAAATGAAAGAGCAAGAGCCTGGGAGTCAGAGGATCTGGGTTCTAATCCTAGGTCTACTAATTACTTGCTGAGTGACCTTGGGCAAGGCACTTAACTTTTCTGTGCCTCAGTTTCTTCAACTGTAAAATGGAGATTAAATACCTGTTTTCTACTTGGACTGTGAACCTCTTTCAGGACAGGGACTGTGTTCAACCTAATTAACATGAACTTACCCCAGTGTTTAGAACATTGTTTGACACATAGTAAATGCTCAACAAATACCACAGTTATTATTATTATTATTATTGTTATTATTTTTAGAGAAGTCCATCCTTCTAAGTGCAAGGATCCCTAGGTAATAATGATAATTATAATTATAGCATTTGATAAGCGATTACATTATGACAGGCACCTGAGTGTGGCTCCCATACATGAGGGTCTATCTGTCCCCTCAACAGACAGTGGGAGAAGGGTGAAAGAAGCTTAGGCCATGTCAGCACCCTTTCTTCACCCAAGTCTAGGCACTGCACAGGATTCTGTAGCATATCAGCAGCCTCTAGTGTTGAGTTTAGTTTGGCAGGCAGCAGCAGCGTGGCTCAGTGGAGAGAGCATGGGCTTGGGAGGCAGAAGTCATGGGTTTGAATCCCCTCTGCCACTTGTCAGCTGTGTGACTGTGGGCAAGTCACTTAACTTCTCTGTGCCTCAGTTCCCTCATCTGTAAAATGGGGATTAAGACTGTGAGGTTCCCTCATCTGTAAAATGGGGATTAAGACTGTGAGCCTCATATGGACAACCTGATTACCCTCTATCTACCCCAGTGCTTAGAACAGTGCTCTGCACATAGTAAGCGCTTAACAAATACCAACATTATTATGCCCATGATTCCTCTGAGATGAGGGAAAAGACTACAGAATGCAGCTGGAAGGACATAAATAGACCTCCTCCCCAAGTCTGCAGGCTGGCAGCATCACAAGGCCAGAAGGGCTCCTCCTGTGAATTTAGAGCTGCACAATGGTGGGTGAGGAGGGTCTCCTAACTGTGGGGTCCCTCAAAGTTCAGTTCTGGGTCCCCTTCTTTTCTCCATCTATACCCACTCCCTTGAAAAACTCATTTGCTCACACGGCTTTATTTGTCACCTCTATGCTGATGACGCCCAAATCTACATCTCCAGCCCTGTTCTCTCTCCCTCTTTGCAGTTTTGCCTTTCCACCTGCCTTCTAGACATCTCTATTTGGATATTCTCCTGTCATCTCACACTTAATATGGCTAAAACTGAGCTTCTTATCTTCGCACCCAAACCATGTCCTCCTGTTCATTTCCCATCACTGTTGATGGCACCACCATCTTTCCTGTCTCACAAATCAGTAACCTTGGTATTATCCTTGTTTCCTCTCTCTTGTTCCTCCCACCTATTCAAGCCCTAACTAAATCCTGTCAGTTCTACCTTCACAACATCGCCACAATCTGCCCCTTTCTCTCCGTCTAAACTGTTATCACATTAATGTAAGCTCTTATCTTATCCCTCTTTGATTACTGTATTAGCCTCCTTGCTGACCTCCCTGCCTCCCGTCTCTTTCCTCTCCAGTCCATCCTCCATTCTGCTGCCCAAATGATTTTCCTTCAAAAACGTTCAGAAAACATTTCCCAACTCCTCAAGAAAATCCAGTGGCCATCCATCCACCTCTGCATCAAGCAAAAACTCCTGACCATTGACTAAAAACACGTTGCCCCCTCCTACCTCACCTTGTTGCTCTCCTACTACAACCCAGTCCACACACTTTGTTCCTCCAGTGCTAACCTTCTCACTGTAGCTCGATCTCGTCTATCTCGCTGCCAAGCTCTCGCCCACATCCTACCTCTGTCCTGGAACACCCTGCTTTCTTACATCAGACAGATAATTGCTCTCCCCCACTTCAAAGCCTTATTGAAGGCACATCTCCTCCAGGAAGTCTTCCGTGACTGAGCCCTCCTCTCCTCTTCTCTCGTTCCATTCTGAATGGCTCATACCTGCTCCTTCATTCATCCTCCCTCCTTTCCTCACAACACATATGTATATATCTGTATCTATCTGTAATTTATTCATTTATTTGCATTAATACCTGTCTCTCCCTCTAGTCTGTGAGCTCGTTGTGGGTAGGGAATTTGATGTTATATTGTACTCTCCCAAGAGCTTAGTACAGTGCTTTGCACATAGTAAGTGCTCAGTAAATAAAATTAATAATTAATAATAAGAAGAAACCCACTACCCTTCTCTTTTTGCCTCCCCCTGACTCAGGCCCCCTAACCCAATCTGCTGGCCAGTGGTAGGTAAAGGCAAATGGGATCCCCTATTCTCTTTACTTTTTATTCACCCCACCCTCAGTTCCACAGCACTTGTGTACATGTATGTGAGGAAGCAGTCTGGCTTAGTGGGAAGATCATGGGCCTGGTAGTCAGGGGATCTGGGTGCTTAACCCAGCTCTGGCACTTGTCGGCTGTGGGATCTTGGGCAGGTCACTTAACTTCTCCCTGCCTCAGTTACTTTCAAACATGCTCATGTCTCCCCAGCCTAAAAAACAAACAAAAAACCCCCCAAAATGCTGGATTCCACAGCTCCCTCCAGTTTTCATCCCATCTCCTTCCTATCATTCCCCTTCAAACTGCTTGAGTAAATTATCTACACCTGCTGTCTTAAGTTTCTCTCTTGACCCCCTTCAATCTGACTTCCTTCTCCTTCACTTTACAGAAACTAACCTTCCTAATGTCACCAATGATCTTCTTCTTGCCAAATCCAACAGCCTTCACTTCATCCTAATCCTCCTTGACCTCTCAGCTGCCTTTGACACTGTCTACCATCCCTTTCTGGAAACACTGCCCAACCTCAGCTTCACTGTCCTCTCCTGGTTCTCCTCTTATCTTTCTGGCTGCTCGTTCTCAGTCTCTTTTATGGGTTCCTCCTCTGCCTCCCACCCCATAACTGTGGGAGCTTGTCAAGGTTCATTTCTGGGGAACCTTCTATTCTCCATCTACACCCGCTCCCTTGGAGAACTAATTCACTCCCATGACTTCAACTACCACCTCTCTGTGGATGATTTCCAAATCTACATCTCCTTTCCAGATCTCTCTCCCTCTCTGCAGTCTCACATTTCCTCCTGCCTTCAAATCATCTGAACTTTGATGTCCTGCCACCACCTCAAATTTAGCATGTCCAAAACAAAACTCCTCATTTTTCTACCCAAAGCCTGTCCCCCGCTTGACTTTCCCATCTCTGTTGACAGCACCACCATCCTTCCTATCTCACAAGCCCATAAACTTGGCATAATCCTTAACTCATTTCTCTCATTCAACCCACATATTTAATCTATCACTAAATCCTGTTGGTTCAGCCTTCACAACATCACTATAATTGGTTCTTTCATTTCCAACCAAACTACTACCATGTTAATCTCAACAATTAATCCATCCCACCTTGATTACTGTATCAGTCTCCTTGCTGACCTCGCTACCTCCTGTCTTGTTCCCAACTATGTTGTCTGGACCATTTTATTTTCGAAAACACTCAGTTCTTTTTTACCCACTTCTCAAGACCCTCCAGTCATTGCCCATCCACCTCCTCACCAAACAGAAACTCCTTACCGTTGACTTTAAAGCCTTCAATCACCTTACCCCACCCTACCTCACCTCACTGCTCTCCTAATACAACCCAGGCCACAAACGTCACTCCTCTGGTTCCAACCTACTTACTGTATGTAGATCTTGTCTATCTCGTCACCAACCTTCTGCCCATGCCCTGACTCTGGTCTGGAATGCCCTCCCTTTTCAAAGCCCACAGACATACCCCACCTTCAGTATCTTAGTCAAGGCACATCTCCTCCAAAAAGCCATCCCTGATTAAGCCCTCATTTCCTCTTCTCCCACTCCTTTTTGTGGCACTTTGATTTTCTCCCTTTATTCACCCCTCCCTAATTACCATGGTACTTAGGTACATAAGTATAATTTATTCATATTAATATGTCTCTACCCCTCTAGACTGTAAGCTCGTTATGGATAGGAAATATGTCTACCAACTCTGTTTTACTTTTACATTGTACTGTCTTCCCCAAGTGCTTAGTACTGCACACAGTCAGTACTCAAATAAGGTTTGACTGATTGAAGGACTGATTAATTTAAAGAGTGTCTGGCACATAATAAGTGCTCAACTAATTCGATTATTATTAGTATTATTATTATTTAGAATTATTACTATCAAGGAGAGAAATCTTCCTGACACTCCATTTCCGAAGAGTCAGCCTATTTACAGAGCAGCAGCCTGGCCTAGTAGATAGAGCACAAGCTTGGGAGTCAGATGGTCCTGGGTTCCAATCTGGACTCCATCACTTGTCTGCCGTGTGACTTTGGTCAAGTCACTTAATGTCTTTTTGCTTCAGTTCCTTCATCTATTATAAAATATGGACTCTGAGCATTATGGGAGACAAAGATTGTGTCCAATCTGATTAATTTGTAGCTATCCCTGCCCTTCATAAAATATCTAGCACATACTAAGGGCTTAACAAATACAACTGAAAAAGCACCATTAAAATTAAATAGTTAAAGCCAGGGCAATGGTCCAAAGTAAACAAAATAAAATAAAACAGAACAAAAAACACCACCACAAGACAAGTCTATGTTCTCAAATGGGGAAAAGGAGATGCACGGACCTGCTTTAAATTTTGCAATCGCACCAAACAGAGCAGCTGCCATCTCTGAGGAAGCATCCAGCAAGTTGAGGGTATCATGCCCATTATGGAATGCCTCCTTGCAGAAAATACAGAGAAGTTCGTTGTCATTTCTACAGTACTCAGTGATGTTGGTGTTTCGGTGGTGGATGCATTTCTTTTCCTCAGCGTCTTTTGGGCAAGCATCCGTGAAGACATGGTCTTGCATGGACAAGTCCGAGTGAAATTTTGTGAGACAGTTAGTGCAGAAATTCAGCCGACAGGTAGCACAGCGTTTGTGGGCTTTCATGGTTCGGTCTTTACACACGTCACAGTAGGCTGGTCCGAGCCGCCTGTCAAATCTCCATTTTAGAAAGCCTTGCGACTGCATGTACTTTTTAACCAATTTACCTTTCAGATAGTTCTCAGGAAGGTGCATCTGATTGCTGTAGGGGAGGCAGTGGGCCTTGTTACACAGCGGACATACCAGGATGAAGAAACTCTCCGTGATTTCAACCTCACCTTGCAGTCTGAATATGCATTTTTCACAAAGACAGTGATTGCAAGGCAGGATGTACGAATGGAGTCTCAGCTTATAACAGGCTGGACAGACGAGGTATTCCAAAAGATTGGTTCCTGGTAAGGTCTTCCCAGGTTTATAGAAGAACACAGTTTTGGAACTGAAAAGAGAAAGAGAAATGCCCTGAATGTTGTTTCTTGACCGACAAGTGAGGTAAGAAGGGAGTTGTATGACGCCCTTTATCCTGGCCTCCAGAGCTAAGGTGGTCAGCTGGATCGGGCTTCAGCACTTCTTGCTGCTGGCATTTGCTTCCCACCCTCCCACAGCCATCCATAGGGAATTGATGCCCCATTCTAATCCCGAGGGAAAAGGGCAAACCCCAGGAATGATTGTGTGATGGCAAAATCTATTCCAATACCGAGTCAAAAGAACCTACTGTACCTATTGGAGAACTGTGGCTTAGTGGATAGAACATGGGCCTGAGAGTCAGAAAGACCTGGATTTTAATCCCGGCTCCACCACTTGTCTGCTGTGTGATCTTGGACAAGTCACTTCACTTCCCTGGGCCTCAGTTACCTCATCTGTAAAATGGGGATTAAGAGAGTGAGCCCCATGTGGGACAGGGATAGGGTCCAACCTGATTAATTTGTATCTACCCCAGTACTTAAAACAGTGCTTGGCACATAGTAAGTGCTTAACAAACACTATTATCATTGTTATTACTATTATTACAACCCCAGAAGATTCCTCTCACACTTTCCTCTACTTGGGCAGTTTGGTTGACTCTTCATCCTGTTGTCACTCTCACAGGTATGGTCTTTGTCAATTGAATGAGCTCCCTGGGTGTTATCTCATCATTATCACCATTTTTGGTACTTATTGAGTGTTTTCCGTGTGCACGGTACTGGTCTAAGCTTTTGGGAGAATGAAATACAACAGAGTTGGTAGACGTGTTCCCTACCCACAGTGAGCAGGAGGGGGAAACAGACATTAAAGTAAATGAATAATTTATGATATATAATAATAATATTAATAATAACAGTACTTGCTTAGCACTTACTATGTGCCAAGTACTTTTCTGAGCAGTGGGGTAATACAAGTTAATCAGGTTGCACGCGGTCACTGTCCCACAGGGGGTTCGTCCGATTTTACAGAGGCACAGAGGGAACTGAGGCACAGAAAAGTGAAGTGACTAGCCCAAGGCTACACAGCAGATTAGTGGTGGAGCAGGGATTAGAATCCAGGTCGTTCTGACTCCCAGGGCCATGTTCTATCCACTAAGATAGTTGAGAGATATGTACATAAGCGCTGCGGGGTTGAGACTGGGGCAAATATCAAATAGTCACAAGTCACATATCCAAGTGCATAGGTGACAAAGAAGGGAGAGGGATCTGAGGAAAGAAGGGTTTAATCAGATAAGGCCTCCTGGTAGAGATGTGACCTTAACAAGTCTTTGAAGGTAGGAAGAGTGATGGTCTGGTGGATATGGAGGGGGAGGGTGTTCCAGACCTGAGGGAGGACTTGGGAAAGGGGTCAGTGGTGAGATAAATGAGATCGTGGCACTGTGAGCAAGCTGGTCCTAAAGGTCTGGAGTATGTGGGCTGGGCTGTAGTAGAAGATCAGTGAGGTAGCTAAATGATTGAGTGGTATATGGCAGGTGACAAAGAATTTCTGTTTGAGGTATAGGCAGATGGTCAACCACTGGAGGTTCTTGAGGAGTGGGAGACCTGGACTGAACATTTTTGTAGAAAATGATCCAGGCAGCAGAGTGAAGTATGGACTGGAGTCAGGGAAGATAGAAGACAGGGAGGTCAATGAGAAGGTAGGTGCAGCAAAGTAGGAGAAGCTAAGTGCTTGGATCAGCACTGTGGCAGCGTGGGTGGCAAGGAGAGGGTGGATTTTATCAGTGGCATGACAGGATTTGGTGACAGATTGAATGTGTGGATTGAATGAAAGAGATGAGTCAAGGTCAATGCTCAAGTTATGGATTTATAAGATAAGGAAGATAGTGGTATTGTCTACAGCTATGAGAAAGACAGGGGAAAGAGTTTGGGTGGGACTATAAAGAGTTCTGTTTTGGACATGTTTAGATTGAGGTGTTGGCAGGACATTAGGCAAAGATATCCTGAAGGCAGGAGGAAATGTGAGGCTTCAGAGAAAAAGAAAAGTCAATGGGAAGGCCCTGCATCTCTGTTTAATAACAATAATGATGATAATATGGATGATAATGTTAACAATAACAATATTTCTTAAACACTTCCAATGTGCCAAGTACTGTACTAAGCATAGGGTAGATAGAAGATAATCAGGTCAGGTATCAAAATGGAGATCAACATCCCTGCATTTCACACAGCACAAGGTTTTATTCAACAACGTTGTCGGCTGGACTGGATAAACTGATAGTTTTTTGAGGGTATACATCCCGATCTCCCACCCACTGGGACCCCTGTTTTGCCCTCTGGTGTGGACTGTGAAGCCTTAGCCTTGGTCAGACTACACTCACTCAGGACAGGCCAGAACATCTGAGTTAGTCGAGGTTCCATGGAGAGGAACGATTGAGGTATAGAGCTATGAAGGAAGTGGGAATTGGAAATGGATAATTGCAGTAAATAATAATAATAACTGCAGTATCTGTTAATCCTTATTATGTTGTACTAAGCCCTGGGATGGATACAAATAAATCAGGTTGCACAGAGTCCCCGTTTTACATGGGGCTCAGACTCTTAATCCCATTTTACAGATGAGGTGATTGAGGCACAGAGAGGTTTAAGTGACTTCTAAGTGACTTAGGTTTAAGTCCCAGGGACCCAGCAGACAAGTGGCAGAGACAAGATTAGAACCCAGGTCTTGCTGACTCCAAGGCCTTTGTTCTATCCATTAGGCAAATAATAATAATGGTATTTATTAAGCATTTACCATGTGTCAGGCACTGTACTACGCTCTTGGCATTACAATTAGTGGGAGAGGGTGGGCAGAGAGATGAGGGCAGTAGGGCAAAGGAGGAGGAAGGAGTCTGAAAGAGGGAAAGAGAAAGAGGGAAATAAGAATGGGTTAGGGAGAGGTAGGGGGAGAAAGAGAAAACCTGGAAATGAGCTGGCAGAAGGAGATGATGTGGAGAGAGAGGGAGGCAGGGATAAAGAGGGAAAATAAATAGGGAAAATAAATAGGGAGATAAAGGCAGAAAAATGAGATGGCTGAGAAAGATTGATAGAGAGAGAGTAATGGGGCAGTAGAGAGTGAAACAGAGGAAGAAAAACAGAAGACCTTCCCTATTTTTTGACATAGCTTTTAACAGTGGCCCCAAGGTCTCCTTTGAGAAATTTCTACATCCCAAACCCACCCCTGTCCCATCGACATGTTTTATCCCTCAAGTTGACTGCGGCTGTTTAGGAAACCACCACACTATTTGGGGGACTGTCCTTTTAAGAAGTATTGCGTCCCGAAAAGTGTGAAATGAACCGACTGCATTTTACTCACTTCCTGTCCATTCCAGGCCTTCTCACAGCCTTTGTTCATTCATTCAGTCATCTTTATTGAGTGCTTACTGTGTGCAGGGCACTGTATTAAGCTCTTGGAAAGTACAATTCGGCAACAGATAGAAACAATCCCTACCCACCAACAAGCTCCCAGTCTAGTTAGCTCATACCTGGCCAAGGGAGCCTCCTTGAATAAAGCAAGACCACTTGTTCTAGCCCTGGCACATAGGTCAAAAACCCAAAAAAGGCGGGACCATCCCCGAAGGCCCTTACGTGTGTATGCTTCGAAGTCCACCCTCCTGGAAGTGGCACGAGAGCCGCCTACAGCATCGGCTCTCGTAATACTGGCACACGGTGTTCTCACTGCTAGCGAAGCAGCTGTACTTGAAGTTGGGATTGTTGGCACAGGAACAGCAGCACCAGTGGCAATTTGGGTTCTCCGAGCAGGTGCAGTGGCAAAATTGGCAATCCTTCTCATCTCTGTAAGGGCAGGGACAGCAAGTGCAGTTCCGCTCATTGGTGAATAAAAATTTGCAGCACAGCCACTGGCAGCAGCTCTGAGGGCAAAACCTGTCCCACGTGCAACATGGAGAGCAGAGGCAGATGGCGGGCTCCATTGCCAGCGATGCTCACCAATGCGGCGGGGATATTCGTGATGGAAAATTCCTCTGCTCCACCCGCCTCACCCTCACACATGAGGACAGTTTGACAGGGGAGGCCTGAACCTCAAAGAGCCTTTTACGCCATTTGTCCCCAGCGAGGACGTGATCGTAAAGTCACAATCGGCCCTTCCCTCCCGGGCGGCCTGAGAATCAGAATTTGCGTATGTCACACTGGTGTGGGGCATTCATAGCTTGGGTCATAATTGCTTGGGGAAAACAGAAAGATGTGGTCAGTGGTAAGGAGAACGTGTTATTAATTCTCATTTTAAAGACTAGTATGCTGCGATATAGGCGACTTTCTCAAGACCACCCAGAAGTCCTATTTGAAAGCCAGGATTAAAACCCAGGTCTCAGATGCTATATAGTCGACTTTCTCAAGAACACCCAGAAGACCTATTTAAGAGCCAGGATTAGAACCCAGGTCTCTTGAATTTCTGGCCTGTGCTCTTTCCCTGCTCCACCAACTTGTCTTTTGTGGGACTTTGGGCAAGTCATTTTACTTCTCTGTCCCTCAATTCCTTCATCTGTAGAATGGAGATTGAGACTGTGAGCCACAGGAGACAGGGACTTGTTCAGCCCAATTTGCTTGTGTCCACCCCAGTGCTTATTACAGTGCCTGGCACATAGTAAGTGCTTAACGAATACCATAATTATTATTATCATTATTATTATTCTTACTGTATCCACTAACACACTATTTTGACTCACACAATTTCTCCCATATTGAATTTTCTCAAATGCTTAGAAGGTGTTTATTAAATACCACACTTCTATTGGAGCTACTCCATCAATTATCCAACAGTGCAGCAAATTTCACTGCACTGTGAGCATGGCCCTGAGAGTAAGAAGACCTGAGTTTTAATTCCACCTCTGGCAACTGTCTGTGGTATGACTGTGGACAAATCACTTCACTTCTCTGCACCTTAGTTACCTCATCTGTAAATTGGGGATTAAGACTGTGAGTCCCATGTGGGATGTGGACTCTGTCCAACCTGAAGTAAGCTCATTGTGAGCAGGGAATGTCTCTATTTACTGTTATCCTGTACTCTACAAGTGCTTAGTACAGAGCTCTGCACTTAGTACAGTGCCTGCCACATAAAAGGGCTTAATAAATATCATTTTTTTAAAAAAAATAAAATATGCCCAACACCACCTCTTTCCCACTGAGATAGAAGTACTCTCCACATCAGCTGAGGCACTGTCTTCAAAATAGAAAGGTAAAAGAATAGACAAGCCATGGATGGAAGATGTGACAGGGGGGAACTTGGTAGATAGGGAGAAGGGTGAGTTTGGGGTGCGGGAAGTGGGGTGTGTGTAGAAAAGAAAAGTCCCAAACCAGAAATTGTGTAGGCTGGGAGAGAAAGCAGAAAGAAGTCAGGGATTGGAGTTGAGGATAGGGATGGAGGGTGAAACTTACTTGCCTAACGAATCTCCGCAGAGAGAATAAAAAGGGCAAATCCTCTGGACAGAAGGTGATTCCCGAGGCAGTGGTAAAATCAACCGTAAGAACCATTAAGGTTTATTGTTGAGTTGTCTGGCATTTATGACCCAAGTATGAACTGTAATCTCCTCGTGGGCAGGGATCTTGTCTACCAACTTTATTTTATCAACTCTCAAGGGCAGGGTACAGTGCTCAGCACACAGTGAGCACTCAATAAATACCATTGAGTGATTTATTGATTGAGTCTTACCCAGCTTCTGCTGTCCCCTCAACCCTTCAAAGATGTTCATTGTGCCTAGTGGAAAGAGCATAGGCCTGGGAGTCAGGAGATCTGAGTTCTAATTCTGCCTCTGTCACTTGCCTGTTGTGTCACCTTGGGCAAATCACTTCTCTGTGCTTCATTTCCATCATTTGTAAAATGGGATTAAAGTACTTGCTCCTCCTCCCTTTTATTCATTCATTCAATAGTATTTATTGAGCGCTTACTATGTGCAGAGCATGTACTAACCACTTGGAATGTTCAATTAGTGCTTAGAATGTACAATTAAGTACAATTAAGTAAGTGGAATGTATAGTCCTTTTAGACTATGAGCCCTTGTGTGATAGGGACTGAGTCTGATCTGATTTGCACAGTGCTGGCATGAGCTCTTAAGAAATACAAAGATAATGTTGTTATTATTATTATCATAATAATGTTGGTATTTGTTAAGCGCTTACTATATGCAGAGCACTGTTGTAAGCGCTGGGGTAGATAAAAGGGTAATCAGGTTGTCCCATGTGAGGCTCACAGTTAATCCCCATTTTATAGATGAGGGAACTGAGGCCCAGAGAAGTGAAGTGACTTGCCCACAGTCACCCAGCTGACAAGTGGCAGAGCAAGGATTCGAACCCATGACCTCTGACTCCCAAGCCTGGGCTTTTTCCACTGAGCCACGCTAGGCATACCAACCTATTCCCACCTCATGCCAGGGAAAAGACAGCAGACTGAATCATTTACAATAAGTCTCGATTTTGAAAGTTGCCAGAAGATTGGATTTGGTGGGGTTTGAGGGGAAATGAGGTGGGGGAGGGAGCTGGCATCTAAGGAAAGTGACTAGACATGAAATTGGTGAGGCAGTTCATTTTTGAAGAATAGTCAAAGAATTTTAGGCCTTCCCTGACTGAGCGCTCGTTTCCTTTTCTCCCACTCCCTTCTGCATTGTCCTTAGATCTGTTCATTTTATTCACCCCTCCCTCTGCCCCACAATAATTATGTACATATCTATAATGTATTTATATTAATGTCTGTCTCCCCCTCTAAACTGTAAGCTCACCATGGGCAGGGAATATGTCTACCAATTCTGCTATATTGTTGTACTGTACTCTCCTAAGTACTTAATACAGTGAGCTGTGCCCAGTAAGCACTCAATAAATCTGATAGACTGATTAATCAAGGGTGAGAAGAGGACAGCTGTCAGAATGCAACACTGTCTCACTGAACCTGGGAGTAGTTGCTCACTTTATCTGTTATAAAGTGAATTGTATTTATTTGTTTTCTGTTGACTTACCTCCTGTATTTTTCAATGTTTGCCCAGTGGATAAAGCATTTCTGGAGGCCCTAACTGCTCAGGGGCTACATTTCACCACATAATATTAGGTTTGCAGAGGGACTTTACCATCACGATCAATCAATGCTGTTAACTGAGAGCTTACTGGGTGCCAAGCACTGTACTAAGTACGTGGGAAATTACAATATAATAATAATAATATGTGTTGGTTCTTACTATGTATCAAGCATTGTTCTAAGCACTTGGGAGATACAAGCTAATAAAGTTGGACATAGTCCATGTCCCACATGGGGCTCACAACATTAATCCCCATTTTTACAGATGAGATAACTGAGGCACAGAGAAATGACTTGTCCAAGGTCACACAGCCGACAAGTGGAGGAGCAGAGATTAGAACCCACGTCCTCCTGACTCCCAGACCCAGGATATATCCAACAAGCCACACTGCTTCCCATAGCATTGTAGATCCTCTTTTTCAGTAGATTTTACTTCTGTGTAGGTGGAGCAGGGATTTGAACTCAGGTCTTTTGACTCCTAGGCTCAGGATATATCCACTAAGCCACAATGCTTCTCCTAGAGTTTTAGATCCTATTTTTCAGTAGATTTTACTTCTGTGTAGACCACCAGAAGTAAAACTAATTGAAATGACAGAAAGAAGAACGTGGTGGGTAAACATTTGAAATTCCCATGTTGCATATTTATCCAGTGGTTTATAAGCACTCTTAACTATTACAGACTCATAGGTAAATAGCTAATTAAGAGTGTCCATAAAATGGAAAAAAAAATAATTCAACAGCCGTGGACAACACATAATCAGGGAATTATTAAAAACACAAGGTCTTGACATAGTTTACTATAATGGTTCCTTTGAAGTCATTATAGTGTATGGGACCAAGCCTACTTGGAGAATTTTTAATTTACTGATCCATGACCGAAAGGACTATAATAGACTGTAATGGGTCCTGTGGAGCAATTATGTTGCTTTGCATTATTAAGGTTTCTTTTCAAAAAATCTGAAGCTGTGGCGAAAAAACAAAGTGTGACATTTTGTTTGGAATAAGGGAAGATTATAATGCATTTAGTAACTGCTAGCCTGAAATTAAATCACATTCATCCTTTAGTTTTTCAACACATTTTAAATTATCTGTTCACATTTTGGATCTGGGAGTTTTGCCCAGAACCATTATGGATTCCAAATTTGGCTGATGACAAGGGAAGCTGCCCAGATCGTCTCCCATTGGGGGGGGCGGGGAGAGGGAGAACTAAATAGAGCACATTAGGGTGAAGATGTAGTGAGGCAGCTTGAGACGGTAGTGGTAGAGGGGGAGAGTGTTAGGTTTTCCTAGGGAGCTAACCAGGACCCCTGAGTTTCAGGGGATGTTTGACCAATGGCCTGGCAGGTGAATTAGAGGTGGATTAAGAAGCAGCAAGAGCACGGGCCTGGGAGTCAGAAGGTCATGGGTTCTAATCCCTGCTCTGCCACTTTGAATCGTATTTATTGAACACTTACTGTGAGCAGAGCACTGTATTAAGTGCTTGGAGTGCACAATTCGGCAACAGATAGAGACAATCCCTGCCCAACGACAGGCTCACAGTCTAAAAGGGGGAGACAGACAACAAAACAAAACAAGTCAGGCACAAATACCATCAAGATAAATAGAATCATAGATATATTCACATCACTAATAAAATAGAGTAATAAATTATCTATACGAATATGCACAAGTGCTGTGGGGAGGGGAAGGGGGTAGAGCAGAGGAAGGGAGTCGGGGAAATGGGGAGGGGAGGAGGGGCAGAGGGAAAGGGAGGGCTCAGTCAGGGAAGACCTCCTGGAGGAGGTGAGCTCTCAGAAGTGTCTTGAAGAGGGGAAGAGAGTTAGTTTGACAGATCTGAGGAATGAGGGCATTCCAGAACAGCATTAGGAGGTGGGCCAGGGGTCAACGATGGGACAGGCGCGCATGAGGGACCATGAGGAGGTGAGTGGCAGAGGAGTGGAGTGTAAAGGTGGGCAGGAGAAAGAGAGAAGGGAGGTGAGGTAGGAGGGGGCAAGGTGATGGAGAGCTCTGAAGCCAAGAGTGAGGAGTTTTTGCTTCATGTCAAGGTTGATAGGCAACACCTGGAGGTTTTTGAAAAGGGGAATGACATGTCCAGAACATTTCTATAGAAAGATAATCCGGGCAGCAACACAAAGTATAGACTGGAACATGGAGAGATAGGAAGATAGGAGATCAGAAAGAAGGCTGACACAAAAATCCATTCGGGCTATTATGAGAGATTGTACCAGCAAGGTAGCAGTTTGATTGGAGAGGAAAGGGCAGATCTTGGCGATGTTGTGAAGATGAGAGTGGGTGTCTGCTGTGTGTCCTTGGGCAAATCACTTCACTACTCTGGGCCTCAGTGACCTCATCTTTTAAATGGGGATGAAGACTGTGAACCCCATGGACTTGTATCTACCCCAGCGCTTAGAACAGTGCCTGGCACATAGTAAGTGCTTAACAAATACCAGCATCATTATTATTACTATTATTATTACAACTCATGCAAAGGACTCATAGAAATTTAGAGTGAGATTTCCCTCTAAAAGTTGCAGGAGTACTTTAGTAAATATCATCTGATAGAAACTCCTTCCTCCTTCATACCTGGCAGACCACCACCAACCACTCTCCCCATCTTCAAAGCTCATCTAAATTCACATCTCTTCTGGTAAGCCTTCTCCACCTAGCACCTCATTTTCCCTTTCCATTCACCACCCCTTTGGCATCATCTATGCATTTGGGTCTGTACCCCTTAGCAATTTAATAATAATAATAATAATAATAATGATAATGATGATAATTATGGCATTTGTTAGACATTTAGTATTTGCAGACTGTGCTAAGCCCTGGGGTGCATACAAGTAAATTGGGTGGGGCACAGTCCCTGTCCCACACTTGGGTCTCACAGTTCCAATCCCCATTTTACAGATGAGGTAACTGAGGCACAGTTAAGTGAAGTGACTTGCCCAAGGTCACACAGCCGACAAGTGGCAAGAATATATCCATATACTTATACTCTGCCATTTCTCCCAGCTGAAATTTATTGTCATGACAGATTCATTCTCTAGATTGTAAAATCCTTAAGGGAAGGGATTACAAGGACGCTCTTGTACTGCTCTCTCCTATGGGTTTAATACAATGATCTGCAAACAGTAGAGCTTAATAAATACATTGATTGATTGATTATTTGACTGTTTCCTAGGGTAGAGAAGAATGGAAGAGAAAGCTGTATAGAAGAAGAGAGCCAGTTACCTTTTCCGTGTGCTCTCCTACACCCAAAACAGAGTTGTTCAGATATTTCCCTATTACAGAGTGAGTTTTTTCCCATTACAAGGGAAGAAAGGGAAGGCTTTTAGTCATCATTGTTAGATCAGCTTTGCCTACCAGTTGATGTAGTCCATCAAGTGTGCTGTACTAAGCATTTGGGAGAGTACAGTATGACAGAGTTGGTGGACGTGTTCACTGCCCATAAAGAGTTTACACTTCAGAGAAGGAGACATATATTAAACAAATTACAAATATGTATGTAAATGCTTAGTACAGTGCTCTGAACATGGTAAGAGCTCAATAAATATGATTGAATGAATGAATGTAAGTGTGGTGGGTCTGAGTGTGGGGGTGAATCAAGCATACAAATCCAAGTTCAAGGATGTTGCAGATGGACAAGGGAGGAGGGGAAATTAAGTCTTCTTCGGGGAAGCCCTCTTGGAGGAGATGTGATTTTGAAGGAAGGGAGAGTGATGGTCTGTCAGATATGAAGGGTGAAGGAATTTCAGGACAGAGGCAGGACATGGGCAAGCGATCGGTAGCAAGTTAGAAAAGATTGAGGTAAATGAGTAGGTTGGCATTAGAGGAGTGGAGTGTGTGGGCTGGGTTGTAGTAGGAAATCTTCAAGGTAAGATAAGAAGGGGTGAGCTGAATGAGTGCTTCAAAGTTTCAAAGCAAGGAGTTTCTGTTTGATGCAGAGATGAATGGGCAACTCCTGGAGATTCTCGAGGAGCAGGGAAACTTGACTGAATTTTTTTTGGGAAAAATGATATGGCCTGCAGAGTGAAGTATGGACTGGACTGGGGACAGACAGAAAGCAGGGAGGTCAGCAAGGAGGCTGATGCAGTTGTCAAGGAGGGATAGGATAAGTGCTTAGATCAACCTGGTAGCCATTCAGATAGAGAAGAAAGGGTGGATTTATTTGATGTTGTGAAGGCAGAATTGACAGGAGTTATTCACAGACTGAATATGTGGGTTGAATGACAGAGATGAGCTAAGCATAATGCCAAGGTTATGGTTTTGTGAAACAGGGAGGATGATGGTGCTGTTTATAGTGATGGGAACGTCAGAGGGAGGGCAGGGTTGGGGTGGGTTGTTGTTTGAACAACCCAAACATGAGTTGTTTTCAACGTGTTAAATTTGAGGGGTTGGCGGGACATCAAGAAGAGATGTTCTGAAGGAAGGAGGAAATGCAAGTCTGAAGAGAAGGAGATAGGTCAGGGCTGGAGATGTAGATTTCGGGAATCATCTGCCTAGAGGTGGTAGTTGAAACCATGGGAGAAAATGAGTCCTCCAAGGGAGTGGAAATGGAGAATAAAAGGGGACCCATTACTTCTATCTGGGCCAGCTTGTTCCTAACTTCCTTCTAGCCACTGATACAGTGAGCACCCGGCAGCATACTGTAGCCCTGAGAACAGCAGTGTGTTGGGGTTGTGTGTTGGGGTTGCTGACCTATCTATGATCAGTACTCACCTTGGTCCCACAATATTTATGTGAATGCTAGTATACTCTATTTCCTCTATTCCTAAATTACTTTAGTATCTGCAGGATCTCCCTATAGACTGTAAACTCCTTGTAGGCAGGGATCAGGTCTACCAACTCTGCCTCATTGTACTTTCCCAGATGCTTAGTATAGTTCCCTGCACATGGTAAGCACTCAATAAATATCATTTTTTGATTGAACTATGGTGGGCTCGGAGTTAAAAAGAAGTCAGGGTGAGTGGAAATGGGTAGGAGAAGCAGTGTAGCATAGTGGATAGAGCATGAGCTTAGGAGTCAGAAGGGCAACGTGGCAAAGTGGAAAGAGTATGGGCTTGGGAGTCAGAGGTCATGGGTTCAAATTCAGGCTCTGCTCCTTGTCAGCTGTGTGACTGTGGGCAAGTCACTTAACTTCTCCATGCCCCAGTTCCCTCATCTGTAAAATGGGGATGAACACTGTGAGCCTCATGTGGGACAACCTGATTACCCTGTATCTTCCCCAGCGCTTAGAACAGTGCTCTGAACATAGTAAGCACTTAACAAATACCAACATTAGTATTATTATTTTTATTCCCAGATCTGCCACTTGTCTGCTTTGTCCTTGTCCTAGAGCTGTGCCCTAGGGATGGGAGGGTACCAAGATATTCTCTGATTGCATCATATGCCCTGAGACATGGAGAGGCAGTGCCAAGACAGACTATAATAATAAAAATAATGTTGGTATTTGTTAAGCGCTTACTATATGCAGAGCACTGTTCTAAGTGCTGGGGTAGATACAGGGTAATCAGGTTGTCCCACGTGAGGCTCACAGTTAATTCCCATTTTACAGATGAGTTAACTGAGGCACAGAGAAGTTGAGTGACTTGCCCACAGTCATACAGCTGATAAGTGGCAGAGCCCAGATTCGAACCCATGACCTCTGACTCCTTAGCCTGGGCTCTTTCCACAGTTCAGTGAAGCAGCATGACCTCTTGGAAAGAGCACGGACCTGAATGTAAGAGCACCCGGGTTCTAATCCTCACTCTGCCAGTTGCTTCCTGGGTGACCTTAGGCATATCACAACTTCTCTGTCCCTAAGTTTCCTCAACTGTAAAATAGGGAAACCCATTCTCCCTCCTATTTAGGCTGTGAGCCCCATGAGGGACAGGGGCTGTGTCTGACCCAGTTAATGTATACCTACTCCAGTGCTTAGATCAGTATTTGACATCATTCAATCATATTTATTGAGCACTTACTGTGTGCAGACTACTGTATTTATTGAGCACTGTACTAAGCACTGCACTTAATGGTGTTTGTGAAGTGCTTACTATGTGCCAAACACTGTTCTAAGAGCTGGAGTAGAAACAAAGTCTCCAGGTTGGACACAATCCCTGTCCCACATGGGCTCACAGTCTTACTCCCCATTTTTCAGATGAGGTAACTGAAGCACAGAGAAGTTAAGTGACTTGCCCAAGGTCACACAGCAGATGTGTGGAAGAGCCTGGATTAGAACCCATGACCTTCTAACTCCCAGGCCCATCCACTCCACCATGCTGCTTAGTAAGCGGTTAACAAATACCATAAAAAAATGACAACAAAAAAAACCCAAAAGCAAAACCAAAAAAAGAACCCTTTCCCTTGGGATAGACCTGATAGGTTACCCAGAAAAATCTGGAAGCCCTCCAAATGTCTCTTATGTAAATCGTACTCCCATCGCGAATCATTAAGTAGTCCTATGACCAAATCCATTTCCTACCTCTGCTCTCATTAAGTGTAGTTCACTTATAAATATCCATTTGTGGGGAAAATAAAAGCTTATTCATTCAGCTATTTTTTCAGGGTAACACATCCGAGTACATCTACCACAAGATTGTCTTTTCAAAGATTTCCAAGTTGGCACCCTAAATCATGTCGATATGTCTTCATCTCAATTTTACATTAAATGCCTTTTCATTTAGGAAGCAACAAAATTGTAGATTGTGAAAAGGTTTTTATTTTAGCCACTTTTTTTCAAGAACCCCATGGAAAAAAAAAAACGTTTAGCACTTTCCTATAAAATCCTCTAAAGTCTGTATCAAAGAGCACATGGTGCTTTGCGTGTTAATGATACCCCTAATATCTAACATCCTACTTGCTGCTTGCCTTAATGATTTCTAATGGCTACAATAAACTACCGCAGCCACCGTCTCCTTCAATTAGATCTCAGCAGAGGGTATATTTCCCAGATCTCTACCTAGACCCAATTCTTATTCATAGTAAGCGGATGTCCTCTGTTAGCTCCCCACAAAACTCAACACTTGGAATCCTTTTCTCTAGCCAACAACGATAAACAGAAGATAACAGAAGGGAAGAGTCCCTTCTCAAATACTTCTGTGTTTTTCCTGCCCTCACGGAGGTATGAGGCTGCAAAAATAGAGGGCAAAGAGAAATGCACTGGGAAGAGAATCTGCAGAAACACAGCTATAAAATGCCATCTCTAAAGAAATTAAGGCTCATTTCAGAAGTTAATTAAGGTATTTGTTAAGCACTTATTTGCCGAGCACTGTTCTAAGCACTGGTGTAAATACAAGCTCATCAGTTTGAATACAGTCACTGCCCCATATGGGGCTCAGAGACTGGGTAGGAAGGAGTAGGATTCAATCCCCATTTTTATAGATGAGGAAACTGAGGCACAGTGCAGTTGAAGCAGCGTGGCTCAGTGGAAAGATCATGGGCTTTGGAGTCAGGGCTCATGAGTTCGAATACCAGCTCTGCCACTTGTCGGCTGTATGACTGTGGGCAAGTCACTTAACTTCTCTGTGCCTCAGTTCTCTCATCTGTAAAATGGGGATTAAGACTGTGAGCCCCATGTGGGACAACCTGATTCCCCTATGTCTACCCCAGCGCTTAGAACAGTGCTCAGCACATAGTAAGCGCTTAACAAACAAATACCAACATTAAGTGAATTGCTCAAATCACACAACAGACAAGTGATGGAGGCAAGATTAGAACCCAGGTCCAATGACTTCCAGGTTCATGTTTTTTTTCCACTAGGCCACATAGCTTCTCTAAATTCAGAACACACTCTCTTGGGAGTAATTCTTGTTTACCCTCTCACTCAAATGCATAATATTCAAGAAGGGGATGATGACTTGAATTGTGGTTCCACTTTTGCCAATAGGTAGAAAAGAAGTTTAACACATTTTTTTTTTCCCGCCAAATGAGTTGCTTAGAACGAGTGAGGAAAGTGATGGAAAAATCACACACTTTAGAAAATAACTCGTGAGTCACAATGACAGTCTGAAAATAGTTCTGCTAGAGTTCTGCTTTTAGAACTGGGAACTCGGCTGCTATTAGAGTAATCTGTTTAATTTGGGATTCCAAATTTTCAATCAATACATAATATTATTAATAATAGTAATTATTATCATTATTATTGGATAATCAGGTTGGACACAGTCCCTTTCCCCTGTGGGGTTCATAGTCTTCATTCCATTTTACAGATGAGGTCACTGAGGTACAGAGAAGTGAAGCTACTTGCCCAAAGTCACACAGAAGACAGTTGGTGGGGCAGGAGTAGAAACCGGGTGCTTCTAGCTCCCTGGCCTGTGTTCTATCCATTAGGCCACGCCGCTTCTTGAGTGCTTAATGTGTACGCAACACTACTGAGTGCTTGGGAGAGTACAATACAACACTATAACAGATACATTCCCTGCCCACTATAATTTTTGAGCACCTACTTCCTGCATTACACTATGCTAAGCTCTTGAGAAAATGAAATTAAATTAATAGCTGTAATCCCGGGACTCAAGGTATTTACAATCTAGTAGAGAAGAGAGACACTAAAATAGATTATAGATAGGAGGAAATGAAATTATGCATATGATAAGAGCACAGGTGCAATGGGCAATTTTGAGAAATTTAAGTGCTTAGCTTGTGCTTATGTACTGACATGGCAGTTTCTGTTTCAAGGGTGGAGAGATTTGAAACAAATTGGTGAAGGCCTCCTAGAAGAGAGGTGATTTCAGAAGGATGGTGAAAAGGGAGACAGCTATTTTCTGTAAGATTTGAAGGAGAAGGGAATTTCCAGTCAGAGTAGAGGGTATGAGCAGTAATAAGTCCTCACCTGGAGAGAGAGGAAAACAAGGCACAGAGAGGAGGTGAGCTTGATGGAGCAAAGAGTGCATGCTGGGTTTGTGTCGTCAGAAAAGAAGGTAAGAGATATGGAGAGAGCTGAGTTCCTCAAATTCAGGAATTTCAGCTTGATATAGAGAGGAATGGACCACCATTAGAGGTTTCTGGGGAAATGGCAAGAGGTGGGACTAATGACTTTTTTGAAAGATGATCTGAGCAGCAGGGTGAAGGATGCACCTGGGAGGACAGAGACCAGAGGCCTGGAAATCAGCAAAGAGACTGATTCTGTAGTCAAACCATGAACAGAGGAGGAAAATTGAAAATGAGGCACACTGAGAAAGTTAGGTTGGGTAGAATGAAAAGTACCAGCTGGTCTGAAATGGGAGAAGAGAGTGGATAAGTAGGAGGGATTACACTTAGAGCCAAAGATCAGGAATTTGCAGGACTCAGGTCAGTTGTGTGCAGAATGATATTATAGAAAAGTGATCCAGAGCTGTGAAAGAAGTATGGACTGGAGAGGGGAGAGATTGGAGATGGGTAGATAAGTCTTAAAAAAGGACATACAGAAACTGAAGGCCCTTTGAAGAAATGTTAAAGAAGTGAGATTCATTTAATCTCAACAAGAGAAGGCTAAAGAATGATTTAACGATCTAAAAGCCTATAAAGGGTGTTTTACAGTGTGAAGGGTAACCAGTTGATGTCCATTTGTTCCAAGGACTGAAGAAGAAATGACTGAAAGCCAATCCAAATGCTTACTGCTTCAATATTATAAATTCTATACATTCAACACAATACATGAATTCATCAAAAATGCAAGCACATTCTTTTCCCAACAGCAAGCTTAATCAGGGAGCTTTTCTTTATCATCAAATGGAAAATTGGGGGAACTTTGGGCAATGTCTGTTACATTAGAAATCTGTAATCTGCTCTCTCTAGATGTATTTTTCTCCACCTCAGAAACCTAGTAACAAATAGCCAAATAGAAAAAAAAATATAGACAGGGCATGTGCATCAGAGAAGAAGCCAGATGTCACTATTTGATTATACTCCAAGATCCAAATATTCACACTGCAGTAATGAGTGAGGGAATTTCATAATGAAATAATTTAGCTGCATTTTGAAAGATTTTAATTGTGTCCTTCTGAACACAAACATGAGTTTGCAATACAATATTTGTTTTATACCTACTACCAAAAATTAGATTAGCAATGATTTTTGGTCATGATTATCATTTAAAATATAATTGATATTCCACATGTGGTGGTGTTCTATCTGCAAATAAAGCTAAAAACTGTGGTCCCTGCCCTAAGGTATTTTACATTCACAATATCACTTATGACCTCCCAGGGGGAAAATTGTCAAGCCAGGGAGGAACAAACCAGGACAAGTCAGGGAGGTAGCTCTTGATGAAACATATCAGTGGAGCAGTGAATTATATTATAAATGACTTATTTATTCATATTAATGTCTCTCTCCCCCTCTGGACTGTAAATGTCTCTCTCCCCCTCTGGGCAGGGAAGGGGTCTGCTAATTATGTTGTGTAGAACTCTCCCAAGTGCTTAATTCAGTGTACTGAACGCAGAAAATGCCAAATATTATTGATGGATTGAGTTGAGTCAGCAGCTGAGGTCAGGGGAGGTTTCCGGAAAGTACAGTTCATCAGTGACTTCACAAAATAACTTATGCCAGCTGATTTTCTGGAAGTAATGGGACTAGCTAATGAGGGGTGAAGAGGCTAGCTAATGGGAGGTGGGAGGGGGTGAATGGAGCAGCAAAAAGCATAGGCTGGGGAGTCCACGGATCTGGGTTCTAATCCAGACTCTGTCACATACCTGCTACATGACCTTGGGCAAGTCAATTAACTTGTCTGTGCCTCAGTTCCCTCATCCACAAAGTGGGGATTCAATACCTGTTGTCTCTCCTACTTAGACTGTGAACCCCATGTGGGGCCTAAGCAACTTGTGTCTCCCCAGCACTTAGTACAGATTTTGATACATAGTAAGCACTTGACAAATAACATAATTATTATTACTGTTATTATTACAACTCAGACTCTGTAGGTCATTAGGCCCTATATAAAAGTTCTGGTTTTAGTGATAGCTAGGTCAGGAGATTTCCCTCAAATTCAGGACACCTGCTTAAGTTATCCCCAAATTTATCTTCAGTGTTATTTATTGAGTGCATACTGGGTGTAAATATGTATACTAAGGCCTTGGAAAGGAGGTCTGATCAGTCAATGGTAATAATAATGATGATAATGATTGTGGTATTTGTTTAGTATTTACTATGTGCCAGGCACTTTTATAAGCACTGGAGTAGATACATGGTAATCGGGTTGGACACAGTCCCTGTCCCACATGGGGCTCCCAGGCTTAATCCCCATTTTACAGATGAGATGACTGAGGCCCAGAGAAGTTAAGTGACTTCCCCAAGGTCACACTGCAGAAAAGTGGTGGAGCCAGGATTAAAACCCACATCCTCTGACGGGCAAGCAAAAGCCCATGTTCTTGTCACTAGGCCATTGACCTGGGTTCTAATTTCAGCTCTACCACTTCTCTGCTGTGTGAACTTGAACAAATCACTTTACTTTTCTGTACCTCAGTTACCTCATCTGTAAAATGGGGATTAAAATGGTGAGCCCCATTTGAGACATGGATTGTTTCTAAATTGATCATCTCCTATCTACCCCAGAGTTTAGCACAATGTATGACACATCGTAAGTGCTTACAAATGCCATAAAAAAAACCCTCCCCCAACTCTGTCCTTTCCTGAATGCTTAGTCTAATGATTTATACTTGGTAGGCACTATATACTACTGATCTATTGATATCTCCTAACAAATAATGATTGATCTAAATGGGAATAGGCCCAAGAGAATGACATGTAGTGAGAGTCCTTCAGTCCATTGAAGCTAAATAACTAGCCTCTGTCTGTAGCACTGAAAATTACTGGGAACCAACATTTCAATCCACTTTGTATTTACAATTTTCTGACCAGTATTTCCTACTACATTCCCTGTAGGAGTTAATCAATACTTAAGCCCCATTTTACAGATAAAGAAATACAAATTAACTGAAATCAAGTAATTTATCTTTGGGAGAAATGGGACTATTCTCCTGAAACACTCTATTTTCTTTATCCACTCTGGATATCTACCCCAAGGAATTTCACATATTTTGATTTACACTTTTCTCTTTTTTCTGCTTTGGCAAATCAAATTCTCATTGTGGTTTGACTGTATGAAGAGTAGTTGAGCTCTTCTTCATTTGATCAGACAGTTGTCCCACATCACTTAGGTACACATCCATCATTTATTTTAATGTCTGTCTCCCTCTCTAAACTTTAGGCTCCTAGTGGACAGGGAGAATGCCTACCAAATCTCTGTACTGTACTCTCCCAAGTGCTTAGTACAATACTCTGCACACCAAAATCACTCAGTAAATACCAGTGATTGTTCTAGTCTGGTATACTGTCTTTGACAGTAGTAATAGGATGCTCAGAAGAATACTAATGTTGGTATTTATTAAGCGCTTACTAAGTGCCGAGCGCTGTTCTAAGTGCTGGGGTAGATACAGGGTGATTAGGTTGTCCCACATGAGGCTCACAGTCTTAATCCCCATTTTATAGATGAGGTAACATCTGTAGAGATAGAGATAGAGATTTTATTTTACAGATAGAGAAGTGAAGTGACTTGCCCACGGTCACACAGCTGACATGTGGCAGAGCCGGGATTCGAACCAACAGAGAAGCAGTGTTGCCTAGTGGATAGAGAGGAGTTAGAAGGACTTGGGTTTGAATCATTCATTCAGTTGTATTTACTGAGCGCTTACTGTGTGTAGAGCATTGTACCAAGCATTTAGAATCCTGGCTCCTCTACTTGTCTGCTGTATGACCTTGGATAAATCACTTTACCTCTCTGTGCCTCAGTTAGCTCATCTATAAAATGGGGATGAAGACTGTGAGCCATTCATTCATTCCATCATATTTATTGAGTGCTTACTGTGTGCAAAGCAGTGAACTAAGCACTTGGGAGAGCTTAGTAAATAAATAAATGAATTATTTATCCATTAATTTATCTAATGTCTACATCAAACCTAATAATATTTTCTGCCTATATTGGTATTTCCAGCCACAAATGTACTTATTAATGAAATACATCATCAATGTGGTTTTCTCTGAATATGAAAGATATAGATATCTATATATATTGAAATGTCTATATATAGAGATATTCAGAGAGAGAGAGATAGCTATCTGTATATATCAATATATTATCTTACATCTATATAGAGAGAAGCAGCGTGGCTCAGTGGAAAGAGCCTGGGCTTGGGAGTCAGAGGTCATGGGTTCGAATCCCAGCTCTGCCACTTGTCAGCTGTGTGACTGTGGGCAAGTCACGTAACTTCTCTGTGCCTCAGTTACCTCATCTGTAAAATGGAGAATAACTGTGAGCCTCATGTGGGACAACCTGATTACCCTGTATCTACCCCAGTGCTCTGCACATAGGAAGCCCTTAACAAATACCATCATTATATAGTATATGTACCAGTATTCATATATATATACTATATATATATACTATCAATATAAAATAAATAAATGGTTGAATTTGTTATATTTGTCAATATATTATATATACTACCTATATTTTTATATATCTTATTTACAACTTTTTGTGGTTATCCATTCTGTATATTTTCTGTATATTTTACTCCTACTTCGTCAAAGTTTTCCTTTCTATTTTAAACTCAACATCTTTAAGCCTCTGTGGGGGTTATTTACTTGATGTTGTGAAATTTAGTGGGCAGGAGTTCTGGATTTCATCATTTGGGATACTGCATAATTGCTCTTGGGTAATACAGAATCCAGCACCATCTGGAACAGGTAACTTATACCTAAGACTGTGTTTCATATCTTTGTATCTCATTCTTCAGAGAGGCCTCCTGGCAAAATTAAGCTCTGGGACAGCGGGTGAGAAGCATGGATGCTTAACAAAACTCTTAAGACAAAACCACTTACAGTCAACAGACGTAGGATCGTTTTGTGGCTTGCTAACCTACAACTCCTCTGACAAATAAAAGTCTTTGTTTATTTTACTACCATCTTCCTGGAAGGCTCAATAAACAGATTTTTTACCCACCAATCAAATCATTTCTGGGTAAACCATTTAGAGGAGGGTGTGGAGGGGGAGATTATCAATCAGTGTTTTACTTGGAGGACTCAGTAAAGGTTTCCTGGAAAATTTTCATTTCTTAGTGAGTCATATATTAGCAAGTCACAAATCTTTTATACACCCTACTGACCCACTCTGCTTTCTCCCCCCAACATCAACTCCTCTTGATGTCTTGAGTGAGCATCGGTAGACTTGAGCAAGGGAATAATTATTTTCCAAAGAGAGAAATCTTGGAAAATGCACCAAACAGGGGTCTCTATGTCCATAAAGTCAGATTAGCTTCATGGTACCACTCACTGTCTTTTAGCATTCATTTTGATTCCATATATGTCAGCAACACAAATTGGAGAGCATGAATGAAAATATTTGGGGATTCATTGGGGTATCACTTCTTCAAGTCAACTCTGCCTGGGAGTGATATATTATCATTATTATTTTTTTAATTACAAGGGAGAGAGAGAAGGTTGATGCATATGTTTTTGGAAAATATTGCATGCATTAAACTGCCAGTAATTTATAGTACTCCACTAATGGGTTGCAGCAGGCTTTTGCTTTGTGCTTTCATTTTCTTATAACAATTCATTTATACAGATTATTATTGTTTATGATTTAAACAGACTGCCTGCTGTTGCCGAGACATTCACGTTCCCTCTGGAGACATATGTAATTAAAAACAAATTTCGAAAGTGAGTTCCTTGTGGGCAGGGCACATGTCTACCAACTCTGTTATACTGTACACTCCTAAGCACTTATTAAAGTCCTCTGCACACAGTAAGCATGCACTATATATGATTGATTGATTATCTAATTTGAACTAGTGCCTCCCGAAGCATCTTCTCCAGAAAGCCTGCTAAAAATCGAATAAGTGGGTCAGTTCACGTGGATCACGTCTGAGGGTAATTTCTCCTCAAATATTGGAATTTCTTTTTCCCATTCAAAATATTTACAATCTACAACAGCACCATAAAGCAATCACTTTATTATGTAGCATTTTCTCAATAATATATTTCAGAGTTTTCCTTCTACGTATGTTCATTGTCTTGCCTTATGCTTTCTAGTCATCTCTGAACCATAGAGACTGCATGGACACATCTCTCCCAGAATGCTCCACACTCTTGTCTGCAATTGTTCTAGTAATGTATCCGTAGAGTCTTTCTTGGTAAAAATACCAAAGTTGTTTACCATTCGCAAAGTGAAACACTATTATATTGTTACGGTATACTATTCCAAGTGTTTAGTGCAGTGCTTTTCACACAGTAAGTGCTCAATAAATAATGGTTATAATAAAATTAATAATGATTGCTGTATTTCTTAAGCACTTACTGTGTGCCAGGCATTGTACTAAGCTCTGGGGTGAATGCAAGCAAATTGGGTCCCTGTCCCACGTGGGGCTCACTGTCTCAATCCCATTTTACAGATGAGGTAACTGAGGCCCGGAGAATTAAGTGGCTTGTCCATGGTCACACAGTAGACAAGTGACAGCTGGGACTAGAACCCACTTGCTCTGACTACCAAGCCTGAGCTATTTCCACTAAGCCATGCTGCTTCCTCTAAATTATGGTATTTATTTAGTGGTTACTATGTGCCAAGCACTGCACTGCGTGCTGGTGTGGATACAAGCAAATCAGGTTAGACACAGTCCCTGTCACATGTTCACAGTCCTGATCTCCATTTTTTCCAGATGAGGTAACTGAGGCCCAGAGAAATGACTTACCCAAGATCACACAGCAGACAAGTGGCAGAACCAGAATTAGAACCCCCAGGTCCATACTCTATCCACTACGCCTTGCTGCTTCTCTGGACTGACTGACTGCCTGATTAACTGGAGAGTGGAGAGTGGAGAAACTGGAGGCCAGGGGAAAAGTGAGAAAGCTGATGGCATAATCAGACCAGGACATGGTAAATTTTTGGACCAGTGTGGTGGCCATTTTGGTTGGAGAGAAAGAGGCAGACACTGCAAATATTGTGGACCAAATTTGGCTATAGATGGAATATAAGAGTTTAAAGCGAGTGAGGATACAAGGCTGAGAGCAGGTTTAAAATTGACCATATTTACAGCCTCGGAAATTATATAGAAATCTGTTTGGCACCTTTTTTTTTAATGGTATTTGTTATGTGCTTACTATATGCCAGGCACTGTACTAAGAGCTGGGGTAGATACAAGCTAGTCAGCTTGGATACAGTCTCTATTCCACATGGGCCTCACAGTCATAATCCCCGTTTTGCAGATGAGGTAACTGATGCCCAGCAAAGTTATATAACTTGCCCAAGGTCACACAACAGACAAGTAGCAGAGCTGGGATTAGAACCCAGGCCAGCATTCTTTCCACTAGGCCATGCTGCTCTTTCCCTATCCATAGTGGTCTCAGTTCTCTTCTCCTCAACACTCACTTCTGGCCTTATAATTATTATTATTATTATGACAGCAGAAATGGATCTCCTCTCTGACCCTTTCTGATCTTGTGCTTTTGGCCTGTAAGAATGGAGACATCCATAACCACTACTTTCTAGATACACCCCAGTGGAAAGAGGATCTATTATGTTCCTCTGAAGGTAATATCACAAATCTTCCCAGACAGGGTAGCAATGCCCACTTTTCCCACCTTCAAAGTCCTCTTACAATCACATCTTCTCCAATAAGCCTTCCAACTCTAAACTGTAAGCTCCCTCGAGACTGTAAGCTCATTGTGGGCACTAAATATGTCTACCAACTCTGTTATATTCCAATCTCCCAATTAGTTAATACAGTGCTTGGCCCATAGTAAGTGCTCAATAAATACCATCGATTGGTTGACCAGTGAATGACCAATCAATCAATCAAGCACTTTCTCTGTTCAGAATACTGTTTGGAAACATCATTCTGGGAAGCTACTGTTGGCCGTTGGAAGACATGATGCCTACTCTTGAGGGACTTAAAATGTAGTTGGGGACTTTAAAATTAATTGCAGGTAGGGGAAGCAGCAGAGCATGGTAGGGAGGAGTGGTGCTGAGGTGGTGGGATGAGTAACAAAGGGCTTAGGGAGTATGGATTTAAATGCATTCATGATTCAGATGGGAGGGAGGGTAGGGGGGGGAGATGAGAGAGAAGGCAAGGAAGGCTTCCTGAAGGAGATATAATTTTAGTAGGCCTTTGAAGATAGAGTAGCAGGTCTGTCAGATAGGAAGGGCGAGGGAATTGCAGGCAGAACAGAGAGTGTGAAGAAGAGGTCACTGGTGAGAGAGACAAGATCTAGGTTAGAGGAGAGAAGTCTGCAGGCTAGGTTGCAGTGGGAGAAACACAGGGAGCAAAGCAAGGAGTGAGAGAAAAGCAGGAAAAGCAAGGTAAGCAAGAAGCAGCATAGCTTAGTGGATAGATCATGGGACTGGGAGTCAGAAGGCCCTGAGTTCTAATATTGACTCTGCCATCTTTTTTTTTTTTAATTGTACTTAAGAGCTCACTATGTGCTAGGCACTATTCTAAGTGCTGGAAATCAGTGTTGGAAATCAGATTTGTCTGCTTTGTGACCTTGGGTGAGTCACTTCACTGCTCTGTGCCTTTGTGCCTCTGTTACATCATCTGTAAAATGGCGATTAAGGCAGTGAGCTTCCTGTGGAACCCAGGCTAGGTCCAACCTGATAAGCTTATATCTACCCTAACACTTAGTATAGTGTCTGACACATAGTAAGTGCTTAAATACCATTAAAAAAGGATAGGTAGGGGGTAGAGAGTTAAATGAATGCCGTAAAGTTAATGGTGAGGAGTTTTTGTTTGATGTGGAGATGAGTGGGCAAAATTTGGAGGTTTTTGAGGATTTAGGCATATTTGTATATATTTATTTATTACTCTATTTTATAAATGATGTGTTTATATCTATGATTCTGTTTATCTTGATGGTATTGATGCCTGACCTCTACAATATCGCCAAGATCCGCCCTTTCCTCTCCACCCAAACGGCTACCTTACTATTACGGGCTCTCGTTATATCCCGGCTAGACTACTGTGTCAGCCTTCTCTCTGACCTCCCTTCCTCCTCTCTCGCCCCGCTCCGGTCTATTCTTCACTCCGCTGCCCGGCTCATCTTCCTGCAGAAACGATCTGGGCATGTCACTCCCCTTCTTAAACAACTCCAGTGGTTGCCTATCGACCTCTGCTCCAAACAAAAACTCCTCACTCTAGGCTTCAAGGCTCTCCATCACCTTGCCCCTTCCTACCTCTCCTCCCTTCTCTCTTTCTACCACCCACCCCGCACGCTCCGCTCCTCCGCCGCCCACCTCCTCGCCGTCCCTCGGTCTCGCCTATCCCGCCGTCGACCCCTGGGTCACGTCCTCCCGCGGTCCTGGAACGCCCTCCCTCCTCACCTCCGCCAAACTGATTCTCTTTCCCTCTTCAAAACCTTACTTAAAAATCACCTCCTCCAAGAGGCCTTCCCAGACTGAGCTCCTCTTCCCCCTCTACTCCCTCTGCCATCCCCCCTTTACCTCTCCGCAGCTAAAGCCTCATTTTCCCCTTTTCCCTCTGCTCCTCCACCTCTCCCTTCCCATCCCCACAGCACTGTACCCGTCCGCTCAACTATATATATTTTTGTTACCCTATTTATTTTGTTAATGAATTGTACATCGCCTTGATTCTATTTAGTTGCCATTGTTTTTACGAGATGTTCTTCCCCTTGACGCTGTTTAGTGCCATTGTTCTTGTCTGTCCGTCTCCCCCGATTAGACTGTAAGCCCGTCAAACGGCAGGGACTGTCTCTATCTGTTGCCGACTTGTTCATCCCAAGCGCTTAGTACAGTGCTCTGCACATAGTAAGCGCTCAATAAATACTATTGAATGAATGAATGAATTTGTTTTGTTTTGTTGTCTGTCTCCCCCTTTTAGACTGTGAGCCCATTGTTGGGCAGGGATTGTCTCTATCTGTTGGCGATTTGTACTTTCCAAGCACTTAGTTCAGTGTTCTGCACATAGTAAATGCTCAATAAATATGATTGAATGAATGAATTAGGGAAATCCGTGCAGGATGATTTTGTATAGAAGTGATCCGGGCAGCAGAGTGATGTATGAACTGGAGTGGGGCAAGGCCAGAGGCAAGGAGATCAACTTAGATACTGATGCAGTAATCAAGGTGAAATATTAATTCATTCAATCGTATTTATTGAGTGCTTACTGTGTGCAGAGCACTATACTAAGTACTTGGGATGCACAATTTGGCAACAGATAGAGACAATCCCTGCCCAACAACAGGCTCACAATCTAAAAGGGGGAGACAGCAAAACTAGTAGTCAAGTAATACTTGAAGCACCATTTCCTGCACTATTGATTATTTCAGATATCTCATCCAGGAATCCACAGCTACCTTTTTGGTCTTCAAATCCTACTAAATGGAAGCATGACCTAGAAGAAAGAATTTAACAGTGGGAGCCAGGAGACCTGGATTCTAGTACCAGCTCTGCCATTGGCCTGTTGGGTGACCTTGGGTGAATCACTTAACCTCTTTGTGCCTCAGTTTTTCCATCTGTAAAATATTATGCTCCTCTCTTAGATTGTGAAGAGTGTGTGAAGCAGGGGCTATGTCTGATGGGATTATCTTGTTTCTACCTCAGTGCTCATTAGCGGAATTGTTTAATGAATAATCAAATTATAAATGGGGCATTCAATCAATCAGTGGTATTTATTGAACACTTACTGTGTGCAGAACACAGTACTGAGTACTTGGGGGAGTACAATATAACAGAGTTGGTAGACATGATTTCTGCCTGCAAGGAGCTTTTGGTCCACAGGACATTGGTGAATTTATTATCTGTATCTTTAGCAGTCCAAGCTGTGGATTCTGCTAAGCTGTCCCTCTGCCCTTTCTAGGCCACAGGACTTTTGGACCTGGGTTGTATTGATAATATGGGCTTAAAAAGCAGCGTGGCTCAGTGGAAAGAGCCTGGGCTTGGGAGTCAGAGGTCATGGGTTCGATTCTTGGCTCTGCCACTTGTCAGCTGTGTGACTGTGGACAAGTCACTTCACTTCTCTGGGCCTAAGTTACCTCATCTGTAAAATGGGGATGAAGACTGTGAGCCTCATGTGGGACAACCTGATGACCCTGTATATCCTCCAGTGCTTAGAACAGTGCTCTGCACAGAGTAAGCACTTAACCAATACCACCACCAACAACAACAATCAGGTGACCTTTATCATGGTCTCACTGCTAACTCTCTCTAGTCCCAATTCTGAAGTTTCCAGAATTCTTACCTGAGAAAGCCTGAGCACTTATCTACATTATGAAATCTCAGGGTTCCCACTCAAGTACATTGAGGGACAGTCAAAAGGAGGAACTTCTGAATGTTTTAGACTGGGGTTGATTTCATGCTCTCTCTAAGATGACTTGTTTTGTGCTGATTTACATGACCGCCTAATTAGTTATTTGTCAAAATACTAGTATGAAAGGTAGTTTCAAGAGTTTCAGAGTCCAGAAAATTTTCCTAAATTGCACTCATTTTTTCCTATGATTTTCCTCCAGTGTCCTTTCCACCTGGGTGGTTCAGTTGTAGCCTTACACATTTTAGCATAAGCAAACCATTTTCTTTCAAAATGACCCTGATAATTTCATTTCAAGGGGTTTTAACAAATAATTGCAAGTGTGAGTCTGGCTGCTACCTGTAACTTTAAGTACCTGTTCTCCTCCTTGCAAAAGGTCTCGGTTCTTTTCCAATTTTTCTTTTCCATTTCAACTCAATTCCAGGTAGTACTAGTAATCCTATTTATTAAGCCCTTACACTGTGCAGAGCATGTACTAAGACCTGGAAGAGAGTATACAGGTGGGAATTAGACCTGGTCCCTGTCCCCTGTGGGGCTCAGACTTGGAAATACCAACTCTATCCCAAGAAAAGTATATATTTCAAAGGATGAAAAAACAAATACTTTTTCTTTCCTTTGTATAAAAAAAATTTTCCATTCCAACTTCTTCCAATTCTCTGAAATTGAGTAGGACTATAAATTCTAAATGTGCATGCTAATATTTTGACTTTATATCCAAGCATGAAGGATGATATCTTGAGAGTAAATAACATGGACATACAATAAATATCATCATATTCTCCCAAATGCCAACGTCAATACATTACAGTGCTAATACTCTGGTTTTATGGTTCTTGACCTTTTAGAAGGCAATGCAAATTTCAGGGTGAATGAGAAGCTGTTGGTTTCAATTCTTGATAATTCAATATGTTGTATATTGAGGTCCCTAAATTTTGGTTTTTTTAATAATATTCTAGCTTAATGGGAATTCTTTTGAGTTCATTAGCCTACCAAACAGATGATATTGGTGAGGAAAGAAGTCCCTAAACAGACATCACTTCAAATATTCTCCCCGATTCTCCCCAGCTGGTGCAAGGTACTTAGGGTGCAGTGGCCCTCGGAGAAATGGGGGAGTGGATAGGGGGTTCCTAGCTAAATTGACACAGCTCTCTGGGCAGAATTTACTCATTACTACCCCCGGGGTTCTCTTGGGCCAACCTGGAGGAGAATCAAAGGAAGGGAATCCTGGAAGTTCCAGGCTACTTTCTAGGAAACATTCTGTAACTCTCTTAGCTTGTGCCCACTGGATACCTGGAAAAGAGAGGATTATGATGATGATAATGATGATGATATTTGTTAAGTACCATGTACTAGGCACTGGACTAAGTGCTGGGCTGGATTCAAGAAAATCGAGTTCTATGTGGGGCTCACAGTCTCACTCCCCATTTTACAGATGAGGTAACTGAGGCACAAAGAAGTGAAGTAGCGACTTTCCCATGGTCACACCGCAGACAGGTGGTGAAGCCGGTTTAGAAGTGGTGTCATTTCCTGGAGACTGTAAGCTCACTGTGGGCAGGGAATGTGACTGTTACATTGTTATCTTGTACTCGTCCCAGTGCTTTATACAGTTCTCTGCACACAGTAAAGTGCTCAATAAATATGATTGATTGGTTGACTGACACTGACATTACTATTAACCCACCCTTCCAGGTCAGCAGGAACTGTGCCCCATGGAACTGTAGGGGAGGCAGAAAGTAAGCCTATGTCCCATGAGGGTGCCCTGCTAAAGGTGGGATGGACATGAAGACTATGTGAAGAGCACTCAGGTTCATTTTTTTATAAGTTTGAGAATCTAAGGAGATGAATTATACTTTTCCTAAAGCAGAGGAGTTTGAGGGAGCTAAAATGAAAGCCCCTAGAGGTCTTCTGTATTGCTTGAGTCTAGAAATGGCAACCTCATCTAGCAATCAATGGCATTTAATAATAATAATGGCATTTGTTAATCACTTACTATGTGCAAAGTACTGTACTAAGCGCTGGGGTAGTTACAAGGTAATCAGGTTGTTCCACGTGGGGCTCACAGTCTTTACCCCCATTTTTACAGATGAGGTAACTGAGGCACAGAAAAGTTAAGTGGCTTGCTCAAGGTCACACAACTGACAAGTGACAGAGTTGGGATTAGAACCCGTGACCTCTGACTCCCAAGCCCATGCTCTTTCCGCAAAGACAGGCTGCTTCTCAAGCGTTTATTGTTAACTGTGTGCAGAGCATTGTATTAAGCATGTGGGGGAGTACATGCAACCGTAGTGGGAGACATGTTCCTTGCCCTCAGTGAACTTAGAGTCTAGAGGGGGTAACAGACATTAATATGACTTATGGATTTGCTTGTAAATATTAAAGTTCTTGAAGCAGTGTTTCACACATTGGCAGCAGTAACAAAGACGATAATAATAATGTTGCTAAATCCTTTCTTTTCCTTCACAACTTTTCCTGGATCTGCCCCTTCCTGCCTCCACATAGCTTCAAATAGGTCCAGGGGCCTGCCATAGCCCGTTAGACTACTACTCTATCAGCCTTCTTTCTGGTCTCCCCGTCTCCAGTTTCCTCCATCTCCAGTCTCTACTTCACTTTGCTGCCCAAATTATTTTTCTAAAACACTGTGAAACTCACGTCTCTCCACTCCTCAGAAACTTTCAAGGGTTATCCTTTCTTCTCTACATCAAGCAGAAACTCTTGACCTTTGGCTTTCATCAGTTCTTTCCACTTTACTTATCCACTCTCTTTTCCCATTACACCTCACTGGGCACTCTTAGTTCCCCCCAAGAAAACTTTTACTTTGTTTCTCATTCTTATTTCTCCCATTTCTGACCACTTGTATATCCTGTCTGAGCTTCCTTCTCCTTCAGATCTGCAAAGCCACAGTTCCTGAAAACCTGTCTAAAAACGGGCCTCCTCCATTTCCCAATTAAGCTCCACCTTCCCAAAACAAATCCATTCAGCAGCTTCCATCAACACAGGTTTATTCACCTACCCTCAGCACTATTACTCTTAGAGCAGTACTCGGCACATAGTAGATACCCATAAATAAAACGGATAAGCTAATTGAATTAAAAATATTATTATTGGCATGTGCTAGACAAACCCTGTCCTCCCCCTGCCTTTCCCATCACTATAGATGGCACCACCACCCTTCCTATCTCACAAGCTCGTAACCTTGATGTTATCCTTAACTCCTTTCAGTCATTCAATCCACATATTCAAAATGTCACTAGATCCTGTCCAATCTTCACAGCATCACTAAAATCTGCCCTTGCCTCTCCATCCAAACTGCTACCAGGTTAATACAATCATTTATCCTGCCCTGCCTTGGTTACTGTATTTGCCTCCTTGCTGACCTCCAAGCCTCCTGTCTCTCCCCACTCCAGGCCACACTTCACCGTGCTGCCCTGTTCATTTTTCTACAAAATCATTCAGGCCATACTTCCCCACTGCTCAAGAACTTTCAGTGCTTGCCCATCTACCTCTACATCAGAAAGAAATTCCTCACCATTGATTTTAAAGGACGCAATCACCTTGCCCCTTCCTAGCTCACCCTGCCATTCTCCTTCTACAACCTAGCCCACACACTTCATTCCTCTAATGCTAACCTCCTCATGTTTTGCTTTGTCTTATGCTGTTGAGTCATTTCTGACCCATAGTGACTCCATGGACACATCTCTCCCAGGATGTTCAACTTCCATCTGCAATCGTTTTGTTAGCGTATCCATAGAGTTGTCTTCATAAAAATATGGAAGTGGTTTACCATTGCTTCCTTCCATGCAGTAAACCTGAGTCTCTGCCTTCGACTCTCTCCCCTGCTGCTGTGGCCCAGGGGCTAGGGGCTTTCATTTTAGCTCCCTCAAACTCCTCTGCTTTAGAAAAAGTATAATTCATCTCCTTAGATTCTCAAACTTATAAAAAAATGAACCTGAGTGCTCTTCACATAGTCTTCATGTCCATCCCGCCTTTAGCAGGGCACCCTCATGGAACATAGGCTCACTTTCTGCCTCCCCTATAGTTCCATGGGGCACAGTTCCTGCTGACCTGGAAGGATGGGTTAATAGTAATGTCAATGTCAGTCAACCAATCAATCATATTTATTGAGCACTTTACTGTGTGAAGAGAACTGTATAAAGCACTGGGACGAGTACAAGATAACAATGTAACAGTCACATTCCCTGCCCACAGTTAGCTAGTCACTGCCCAAGCTAGGAATAGAATGGAGAGGCCTCTGCTTGACTCTCTCTCCCATAGCCAAGATTGCTAGAGTATGAAACTCTCGAGTTGCCATCCTGAGAGGGCGCTAACCTTCTCACTATACAGCAGTCTTGTCTATCTCTCCACCAACCTCTCATCAACGTCCTGTCCCTGTCCTTAAATACCTTCCTTCCTCATATCTGACAATTACTCTCCCTACCTTCAAAGACTTATTGAAGGCACATCTCCTCCAAGAGGCCTTCCCTTACTAAGCCCTCCTTTTCTCTTCTCCCTTTCCTTTCTGTGGCATCCTGACTTTCTTCCTTTATTCATCCTCCCCTCCCAGCTTCACAGCACTTATGTACATATCTGTACTTCATTTATATTAATATCTGTCTCCCCCTCTAGGCTCTAAGCTAGTGTGGGCAGGGGACATGTGTGTTAATTCTGTTGTGTTGTACTCTCCCAAGTGCTTAGTACAGTGCTCTGCACAAAGTAAGTGCTCAATAAATTTGAATGACTGACTGACAATTATTTTTCACTTCATCTTGATGATATCCCACAGAACAGTTCAATCAGTAATCTGTGTTATTTACTGAGTGCTTATTGTGTGCACAACCCTATATTCACTCCTTCATTCAATCATATTTAATGAGTGTTTACTGTGTGCAGAGCACTGTACTAAGTGCTTGGGAAAGTACAATACAACAATATACAGTGATATTCCCTGACCAGAACAAGCTTACAGTCTAGATGACGGAGGGCTTTAAAGGCAATGATAAAGAGTGTTCTAAGTGCTGCGGTAGATCCAAGATAATCAGGTCCCATGTGGGGTACACTGTCTAAGTCAGAGAGAGACAAGCAGCATGGTGTAGTGGTTAGGGCATGGGGCTGGGCGTCAGAAGGTCATGGGTTCTAATCCCAGGTCTGCCACCCATCTGCTGAGTGACCTTGGGTAAGTCACCTCACTTCTCTGTGCCTCAGTTACCTCATCTGTAAAATAGGGTTTGAGACTGTGAGCCCTAAGCGGGACAAAGGCCTGTATTCAACCCGATTTGCTTGTATCCATCCCAGTGCTTAGTACAATGCCTGGCACATAGTAAGAGTTTAACAAATACCATCATTATTATGAATATCTCATTTTGCAGATGGAAATGAGGCACAGAGAAGCCGAGCATCAGCTAAGTGCTTGCAAGAGTACAGTACAATAGAGTGGGTAGACCTGAACCCTACCCACAAGGAACTTACAAACTAGAGGGGGATTCAGACATTAAAATAAATTACAGATGGAAATATGTATAAGTGCTGTGGGTGTGGGTTGAAAAAAAAACACAATCGATGAAAATGCTTACAGGTACAGACCCAAGCCTATAGGCAATGTAGAAGGTAGATCAAATAGGGGAAGTGAGGCCTTAGTCAGGGAAGACCTCATGGAGGAGAAATGATTTTAGTAGGGCTTTGAAGATGGAGAGTTTGGTGGTCTGTGGGATATGAATGGGTAAGTAGTTCCAGATCAGAAGGAGGATATGGGCCAGGGGTCAGTGGCAAGAACGATAAGATTGTGGTACAGCGATTAGGTTACTGTTAGAGGGGCAACGTGTGTGGGTTGGGTTGTACTGAAAAATCAGGGAGGTAAGGTAGGAAGGAAGAACTCACTGAGTGCCTTAAGATCAATGGTAGGGAATTTCTGTTTGACGTGGCGGTAGATGGGGAAATATCAGAAGTTTTTGAGGAAAAGGGAGATGTGGACTGAACCTTTTTTTAGAAAAATTATCAGGCAGCCGAGCAAAGTAAGGGCTGGAGTGGGGAGAGACAGGAGATAGGACAGAGAGGAGGCTGAAGCTGTATTTAAGGTGGAATATGATAAATTCTTGGATCAGCATGGTAGCAGTTTGAATAGAGAGGAAAAGATTCTAATGATTTTGTGAAGTTAGAACCAAATAGTTTGGGTGACAGATTGAAAATGTGACCTGAATGAAAGAGATGTTCCAGGAGAGATCAGGCCCAGCAGGGATTCTGAAAAATTTCTGTCCAACGTTGTTGATGAAGATCACAGTGGCTACTGAAGCAACTGGCTACTGACTTATGGAACTAAAGCTGAACATTGTCACTATGCTACAGACATTTCAATCTTAAATGGGTCCAACATAATAAAGACACAATCTTTGAATGCACTTTACACCAGGCTGCATCTGCTCACTTATTTTGGTCAATGTTCCAGCAGGGATACATCTGACAAGGTTAAAGAAAACAAGGGATGCTTGAATTCAGTAAGCATTTTCCCTCTCAGACTGGCTTACAACGGTGCTGTGAGAGGGCCTGGGTTGGGAATGCAGCTGCCTGGATCCTCACATCGTCTCATGACCTGAGGCTTCTGCCATTAGAGGTGGCTTCGGGCCATTAGAGGAAGTGAGGAGGGTTGGAAAGAAACAAGGATGCAGGAGGGGGACCAAATTATCAGTGAGGAGGAGAGGTAGGACCTGAACCCCATCACTTTCATGGTGGGCCCTGGTCATAAATCGTAAGCTCATCGTGGTCAAGGAGTGTGTCCGCCAACTTTATTATATCGTACTTTCCCAAGTGCTTAACAGAGTGCTCTGCACACAGTAAGCGCTAGCGTGGCTCAGTGGAAAGAGCACGGGCTTTGGAGTCAGATGTCTTGGGTTCGAATCCTGCCTCGGCCACTTGCCAGCTGTGTGACTGTGGGCAAGTCACTTCACTTCTCGGTGCCTCAGTTACCTCATCTGTAAAATGGGGATTGAGACTGTGGGCCTCACATGGGACAACCTGATTCCCCTGTGTCTACCCCAGCGCTTAGAACAGTGCTCGGCACATAGTAAGCGCTTAACAAATACCAACATTATTATTATTATTACACAAAACACCTTAATTTCCTGCACAGAAGTTACTGGTCCTGAACTCTCAAGACTGCAGCTCTTCTGTTCTTTTTATTCTTCCAGAAATACAATTATTTAAGAAAACCATCACAAAACACTCTAGGAAGACCTTTTTTTCCTGAAGTCAAAAGCAGGTGTCAATTTTCAAAGTTGAATTAATCAGTCAGTAGTATTTATTGAAGAGACATGTTTAGACTGAAAGCTTTTTGTGGGCAGGGAATGTAGCTGCTAATTACGATGAAGAGCAGCATGGCTCAGTGGAAAGAGCCCAGACTTGGGAATCAGAGGTCATGGATTCTAATCCTCGCTCCGTTGCTTGTCAGCTGTGTGACCTTGGCCAAGTCACTTAACTTCTCTATGCCTCAGTTACCTCATCTGTAAAATAGGGGGTAAAGACTGTGAGCCCTATGAAGGACAACCTGATTACCTTGTATCTACCCCAGCATTTAGAACAGTGCTTGGCACATAGTAAGTGCTTAACAAATACCAACATTATTATTATTGTACTCTTCCAAGAGCTTAGTATAGTCCTTAAGACACAGTATGCACTCCTTAAATACCTCTGACTGGTTTATCTTAGAGCAAAGAACGATTATTAATGTTGACCACAATTGCATGAGAGCAATATCACACTGTTACTCCAACTATCCTAAATGGCTTTGTCTGAAACAGATAACTAGATTAGGTAGACCTTTCATCTGAGTCACTATATTATATTTCATATTCTAATTTCAATTGAATTTCCCTAAATTCCCTTCTTCTTTAAAATAGAAGGTATTACATTTTTTGTACAGGTTGCCATCAGCAGAGCACCAAATTAGTTTTTTTGATTTTCTGAGAGTATTAGTGACTTCTTTTATGAAAGATAGCTTCCTCATTTGAAATATTTTTCAAACACTTCAATATCTGAAGACGTGGGCTAGTCATAATAGAGTTAACCAAAAAAGATATTTATTAACTACTTAGATATCTGGTCTCATTTTTTTTTCCACACTAAAGTTAACCAGAAACAATGGAGATTCTCAAATGTGCTTGTTTGTTGGTTTTCTAAACTTTTATTGAGATAAAGCTTTCAATTACATCTAAACTCAATTTCCCATTTTTATCTGAGACAAGTGATTTTTTTTTCTTCTAAACAAATAACTTGTAAGGAAACAATTTCAATTTCACACCATCTATTTCTTTCCATGTTTCTGAAATGAGCCCTTCCTTCGTGAAAAATTATTAAGGATAGTTTTCTCTTCACTTTTATGTTTCTGTGGTAATGCTGTTTGCAGCTGAAATGACCTTTCTTTCTAGAAGATTTAAGGAGAAACAAGGAAGCATGACTTTGGTACACCTGATTCTAATTATATCAAATCTATCTAATATGCTGCACTGGCTAAATAATGACAAAAAGATGTTGATAACTCTAAAGCTCACTGGAAATGGTTATAATACACCCACTTCATAAGAAGAAGCATCCAGAGAGGAAAACAGATGAAATTAAGAAGCACAGAGCTGAAAGGCTCCTAGGGAATTTGAGTACTTCACAGGAAAGTGAATTCAGACTAATCATTTTGATAGGCATTTAAAAGAAAGTTATCTGGAAATATAAATTGATGTCAATCCTTCTGAATAGTCACATCTGATTTAATTCCTATGGAGTGTGTATTTAAAGATTTGAGTTTAACTCTCAAGTTTTCAACACAAAATGGAACATACTTTAAAGGTGCCCTTAAGGCAAGGGTGGGCAATTATTTAGGCTAGAGGGCCACTTGGAGTCATGCATTCACTTGTTCAAAGATGCATATAAGCTTCTCTAGAAACCATTCATAAGAAAGGGGTAGGGAATTTTAAGAGGCAAGCACAGGTTTTTTTGGTTATTTATTCTTTCAACGGTATTGCTTAAGTGCTTACTGGGCACCAGCCACTGCACTATGTGATAAAGTAGTTGCAAGATAATCAGGTTGGACACAGTTCATGTCCCTCATCAGGCTCACAGTCTCAGTCTACATTTTACAGATGGGGTAACTGAGGCACCAAGAAGTTAAGTGACTTACCCAAGGTCACACAGCAGACAAGTGGCAGAGTCAGAATTATAACCCAGGTCCTCCCAACTCCCAGCCCTGTTCTCTACTATTACTAATAATTGTGGTATTTGTAAAGCGCTTACTGTGTGCCAGGCACACAGCAGACAGGCGGAGGAGCCAAGTTTAGAAGTCAGATCCTTCTGACCCTCAAGCCTGTGCTTTATCGATTAGCTGCTTCTCTAGGCAGACTGTTTCTGTATGACCACCCAACCTGACTCAACAGCCAGTTGTATATCTGCCCATCTTGACTGCGAATGGCTCTGAGAAGCTCCCACACATCTTACCCCAGCGCTACCAGTTAGAATGGAAGCTGTCGCATTAATCACTTGGTAAGCCTGACTGAATCATGGGCCTTGTTGAGCGTGATAGCTCCTTGCAGGCTGGAAACATGTCTATTCTTCCCAAATCCCTAGTAGAGTGCACCACACCGTGTGGGTGCTCAATAAATTCTACTATTACTTGTACTACTATTATTATTATTACTGCTATTACTATTATTATTATTATTATTACTACAACTACTGCGTGGCCTGATGGAAGAAAGAAACATAAGCCTGGGAATCAGGAGATATGTGTTCTAAAGTCAGTTCTGTCACTTACTTTCTGTATGATCTTGGGAAAGTCACTTAACTACTCTGGGCTTCAGGTTCCCCCTATGGAAAATGAGGATTAAATACCTGTTTTCTCTCTCTCTTATACTAGGGGCTGCATGTGGGACAGGGACTGTGACTGACCTGATTATCTTCTAGTCACTCCAGCAATTGGTAGTGTGCTTGGCTCATACTAAACACTTAATAAATACCACAATTATTTTTATCATTACTCATCCCATCCCTGATGTAAGACGCCAAAGATTAACTGGTCCTGAAATTTTACGCTAGTTGTGATGAGTTTCTGTCCCATCATCCTTTGTCTAGGCAGCTGAGTGGTAAGACTGTTAACTACATATGTGTGGCTCATGAAACCCACAGTTTTAGGGATGAAGGAAGAGAATATGCTTCAGGACAGCAGACTAATCCAAGCTTTGAATTAGGCCAATAGTATGGTACAGGAAGAGTAACCTGAACTCTTAGGATAATATGGAGCAAGAGTGATTAGGTGGAATGCCTGGGACAGAGAAGATCTTGGATCCTTAGACAAATGGGGAGAGGAGGTGATTAGGGGTATAAAATGAAGCAGCAGACATACCGAGAAGTGGAAGAGCATGGGTTTAGAGAAAGAGAAAATGGGAATCATATGTCTAGGAGAAGTATGAGATTTAAAAGACAGTGAATCAGGGAGGAAACCCACAGAAAAGATCTGTGAAAATCAAAGTGAGGGGGGAACTGAGAAATAACTGGGTTCTGGGTCTCCAAAAACAGAAGGTCCAAAAAGATGTGGAAATAGGGGGACATGGAGGCATTTAACACTACCATTTTGCACAGATCCTATTGAGAAAGTCTAAGCTTCCCTCATTTTAGCTTGAGAATGCAGGGCACTGACAACTATAAAGAGGTGGGACTTTTGACTTTCAAATATGGACAAATAATGCAGGCAGACCTTTCTAGGACCACAGGGAAAATAAAGACATGAGGCAAGGTCTTGTATCTAACAATACAATGCAATTTCAGTTATGTTTGTGATACATTTGTGAGCTACTCTTGCATTCAGAGTCATTCAATGTTTAGGGAATAAAATTTACCTTTAAATAATTAATGTTACTTTATCAAGCCTGATGACAGGATGAATATCGGGGAGTGAATTGCTTACCTTTTAGATGTGCATTCGTTCTTTCAAAATGACTGCTCACATTCACTGAATGGGACTGGGAAAAGTTAAACTGCATCACCAAATGAAGCGGTTTTCTCTACTTGGATCAGGTCCATTGCTTATGTAGAGGTATTGGGTTCATTACTGGCCTCAACATGCGAGAGGGAATTAGCAATGCTCAGATAGGCAACATTCAATAAGCAGTAATGGGGTGATGAAATGAGGATAGAACATGATCATTAAAGGTGATTGTATCTCCATCTTCCCTCCTACCATTGAGGGTTTCTCTGTCAGGATGCTCTGTACATGCTGGGGTGGTGCTAAAATCTGCTCCTGCTTACTCTCAGACTCATCTGTTGCCTCCAAAAGATGAACTGTGGTAACGTCTGCCTTCTCTTCCACCACCTAGGGTCTCTACCAGAAACTCTCACGAATGACTTGGCCTGACTGGTTCTTCTGTGGCGGCAATAGAGCACGGGCCTGAGAGTCAGAAGGTCATAGGTTCGAATTCCAGCTCCACCACATGTCTGCTGTGTGACCTTGGGCAAGTCATTTCACTTCTCTGGGCCTCAGTTCCCTCATCTGTAAAATGAGGTTTAAGAGTGTGAGGCATATGTGGAACAGGGACTGTGTCCAATCTGACTAACTTGTATCTACCCCAGTGCTTAGATCAGTACTTGGCACATAGTAAGCGCTTACAAGTACCATACATATCATTATTATTGTTACCTGCATGGTGGTCTGGGGCTAAAAGCTGCTACTGTGCACTGTTGGACACCTCCTAAACGGCTGAGACAAACACCGTGGAACCACCGCCTCCCCTCTCGCCACTGAGGGTCCCTGCTCTCAGCATGCTCCCTGTGTGCTGTGCTGGGGATAAAGGCTAATTCTGTGCACTCTTGGACTCCATCATGGTTGTGAAAAGCACTGTGGAACCACCACCTTCCCTCCCACCACTGGGGGTCTCTGCTGCAGGTTTGCAATGGCATGCTTTCAGACTCCTCCATCACCTCTGGACTTGGAGCTGATTTCATCTTTTTGGTTGTATTGTGATTCAGTGAGTTATTAGTCCTTTTATGTCTGTCTCCAATCCCTTCCTCCAACTTATTTTTTTTGATTGTGAGACCCGCACGGGTCAAAGACTGTGTTTAATTCCCTCCTGTGTATTTTTCCTAGCACTTTCCACAGTGCTCTACACTCAGTAAGCAAAAATAAATGTCATTACTATTATCTCTTTCCTGTTGGAGAACCCACTTTTCACTTCTCTCCATTTTGTAGGCACCAGTTCTAAAGACTCTCACTGCTCCCTCTGCTCAAAGATCAAAATAGTTATAGACCATGGAGGGAAGAAAGTTCATCCATTGTAAACTATAGACAAAGACCAGCAGGTGAAGGGGCAGAGAGTGTGGAAAAGGGTTTGAATGACACAACTTCAGCTGCCAATTTCCCCTGGGAAAATTAGAAAACTGAAAAACTGCTTCCTGGCTGGTAAGGGCTGTGCTGGGGATGGTAGAAACGAAAGCTGGAATTATTTTAGGAAGCTTTGTGCTGCCAACTTCTGCACCTTTCCTGCCTTGCACTTTTATCCCTCTAAACTACCTCAGAAAGAGTTTCTGAGTTTAACAAATCAATCAGTCGTCATTATCAGTAGTGTTTATTGAGAGATTATTGGGTGCAGAGCACTGTATCAAGCCCTTGGAATAATACAATTCAGCAGAGCTTTTAGATACATTCCAATTTGAGGAGCAGAATAAGGTAAATGACCAGATTTTCTGGAGTTGAAGAAAAGACAAGGAGTGGAACTTGAAAAGAAGAGAAAGTGGGGTAAGAAAGAGAGAGATAGGGAGAGAGGGAGAGAGAGAGAGAGAGAGAGAGAGAGAGAGAGAGAGAAAGAACAGACCAAAAGAGAGAGAGGAGAGGAGAGGGGCGGGAAGGGAAAAAAGGGAGAGAATTAAAGACGGGAGGAGGGACAAGATATCCCCTCTTTCCAATGATCATCATATCTCTCTCCACCCTCCACAGTTGCATGACCATGCCAATTCCGCTGGAACCTAGCCCCTACTACCGCCAGACAACCTCAGTGGATCTGTCCAGGCTGTGAAGATGAATGGTGGTGTTGACAATGGCTGGAGGCTGCTGGCAATCATGACCTCTTGGCTGCACCCAAATTGTCCTTTCCAAGTTATGAACAGGCATTTCTAGCCCAGCGGGGTGCCATATTTTGGCCACACCGGAAACTCTTGTGACCAGCCTGTGGAGACTCGTTCAGCTGTGTTGGCAATGTTGACTACAGTTGAAGAAGAGGAGGAGGCAGAAGGGCCACCGTGACTGAGGGGTTATCTCCTCTCACTCAAGCCTCAGACCAGACACCAATGGGTTCTACAGTAGGTAGGCCTTTCAAAAAAGAGGACCAAACTTCAAAATGGATAACGATCCTGTCTCATGTGGAATGTCTGGTCACCTAAGAATGGGGTGGGGGGGTAAAAGAGGGAGCACCCCACATCTCTGCAACAATAACACCTACTTCCTTTACTCGTGTCCCTCAATAAATATGGTTGAATGAATGTCCCATAAGTAATGAACTGGAGGGGACCGAGTGCCATAACTTGAACCAACTGTAAGTAAATTGAAGAAGAGTTGCTAGACTTCAGCACGACAAAGTCGGCAAGCTAAGTGCTGTTTTATTCATTCATTCAATCCTATTGATTGAGCGCTTACCATGTATAGAGCACCGTATTTATCACTTGGGAAAGTACAATAGAGCAATAGACAGTAACTTTCTCTGCCCACAGTGAGCTCAAGTCTAGAGTTGGGGAGTGTTTGCATGCTCTCTGACTTCCTGCAGTTCTGAGATGAGTAGCATTCCAACCTAACTCCTTGGGGACAGTTTGGGACTGGATCACCCTCACATTAGACTGTAATCTCCTTGTGGTCAAGGAACGTGATGACCAATTCTTGCATTATATTCTCCCAAGCACTTAATAAAGTGCTTGGAACACAGTCAGTGCTCAATAAATACCACTGATTGACTGATTGATTAGGTGGCTGACCCTAAAAGACTTCTCATCTTGAGGACCAGAACCAAAACCAGGAGGTGTATTGGATGGGTTCTATAATAGTAATAATGATAATAACAATGGTGGTACTCATTAAGCACTCACTGTGTGCCGAGCACTGTTCTAAGTGCTGGGGTAGAAGCAAGTTGCTACCCAACTCTTGCTGTGAGATCCCAGTTTACACTGAAGGGGATGATAGGTCTTTATTCTGTATGTTCCCAAGCCCTTGCCCCATATGTAATCTTTCATAGAAAAAAAAAACAAAACTCTCTAATCCCTAGAGAATGATCTTGCACTAGCCAGAGCCAAAAGGATTTCCTGCCTTTTTTTTACCCAAATCCAATAATTCTCTCCTAGTTTTGGCAGCAAAATTCAATCTAATACGGGAATAAGTCAGCTCTCTGAAATTTAATTGTTAAAGATAACCTTTGAAATTTCAGATGGGAACAGGAACGAGTTACTAGTCTATGCTCATTAGTTTTTAGTGCCTTCCTGCTCTTACCATCAGCATAATTAAACTTTCATCTGACTGCACATGAGTAAACTGCCTTTTCATATGCAGATCTATTCTTACTAATTCCTTCCTCTTCTAAATGCAGCATTTTAAGACCTATTTCCCTGAAGTTATAAGTCTCCTTTAAACCAGCTTGCAATGTTCATTTAAGTTGTGAAACACATATTTAGGTGATAATGTCTAAGGCCCAGAAGAGAGGTACCAGTTGAATCTTCATCTGGGTGAAGTTGAGAAGTTATCCAGTAATCAGACGGATCATCTGAATAACCTCATCCCCTTGCAGGATTCTGATTTTCATACCCCAGGGGACCCGCACAACCTTGTGGATGAGGCAGAGAGTTCTTGAAAACAGATTTAGGAAACCTTTGAGAAGAGATCTGGGCAGAACTTTGAATTTTGCAGTCACAAACAGGTGGAGCAAAGCTAAGTACTCTCAGAAATCGTTAGGGTATGTGCAGTGGTTAATTTCTCTCACTGATGGGAATTAGGGCCAAACGGCAACTGTGTCCCAAGCATTGCATTTCGAGGAAGAGCACAAAGGTGCAAATCACTCTTGCAATTTTCAAAATTTTTCTAGCTGGCAAAACTGCATATTTAGATTACCACATTTTCCTGGCGCCTCCCGCACTTACTAATGCTCTCTCCACTTCCCAGAATCTCACAGACAGCTCTGAAAGCTTAGATGCCAGAGATCAAGGGCTCCAGCAAAACTCAGCTGGTTAGAAAAAGCTCTTTTGATATTGCCATGTTCTCTGCAATTAATTACTCTGCACTCCTGAAATAAATGAAATAAAGAGAAGAAAAGAAACAAGAGAGGAAAACTAGTGCCTGTTTTTCTTTCTTTTTTTTTTTTTTGGCAGACACTTGAGGGCAGACAGAGGACATCTGTGATCAAGGAGGAGTGGAGAGCCTTCCATTATCCAAGCTGAGATGGGTGAACAATCAATCAGTCAAGAGTATTTATTAAGGGCTCAATGTGTGCTGAGCATTTTACTAAGCACTTGGTCTCCCAATACTATACAGTTGGTAGACTCAATCCCAGCTTTCAAGGAGCTTTCAAGCTAACCGGTAAGAACATGACCCAACAACATTTCTCCCCTAAATTTTAAGTTCCTAGGGATTTTCCCTGAGATAGCCATTTCCTTACATGGGTAAATCTTGAGAATCCAGTTAAAATTTAGAAAAAAGAATTCTCAGAAAACTAAGTCCTCGGCCCTTTCCCACACCCAGCCTCAAGTCCCCCGTCATGCCAGCAGATTACTGCTCTCCAGGCAACGGTTTGTCACAGATCCAATGTTTATATGTATGTGCACATGCCTCATTGGAGATACAAACCCACCCTTCTTTTCCTTACTGTCAGTCCTACAGAGGCCTTTTGTTTCATCGTGGGAAGACACTTTTTGCTTTCCACTCCTCCCTTTTCCTCAGTTCTTTTAGCCACCTCATTCATTCACTTATTCAGAATTTCCACCTACTCCTCCTAAATCTCCCATCACAGTACACAACACCATCAACCAGCCTCTCCCCGAAAGCCCATACTCTTTCTTTCTTTCATGGTCCTTTATTCTCCCCCCGCTCCCAGCCTCACAGCACTTTTGTAGATATCTGTAATTTATTCATTTATATTAATGGCTGTCTCTCCCTCTAGACTGTAAGCTTACTGTGGGCAGGGAATATGTCTTTTTATTGTTATATTGTACTCTCCTAAGCCCTTGGTATAGTGAGTAGTTTGTACACAGTAAACTCAGTAAATAAGATTGATTGAAATGTGCTCACGTACAGTCTCTCGCTAAATTCTGTTCTTCATCCACAACGTATCCCAGATCTGCCCCTCGCTCTCTATGTAAATGGCCCCAGTCTGGGTTTGAGCTCTTATAACTTTATGACCAGACTACTCTGTCATCCTGGCCTCCAGCCACTCCTTTAGTCAAGCAGCATGGTGTAGTGGATAGAGCACGGGCCTGGGAGTCAGAAGATCATGGGGTCCAATCCCAGCTTCCCCACTTTGCTGTGTGGCCTTGGGCAAGCCACTTCACCTCTCTTTGCCTCAGTTACCTCATCTGTAAAATGGTGATAAAACTGTGATCCCTGTGTGGGACAGGGACCGTGTCCATCCTGATTTGCTTGTATCCACCCCAGTGTTTAGTACAGTGTTTGGCACATAGTAAGTTCTTAAAAAATACCATAATAATAATAATAATAATCTATATTGCCAGCTTTTGCTTTCCTTAACCATTTGCAAATTCTCAATCTGTACTGTTTATAGACTTGATTAGTGGTAATGTGTAGACTTATAGTGATGATGGATATCAAAATCTGGAGACCCCAGAGCTGAACATTCAAACCTAAGGGAGGCTGGACTTAGAGGCAGAGGAGGTGGATAATAGTAATGATAACAATAGTAACAATAATTATTATCATTATTATTAATAATATTATGTGTATAGTACTTGTTAAGCATTTATTCTGTGCCATGCAATACTCTAAGCACCAGGGTATACATAATTTAATTAGGTTGGACACAGTACCTGTCCCACAAGGGGCTAATAGTCTAAGTATTAGGGAGTAAGATTTAATCTCCATTTTACAGATGAAAAATGACTGATCTAATAATAGTGTGGTCTACTGGAAAGAGCATAGGACTGGGAGTCAAGAGACCTGGGTTCTAATGCCGACTCTGCCACTTGTCTGCTGTGTGACTTTGGGCCTTGGCTTCTTTTCTTTTTATTTCAGTGAAATTTGTTATGCCCTTACTATGTGTCAGGCACTATACTAAGCCATGGTTAGATGCAAGCTAATCACATTGGACACTGTCTCTGTCCAACATGGGGCTCACGGTCTCAATCCCCATTTTACTAGATGAAGTAACTGAGGCACAGAGAAGTGAAATGATTTGCCCAAGGTCACACAACAGGCAAGTGATTGGGCTAGGGCTAAAATTTCAGTCCTTCTGACTCCCAGGACTGTACTCTTCACACTAGTCCATGCTCCTTCTCATCTGTAAATGGATAAAATGCCTGCTCTCCCTCCCTCTTGGGCCATGAGCCCCATGTAATCTAGGGATTGTGTCAGATCTGGTTATTTTGTATCTGCCCCTTTATTTAACACAGTGCTTGACAAAGGCACATAAGCACATAATAAAGAGCAGTATGATAATCAGACAGGCTAAAATGTCAATCAGCGGTTGTACTCTTTTCGGAGACTGGCTCTAGAAGTGAAAGTATTACTTTGGCCCTCTTTTGCTCCCATGTTCCAAGTGAAAAGTGGGTCCTGCTGAGGTAAATAGCTTTTATTTTACCAAAGTAGTGCCATCAGGGAGCTGATTTTGCCCTCACAATAGGGGAAGAGGTAGGAATTATTATCCTCATTTTAGAGATAAGGAAACAGAGATGAAGAGAATAATTTGACTGAGGTCACTCAGTAGGCCAAAGAAGAGCTGTGCCTAGAGCCCGGGTCTCCTGACTCCCTGTTTTGAACTCTTAACACCAGCCCATGCCACTTCCCTTGTGTGGTTATTCTGATACATAAGAATTTGTGTGAGATTTAGGGATTAGGCAGGTACTGAATAAACTCAAACATTCTTCTACAGTGCAACCAATTCGGGGACTGATTTCTTCAATTCACTGTGTCAGGATGAAGTCGGTTCTCCTTTTCAGAGGATTTCTGGGTTGGGTTACATGGCCAAGGTTGCTACATGGCCCCTCTGAATTCTCTTGCTTCCAGACTGCTCCCAGTGCCAAAACATGCTTATAAGTCGGGGAGTAGCTGTTGCCCATTTTAATGGAAAACAAGATGGGAGGGAATAATAGCAATAATTGTGGTGTTTTTTAGGCCGCCCTTTGTTACTGATTACTAGCCGCTATCAACAACTGCTGGGGTCCCTGTAAGAACCAAATGCCCAGATCCCTGGCTTGGCACCCTGGCATGGTTACCCAAAGGACAAGTTGAGAGGTGCAGGGATCCTAAATGATTTCACTTATTGGAATCGGGGGTATCGGAGTTCCTTTGTTTCCATTGTCACCCCTTGCCAGGGGTTCCTTTTGACTAGCTGTCCAGGGGGACCCACATCCTCCATAATCATAATAATTAATAATAATAATTGTGGTATTTTTTAAGCATTTACTATATGCCAGTCACTGTACTAAGCGCTAGGGTGGGTGCCAGCAAATTGGGTTGGACACAGTCCCTGTCCCACCTGTGGCTCACAGTTTCAATCCCCATTTTTCCTATCATGTAAACGAGGCCCAGAGAAGTGAAATGAGTTGCTCAAGGTCACATAACAGACAAGTGGAGAAGCTTGGATTAGAACCCATGATCTTCTGACTCCCGGGCCAGTATTCTATCCATTATGAGATTCTGCTGCCCAGGAAGTAGACTGAGGGGTCATGAGAGAGTGACTGAGCTCAAGAGATCCACAAAGAGTGACTATCATCATTCCTCCAAACTCTCATTTTACTCCTTCCCATGTGCTAAGCCCCTTCTGAGTTCCGCAATTCACCTTTGACTTCACTTTAGAGTGATGTGGGACATTCTCCAGGAGTTTATCCTCCAGAGATACTCCCCGATGGCTGCTCAGTCTTTCCCCACACTCCCTTTAATAATAATGATAATATTAATAATAATAATAATATTGGTATTTGTTAAGCGCTTACTATGTGCCAAGCACTGTTTGAAGAGCTGGGTTAAATAAAAGGTAATCAGGTTGTCCCACATAGGACTCACAGTCTTCATCCCCTTTTTTACAAATGAGGTAACTGAGTTACAGAGAAGTGACTTGCCCAAGGTCACACAGCTGACAAGGAGCGGAGTCAGGATTAGAACCCATGGCCTCTGACTCCCAAACCGATGTTCTTTCCACTAAACCACACGGCCTTTGACCCTTTTGTCTGGTTTTGACACCCTTTCTATTGTTCTGTGCAACGTGAGTGACTTAGAGGATAGAGCAAGGGCTTGCAAGTCAGAAAGAAGATCATGGGTTCTAATCCTGGCTCTGCCACATGTCTGCTATGTGACCTTGAGCAAGTCACTGCACTTTTCTGGGCCTCAGTTCCCTCATCTGTAAAATGGGGATTAAGAAGATGAGTCCCACTGGGGCAGGGTCTGTGTTCAACCTGGCTACCTTGTATTTACTCCAGTGTTTAGAATAGTGCTTGATACATAGTAAGCACTTAAGTAGTACCATAATAATAATTATTATTATTATTATTAGCATTGTCCTTCTCTGCTCTGGCCAGCAAATGTCCTGATCTTGTGCTTTTTGCATTCCTGTGATGCTGCTGGTAGCTGCCCCATCCACCCTCCTTCCAGGAATTCTCCGCACAGATACAATTTGAGTTTGTAAACTGTGTGTGTGAATGGGTTTATCGACCTTATATCTCCTGACCTCAGTGTCAGCCACTCTAACACCCATGTTACGTGCCAACCACTGAACTAAATGCTGGGATAAATAAAGTACAATAAAATTAGTTACAGTATTTGTCCCTCAAGGAGCTCACAGTCTAGAGGAAAGGAAAAATGGGCAATTGATCCCCATTTTACATTTGAGGAAACTGAGGCACAGAGAAGTCAGGATCCAGAGCAAGATCCAGAGCAGAGATTCAAATCCAGATGTGCTCTCTCCACTAGACCAGGCTGCTACTTAAGGAAAAAGGAATTCAGTGGATTCAATGGTCTTCAGATAGAGTTTGAGTTGAATTGTTCAAGTGTGAGTCCACACAGAAGTAGGATTTAGAGACTCTTCTGATGCCTGCTAACCCTTGAATTTGCTAGGAAAAAGAATTAAAATAAAATAAGCCTGGCAACTCAAGCAGCCCATCTATATTCATCGAACAAGTCAAGGATGGGTTTGGGAAAGAATGCATTCTTCTCTGCTCTCCTTTCTTTAATGTTTAAAATAAATGAAATCCATTGGTAAACAATGAACTGCATTTGACAACTGTAAGTTTAGTGCCTGTCTGAATGCATCACAAATTGAATAGTTTATCCGGTTGGAAGGCAACAGAAAAACAGCCTTGCTCCTGGGAAAGTCTTTCTGTCTGCTTTTAAAGGACTCACCCCTCAACTTGATATTGGATTTGTTATTTATTTCCATTGTTTGGTTCCTTGCATATTCTTTAATGAATTCATGCTTTGAATGTTGGGCTAACATTCTTTTCCTTTTAATAATAATGTTGGTATCTGTTAAGTGCTTACTATGTGCAGAACCCTGTTCTAAGCGCTGGGGTAGATACAGGGTAATCAGGTTGTCCCACAAGAGGCTCACTGTCTTAATCCCCATTTTACAGATGAGGTTACTGAGCCACAGAGAAGTTAAGTGACTAGCCCACAGTCACACAGCTGACAAGTGGCAGAGCTGGAATTCGAACCCATGACCTCTCACTCCCAAGCCCGTGCTCTTTCCACTGAGCCACTGAGCCATGCTACTTCCTTTTCTTTTCATACACCCTACTAATTGCCTGCTGCAGGTAGCTCCTCCTGTTAGAAATGTTTTATTAATTTTTTTCTTCCAGGATAGGATAGCTATTACCCACCCACAAGAGGGGAGCACTTTCTCTCTAAGATGGTAAGTTTCTCTCTGAGTTGTTAAGCGTGGCTCTGTGGAAAGAGCCCGGGCTTGGGAGTCAGAGGTCATGGGTTTGAATCCTGGCTCTGCCACTCGTCAGCTGGGTGACTGTGGGCAAGTCACTTAATTTCTCTGTGCCTCAGTTACCTCATCTGTAAAATGGGGATTAACTGTGAGCCTCATGTGGGTCAACCTGATTACCCTGTATCTACCCCCAGCGCTTAGAACAGTGCTCTGCACATAGTAAGCGCTTAACAAATACCAACATCATTATTATTATTATTGTTATTGTTATTATTATTCCCCCCTTCCCTCTGCTCCTCCGCCTCTCCGTTCCCCTCCCCTCAGCACTGTTCTCGTCTGCTCAACTATATATTTTCATTACCCTATTTATTTTGTTAATGAGATGTGCATCACCTTGATTCTATTTATTTGCTATTGTTTTAATGAGATGTTCATCCCCTTCATTCTATTTATTGCCATTGTTCTTGTCTGTCTGTCTCCCCCAGTTAGACTGTAAGCCTGTCAAAGGGCAGGGACTGTCTCTATCTGTTACCGACTTTTACATTCCAAGCGCTTAGTACAGTGCTCTGCACATAGCAAGCACTCAATAAATACTATTGAATGAATGAATGAATAAAATGCAGCTTGAATCCACCCCAGAGCTTAGTACAGTGCCTGGCACATAATAAGCATTTAACAAATACCATCATTATTATTGACAGCCCAGGATTTTGTTCATCTTTTCCATTCACTCTAGGAAACCTTCCATCAAACAAGCACCCCATCCTCGAACCTGGGCTTCAGGCTTGAAAGGCCTTGTAGAGCCTTGAAGCCTAGAGTGAGGAGTTTTTGTTTGGAGCGGAGGTTGATAGGCAACCACTGGAGGTGTTTAAGAAGGGGAGTGACATGCCCAGATCGTTTCTGCAGGAAGATGAGCCGGGCAGCGGAGTGAAGAATAGACCGGAGCGGGGCAAGAGAGGAGGAAGGGAGGTCAGAGAGAAGGCTGACACAGTAGTCTAGCCGGGATACAACGAGAGCCCGTAGCAGTAAGGTAGCCGTTTGGGTGGAGAGGAAAGGGCGGATCTTGGAGATATTGTAAAGGTGAAAACCGGCAGGTCTCGGTAACGGATAGGATGTGTGGGGTGAATGAGAGATATGAGTCAAGGATGACACCGAGATCGCGGGCCTGAGAGACGGGAAGGATGGTCATGCCATCCACGGTGATAGAGAAGTCTGGGAGAGGACCGGGTTTGGGAGGGAAGTTGAGGAGCTCAGTCTTGCTCATGTTGAGTTTTAGGTGGCGGGCCGACATCCAGGTGGAGACGTCCCGGAGGCAGGAGGAGATGCGAGCCTGAAGGGAGGGGGAGAGGATGGGGGGAGATGTAGATCTGCGTGTCATCCGCGTAGAGATGGTAGTCAAAGCCGTGAGAGCGAATGAGTTCACCGAGGGAGTGAGTGCTCCGATCCATAGTGACTCCACGAAAACATCTCTTCCAGAACACCCCACTCTCCATCTGCAATCATTCAAGTAGTGTAGCCATAGAGTTTTCTTGGTGGAAATACTGAAGTTTAAGTATTATTTATTGAATACTCACTGTGGGCAGAGGACTGTACTAAGAGCTAGGGTAGATACAAGATAATCATGTTATTTTTCTCTGTCTTCCCCCATTGAATCCTAAGCTTCTGAAAGATAGAAAATGTGTGTCTCCAAAGTGGTTAGTATAGTGCTTAGCCATCAGGTGGTACTCAATCAATATCCCTGTTGATTGATCCGGTAAGGTCAGTGGTCAATTCTGCTTGTTTGAAGTCCCCAGTTTTGCCAACTCTTTTTGTTTGTTTTATACAACTCTTGCATTGTTCTCTCCAAAGCACTTAGTGTAGAGTTCTGCCCACATTGAGCACTCAGTAAATACCACTGATTGATTGATTGATTGATTGATTGATTTCTTCTATAGAGAACCAAGAGGATGCATGGAAAGAGGAAGCATCTTGTGCCTTTTCTGCACACTTAGAAAAACAATCCAAAATAGATATTTTCTAGTTCCCTTTAGCACTTTGATAGTTGGGGGAAAGAGAAGAGTTTGGATCCTGAATTATAGGGAAAGGAGCATTATTTCTTATATTTTATCTAGAACTTCCAAGCCAATTTCTGAGATAAGGTATGAGTTTTTCATTTTTCTATTCAATTCATTCATGAATTTGACTCCAGATTGGCTTCTAGTGACATATGGGATGTGTACATGGATGTTGATCATGGAGGCACCTAAGAAAAAATCTATTCTATCCGTTTCCAGAAGAAAATCAAAATAAACAAAGTGCATAACTAAATTCCCCATGACTCGATCGCTGCCAATACCTGGTTTTCAGCACAGTCCTGAGAGGATCATTGGTTTCTTGGGACTTTGCCCTTGAAGTTTCATTACAAATAGGGTAAACCAGAGCACGAATTTGCTCTACTTGTTTTCATGTAGGTTGCCTACTGATGGAAGCAGAGAAAGCTAGAGCCTACTTTGTTAACCACTGCTCCAGAATACGGGCCATCTCTCTGTTGATCCTCAATCCCTCACATATTTTATTTAAACATCTTTTTTTCAGTACAATTAAACTTATTTCAATGAGCCTATCAGTCCCAGTTCCTCAGGACATAGAAAGTATTCAAAGAGAAGAAAAAAAGGAAAAAAAAAATAGCTTGCTTTTACCTGTTCAGACAATTGAAAAACAGGTACTCTGAACTGTAGAGCAATACAAACTGAAGTGTTTCTATTTTAGTCCAATCCTGGTTGAGTCAATTCTTCCTTTCCTTGGTGTCTGTCAGTGAAATCACTGTGAGGAGAAAAAAGGAAAGGCTCTGAGCTCTGCCTCCATCTAGGAGAGAATCAGACTTTATACCTGGCTGGATAGGGAACATCAGTGATGATGATGATGATGGAGGTAGTTGTTTAGCGCTTACTATTTTTCAGCACTGTTCTAAGTGCTGGGGTAGATACAAGCTAATCAGGTTGGATCTAGTCACTGTCCCCCAAGGACACAGTTCCCACAGATGAAGGAACTGAGGCAAAGAGAAGTTAAATGACTTGCCCAAGGTCATGCAGAAGTCAAGTGGCAGATCTGGGTTTAGAACCCATTTCCTTCCTTCATTCATTCAATCATATTTCTTGAGTGCTTACTGTGTGCAGAGCACAGTACTAAGTGCTTGGCAGAGAACAACAGTAAACTGGCACATTTCTTGCCCAAAACAAGCTTACAGTCTACAATGGGGAGACAGACAATATAAAAAATTACCGATATAATAATAATAATAATTAATAATGACAGTATTTGTTAAGTGCTTATTACGTGCCAAGTACAGTTCTAAGCACTGGGGTAGATGCAAGGTAATCAGATTGTCCCACATGGGGCTCACAGTCTTAATCCTCATTTTACAGATGTGATAACTGAGACACAGAGAAGTAATGTGACTTGCCCAAGGTCATACAACAGGCAAGTGGTGGAGCCGGGATTAGAACCCACATCCTCTGACTCCCAAGGTAGTGCTCTTGCCACTAGGCCATGATATGTACATAAGTGCTGTGGAGCTGGGAGGGAGGAAGAACAAAGGGAGAAAGTCAGGGAGATGCAGAAGGGAGTGGGCGGAGAAGAAAGGGGGAGCTTAATCAGGGAAGGTCTCCTTATTGTGCCTTCACTAAGGCTTTCAAGATGGGGAGAGCAATTGTCTGTCAGATTTGAGGAGGGAGAGTATTCCAGGCCAGAAGCAGGATGTGGGCAAGGGATCAGTGGTGAGATAGGTGAAATCGAGGAATGGTGAGTAGATTGACATTAGCGGAGTGAAGTGTGTGGGCTGGGTTGTAGTAGGAGAGAAATGAAGTGAGATAGGAGGGAACAAAGTGCTGGAGAGATTTAAAGCCAATGGTGAGGAGTTTTTGTGTGATGCAGAGAGGTTTTTTGAGTTCCTTCTGTCTCCCAGGCCCATGTTCTAGCCACTAGGCCATGCTGCTTCCATCAGTGCCCCAGAGCTTCCTGTTTCTGAGCCCAGCACCAGGCCCAGGTGGGGAACAGTGACTGAACTGACTTGGCTTAGGAAACTAAATGAAATTAAAATCATAGACAAGAGTGGAATTTTGAGGAAGTCATAAGTTTTTGAGGGAAAAAATAGTGTTGTATTAGGTTTTATATCATAAGGGGAATATAATCCAGTGGCCTACAATACACCAACTCTAGGAGTTAGTTAAAATGCTTTTTGTCAGATCTCTCGAATCTTTGCCTTTTTGAAACAGATGGAAATTCAGAGACCAGTAAGAATAGTGAAATGGTCAAAGTGGAACATGTCTTCTAATTCTGTTATATTGTACTCTTCCCTGGTGTTTAGTACAGTGTTCTGCACATAGTAAGCACTCAATAAATACCATTGATTGATTGATTGTCCTGGGACAATCCCTGTGGAGCTCAACCCTGGATGTAGAAAGTTCATTCACTGACCCTCTTGTCAACAACCAGTAGCAAGAGGGCAATAATAATACTAACCCCTAAGCTAACTGTTAAGCTCTTACTATGTGCCAAGCACTGCTCTAAGCACTGGGATAGATATAAGTTAATCAGGTTGGACACAGTCCCTGTCATCACTATCCCAATTTTACAGATGAGGTAACTGAGGTCCAGACAAACAAAGTGACTTGCCCAAGGTCACTCAGCAAACATCTGATGGAACCGGGATTAGAACCCAGGTCCTTCTGACTCCCAGACCCGTGCTCTATCCACTAAGGAAGGAAGAAGAAGAGGCTGGAAACAAACAGCCAGGGAGATCACTGTGGGCCACAGTCCACTGGATCATCCCACAGGGTTAGTTGTGGGTGGGATAATAATAATAATGATTGTATTTGTTAAGCACTTACTATGTTCCAAACACAGTTCTGAGCGCTGGGGGAGATACAAGATAATCAGGTTGCCCCACATGCGGCTCACAGTCTTAATCCCCATTTTACAGATAATGTAACTGAGGCACAAAGAAGTTAAGCAACTTGCTCAAAGTCACGCAGGTGACAAGTAATAATAATAATAATGTTGGTATTTGTTAAGCGCTTACTATGTGCCGAGCACTGTTCTAAGCGCTGGGGTAGACACAGGGGAATCAGGATGTCCCACGTGGGGCTCACAGTCTTCATCCCCATTTTACAGATGAGGGAACTGAGGCCCAGAGAAGTGAAGTGACTTGCCCACAGTCACACAGCTGACAAGTGGCAGAGCTGGGATTCGAACTCATGAGCCCTGACTCCAAAGCCCGTGCTCTTTCCACTGAGCCACGCGACAAGTGGCGGAGTGGGGATTAGAACCCATGACGTCTGACTCCCAAGCCAGTGCTCTTTCAACTAAACCACACTGCTTCTCTTTGGGCCACACCTCCAACTGTGGCCCTAAGGGATCGCTCTCCTCAGTCCCTTAGGAGACCACCACCAATAATCACTACTAGGCAACTTGTTTCGTGGAATGATGTCACACACAGCCAATCCTACAGGGTTTCTCCATACCCCCAACTACTGCACTTGCCCCAGAGAAATTTATTTTTTTCCTTCCAGAGTTGAACAAACTCAGACACCATGTAATGATGATAATAATAATAATAATAATAATAATAATAAATGTATTATTTGTTAAGCATTTACAATGTGCCAGGCACTGTACTAAGCACTGGGGTGCATACAAGCAAATCAGGTTAGGCACAGTCCCTGTCCCATAAGGAGTTCACAGTCTCAATCTCCATTTTGCAGATGAGGTAACTGAGGCACAGAGAAGTGAAGTGGCTTACCCAAGATCACACAGCAAACAAGTGGCAGAGCTGGGATTAGGACCTATGACTTCTGACTCCCAGACCAGTGCTCTTTCCACTAGTTCGTGCTGCTTCTCATCAAGTCAGCAGCTGGGGAGGCAACGGAGGGAGGCTCATTGCTAAAATTAAATAATCGCAGACATAAAATCACCTGTTAATGAATTGGATGCCATCAGGGGACTGGCCAAGTAAAAACTGGATGAGAGTGTCATCTTCGATTTTCAATCTGACCAGTCTGCTCCTCCCTCCTAGATTTCCCTCCCTTTCCTACTTATCACTGGCTTCTGAACGGTCAGGTTTATTACTGCAGTTCTCTCCACTCTGAGTTTGCGTCATTTGCACTGTTATGCTGTCAGCCTCCTCTCAGACCTCACTTCCTCCTGTTTCTCCCCACTCCAGTCTATTCTTCATTCCTCTGCCATGTTCATCTTCCTACAGAAATCACCCTAGTCGGGGATCTTTTCAAATTCTGGAAAATATAAATCAAGGAGAGCATTTGACTGAAAGAGGTTTGTTGTGCCCAACAGAAGTTGAGCCTAAGGCACCCGGCAGGAGAGGGATTCAGGAGAGGCAAGGCTGAATTCTGGCTCCTGCTGCTGCTGCTGCCGAAGAGGAAACAAACTGATAGCTTGTGGTGGCAGCAGGATGACAAAAGTCTTCAACCACGTGGGGTTTGGAGGCAGTGAAATGTGTCACTGGGTACCAAGTCTGAAAATGGCCCTCAAAATATTACAATGCAAATTCATTCATTCCATAATATTTATTGAGCGCTTACTATGTGCAGAGCACTGTACTAAGCGCTTGGAATGTACAATTCGGCAACAGATAGAGACGATCCCTGCCCAGTGACAGGCTAAACAGAGGAGACAGTCTAAACAGGGGAGACAGACAGCAAAGCAAAACAGAACAAAACGAAACAAGACAACATCATCAAGATAAATAAGATCAAGGAGATAGACGCCTCATTAACAAAGTAGATAGGGTAATAAATAATATATACAAATGAGCACAGTGCTGAGGGGAGGGGAAGGGGGAAGAGCAGAGAGTGGGTGGAGGGGAGAGGGAAAGGGGGACTCAGTCTGGGAAGGCCTCTGGGAGGAGGTGAGCTCTCAATAAGGCTTTGAAGAGGGGAGGAGAGTTTGGTGGAGGGGAGGAGAGAGGGCATTCCAAGACAGCGCTAGGACGTGGGCCAGAGGTTGACGGTGGGATAGGTGCAAACGGAGGACGATGAGGAGGTGAGTGGCAGAGGAGCAGAGCATGCGGGGTGGGCAGCAGAAAGCGAGAAGGGAAGTGAGCTAGGAGGGAGCAAGGTGATGAAGAACTTTGAAGCCAAGAGTGAGGAGTTTTTGTTTCGTGTGAAGGTTGATAGGCAGCCAATGGAGGTTTTTGAGGAGGGGAGTGACATGCCCAGAGCATTTCTGTAGGAAGATGAACCGGGCAGAGGAATGAAGAATAGACTGGAGTGGGGAGAAACAGGAGGAAGGGAGATCTGAGAGGAGGCTGACAGCATAACAGTGCAAATGACGCAAACTCAGAGTGGAGAGAACTGCAGACTGTCCCTTGTTCTCAGCAGAAGAAGCACATTTGTCAGTGATCATATATGCTTAACACACTAATGTGTGCGGGGGGAGTTTATGTGTGTAGCTAGATCTTAAAGAAGGATGCAAGATGGAAAGCAGGGGTTATAGATTAGATCGATGCGGGAAGGTCACATGCGGAGTCTAGGGGTCAGACAAGATGGAATGGCTCTGTGTAAAAGCAGCATGGTTTAGTGGATAGAGCACGGGCCTGGAAGTCAGAAGGTCATGGGTTCTAATCTCAATTCTGCCACATGCCTGTTGTGTGCCTTTGGGCAAGTCCTTTACTTCTCTGTGCTTCAGTTACCTAATCTGTAAAATGGGGATTGAGACTGCAAGCCCCATGTGGGACAGACTGTATCCAACCTGATTAACTTGTATCTGCCCCGGTAGTAGTACAGTGCCTGGCACATAATAAGCACTTAACAAGTATCATAATCTTTATTTTTATTATTCTAATTATTATTATTACTAAGAGAAGCAGTATAGCCTAGTAGAAAGAGCATGGGCCCAGGAGTCAGAGGACCTGGATCTTAATCCCTGCTCTGCCTTTTACTTTATGTGTGACCTTGGGCAAGTCACTTCAATTCTCTGTGCCTCAGTTCCTTCTTTTACAGAATGGGGATTCAATACCTGTGCTCCCCCCTACTTAGAATGTGAGCCCCCTGTGGGACCTGATTATCTTGTATCTACCCCTGCACTTAGTACAATGTCGGCACATAGTAATTACTTAACAAATACCACAATTATTTGTATTAAGAGGAAAGGGCAGGCTTGCAATATAGGCGAAAGGTCAACAGCTGTGGAAAGCTGTAGAGTACCAGAACTCAAGGATCCAGTAGAGGGGCCAACTGACCACCTGAAGCTGCCTGCCTCTCTTATGTCCTGCTTTTTAAATGAGAATAGAGAACTTTCCATGAAAAATAGCATGCCTCTCTGTAGTGGAAGTGGTGGATCAAGGATTAGGAGTCAGTCAATCAATCAGTGATATTTACTGAGCACTTATTATGTTCAGAGCACTGTATATACAAAAAAGGATGGTATTTGCTAAGCACTTACTATGTGTCAAGCACTGTTCTAATAATAATAATAATAATAATAATGTTGGTATTTGTTAAGTGTTTACTATGTGCCAAGCACTTTTCTAAGCTCTGGGGCAGATACAGGGTAATCAGGATGTCCCACGTGAGGCTCACAGTCTTAATCCCCTTTTTACAGACGAGGAAACTGAGGCACAGAAAAGTTAAGTGTCTTACCCAAAGTCTCACAGCTGATAAGTGGCGGATTCGGGATTAAAACCCATGACCTCTCACTCCCAAGCAGGTGCTCTTTCCACTAAGCTACGCTGCTTCTTCAGGAGGCACTCAGGAGAGTACAGTATGGCAGATTAGCGGATATTTTCCCTGCCCAAAATGAGCTGGAGAGGGTATAAATAACAAAATCATTTAACCTGTGTTGAGTTATCTCTCCCATTGGTGGAGAGGTTCCCTTTGGTGTGCACCCAAAAAATAAAGGGGCAAGGGTATGGAGCAGTGGGTGAACTGGTAGAGCAGCTCCTGTCGGAGTGCACCCCAAGTAAGGTCTATGAACAATCGAGTTTACTTGTATCTACCCCACAATTATGAACAGTGTTTGACACATAGTAAGGACTTAACAGGTACCAAAAAAACAAAACAAACAAAACAAAAAACACAGCAATTAAGGTTATTCCTATGGTTCAGGATCTTTTTTCCCATGAAGGGAAATTCTAAAGGAGCTCTCAGACCCTAGAGACAGGTTTTCCCAAAACAAGAACTGTGAGAAGTGGCTTGGCCTAGTGGAGAGAGCACAGGCCCGGGAGTCAGAAGGACCTATGTTCTAATCCACATCCAGCACTCGTCTGCTGTGTGACCTTGGGGAAGTCACTTCATTTTTCTGTGGCTCACTTAGCTTGTTGGTGAAATGGGAATAAAGACTCTGAGCCCCATGTAGGACAGGGACTCTAACCAACCTGATAAACATGTACCTATAACAGTGTTTAGTACAATACCTGGCAAGTGGTAAGTGCTTAATAAATACCACAATCATTATTATTTACTGGAGCATGAGTTTTCGTCAAAGAGAAATTTCACTAAAACATAACCTTTTTTCTGTAGAAGAACCGGTTAGTACACTAACATAATTAGATGCTTAGGTTATGAAAATTTTGACAAATTTTCAGTATGCCAATTTACCTTCAGGGACTTTCAGTGGTGATGTTGAACTCTTAGTTAATTAAATAAGATTTTTGTTAAGTTCCCACTTCATGTCAAACACTCTTCGGTGCTCTTGGGTAGATACAAGTTAATCTGATTGGGCACTGTTCCTGTCCCACGTGGGGCTCACAGTCTAATGGGAAGTGAGAAGAGGTATTTAATTCTAGTCTAGTCCCAAAGAAAATATGTTAGAGCACACTTTTTATGGTATTTGTTAAATGCTTATTATGTGTCAGGCACTGTGCTATATATAACCTAAGGTAGATAAAAGCTAATCAAATTGGATACAGCCCATGTCCCACTTGGGGCTCACAGTTTTCATCACATTCTACAGATTCATTCATTCATTCAATCATTCATTCATTCATTCTATGGTATTTATTGAGCGCTTACTATGTGCAGACCACTGTACTAAGTACTTGGAAAGTACAGATCGGTAATAGATAGAGACAGTCCCTGCCCTTTGACGGGCTTACAGTCTAATCAGGGGAGACGGACAGACAAGAACAATAGCAATAAATAGAATCAAGGGGATGGACATCTCATTAAAACAACAGCAAATGAATAGAATCAAGGTGATGTATATCTCATTAACAAAATAATAGAATCAAGGTGATATGCATCTCATTAACAAAATAAATAGAGTAATGAAAATACATACAGTTGAGCGGACGAGTACAGTGCTAAGGGGATGGAAAGGGAGAGGGGGAGGAGCAGAGGGAAAGGGGGGAAAAGAGGGCTTAGCTGAGAGGAGGTGAAGGGGGGGATAGAGGGGAAGCAGAGGGAGCAGAGGGAAAAGGGGGAGCTCAGTCAGGGAAGGCCTCTTGGAGGAGGTGAGATCTAAGTAGGCTTTTGAAGAGGGGAAGAGAATTAGTTTGGCGGAGGTGAGGAGGGAGGGCATTCCAGGACCGCGGGAGGACGTGGCCCAGGGGTCGACGGCGGGATAGGTGAGAACGGGGGATGGTGAGGACGTGGGTGGCAGAAGAGCAGAGAGTGAGGGGTGGGCACTAGAAAGAGAGAAGGGAGGAGAGGTAGGAGGAGGCAAGGTGATGGAGAGCCTTGAAGCCTAGAATGAGAAGTTTTTGTTTTGGGTGGAGGTTAATAGGCAACTACTGGAGGTTTTTAAGAAGGGGAGTGACATGCCCAGAGCGTTTCTGCAGGAAGATGAGCCAGGCAGCGGAATGAAGAATAGACTGGAGCGGGGTGAGAGAGGAGGAAGGGAGATCAGAGAGAAGGCTGACACAGTAGTCTAGCCGGGTTATTACGGGAGCCTGTAACCATAAAATAGCTGTTTGGATGGAGAGGAAAGGGTGTATCTTGGCGATATTATAAAGGTGAGACCGGCAGGTTTTGGTGATGGATTGGAGTGTGGGCTGAATGAGAGAGCCGAGTCAAAGTTGACACCGAGGTTGCGGGCCTGAGAGATGGGAAGGATGGTTGTACCATCCACAGTGATAGGGAAGTCAGGAAGAGGACAGGGCTTGGGAGGGAAGATGAGGAGCTCAGTTTTGGACATGTTGAGTTTTAGGTGGTGGGCAGACATCCAGGTAGAGACGTCTTGGAGGCAGGAGGAGATATGAGCCTGAAGGGAGGGGGAGAGGACAGGGGCAGAGATGTAGATCTGTGTGTCGTCTGTGTAGAGATGATCGTTGAAGCCATGAGAGCGGATGAGTTCACTGAGGGAGTGAGTGTATATAGAGAACAGAAGAGGGCCAAGAACTGACCCTTGAGGAACCCCAACAGTTAGAGAATGGGAGGGGGAGGAGGAGCCTACGAAGGAGACCGAGAATGAACGTCCAGAGAGATGAGGAGAACCAGGAGAGGACAGAGTCCGCGAAGTCAAGGTGAAATAAGGTGTGGAGGAGAAGGGGATGGTCGACAGTGTCCAAGGCAGCTGAGAGATGCAGGCGGATTAGGATAGAGTAGGAGCCATTGGATTTGACAAGAAGGCGGTCATGGGTGACCTTAGAGAGAGCAGTCTTGGTAGAGTGGAGGGGATGGAAGCCAGATTTGAGGGGATCCAGGAGAGAATGGGACTTAAGGAATTCTAGGCAGCGAGTGTAGACAACTCGTTCTAGGATCTTGGAAAGGAAGGGTAGTAGGGAGATAGGGCGATAACTGGAAGGGGAAGTGGGGTTGAGAGAGGGTTTTTTTAGGACGGGGGAGACATGGGCAAGTTTGAAGGCAGAGGAGAAGAAACCATTGGAGAGTGAGCGGTTAAAGATAGAAGTTAAGGAGGGGAGGAGGGCAGGGGCGATGGTTTTTGTAAGGTGAGCGGGAATGGGGTCTGAGACACAGATGGAGAGGGTGGCTCTTGCTAGGAGGGAGGAGATCTCCTCTGAGGATACTGCAGGGAAGGATGGGAAAGTAGGGGAGAGGGTTAGGGGGGTGGAGCAAGAGGGGGAGGGGTGACTTTGGGGAGCTCAGACCTGATTTTGTTAATTTTTGTGATGAAGTAAGTGGCCAGATCATTGGGAGTGAGGGATGGGGGAGGGGGAGGAACAGGGGGCCTAAGGAGAGAATTAAAGTGAGGTGAGGCCAGGAAAGTAAAGTGACTTGTCCAAGGTCACATTTTAGACAAGTGGCAGAGCCGGGATAAGAACCCAGGTCCTTCTGACTCCCAGGCCCATGCTGTTTCCACTAGGCCATGCTACTTCTCGATTCAGTTGAATTGTCCAATCACTATTTCATTCACCTCTATACCACTTCCTTCTGTGCTTTCAACAGAGATATGTTTTCCTAAAATATGGATTTCTTTTCACAGGTTTATTAATCCCATTAGAGCCCCACTTCAGGGGATTCTTCTTTCATATGGCTAGATCCTGTCCAGTAATAATAAAAGCTCATACTAATTCATCTCGTGGCAATGTTCTTGTGGGCTTGAACATGAATTATAAGCCTGGGATGGTGACCTTGGAAATTCCTGAAAATTGGTGACTGAAGATTTCTTTCCTTTTCATTGATCTTTCCTCTCATTCAGTATTTCCAGTAATCCTCTAGGATTTTGTTCTGCAAGCATGAACAAAAGCTTGTTCCAAAGAAGCTTCCAAAGAATACTTTTTACAATGGCCTTTCTCTCACTCATACATTATAGAACTTATTTTTGCCTTCTGCATTTTTCCACCTCAAGTTGTCCTCTTTTAAAGATCTACCTAGCAGGTGGTCAGAAGCATTGTATAATCATAAATGTGTATAGCTAGTCATTTATCTTGACCATATTTTGTCATTATAGTCCACTGAGTGAAATACAACTAGGGAAATATATGTGAATATCTAGGCCATGGTGGGACCCACAGTCCTGACCACATTGCACAAACACACAAGTGCTAAGCTGCCATGTTTGTTGTTGTGGTGCCTGGCAATGTTTGTGCTTTTATCTCCTTGGCTTTTTAGCTCTTTAGTTTCTGGGCTGTAAACTCCTTGTGGGCAGAGAATGGGTCTACCAACTCTTGTACTGTACACTCCCTAGCACTTAATATAATGCTCTGCATATTGTGATTTCTCAATAAATACCATTGATTGAGTGATTGATCGATTATTGTAGAGCTATTGATTACCAGGACTAATAACTTTGATTTTTGTGAAGGAAACTGAGGCTCAAAAGAATTGTGTCCTATGTAAAGATACATTTTCTGTGAAGCTTCCCAAATTTGCATTTGGGCATTGGTCATTCCATCCACTTCAACTCACAGAACCTTGGTATGTCACTGTACGTGTATTGAAGGCCCTGGCACGTGTACTTTTAACCAAGGGCCTATCTGTGATTTAGGTTTCTTTCTTCCTGCCCTGTTCAATTATAAGCTCCTCAATGTCAGGGGCATGCCTTTGTTTCTGGTGATTCTCCAAATAATAATAGTAAAACTGGGGTGTTTCTTGAGCGCTTACTATGTGCCAAGCACTGTATTAAACAGTGGGATATATTCTAATGTTATGAGATCAAACAGGGTATCCATACTACTTGGGGCTCACAGTCTAAGTAGAAGGGAGACCAGTTATTGAAACTCCATTTTACAGAAGAGAAAACTGAGGAACAGAAGGTTTTTTGTTTGGTTTGTTTTTTTTATGGTATTTAAGTGCTTACTAGGTGACAGGCCTTGTGCTAAGGACTGGGGTAGAAGCAACATGGCATAATGGATAGAGCATGGGCCTGGGAGTCAGAAGAACATGGGTTCTAATCCCAACTCTGCCACTTGTCTTCTGTGTGGCCTCAGGCAAGTCACTTCACTGCTCTGTGCTTCAGTTACCTCACCTGTAAAATGGAGATGAATGCTCCAAGCCCTATTCGGGACAGGGACTATGTCCAACCCCATTTGCTTGTATCTACTCCAATGGTTAGTACAGTACCTGGCAGATGGTAAGTGCTTAACAAATACCATAATTATTATTAGATTGGATACAGTCCTTATCCCACATGGTGCTCACTGTATAAATCTCCATTTGGTAGATAAAGTAACTGAGGCACAAAGAAGTGAAGTGACTTACCCAAAGTCACACAGCAGAAAAGTGGCAGAGCAAGAATTGGAACCCAGGTCTTCTGACTTCTTTCCACTAGCCCACACTGCTCCCCAAGAATCAGGTACAGTCTTTTGGCCAGAGTTGATCCTTAATACATACTGCAGTTGATAGTGATGCACAACTCATTCATCGCCAGGACAGGCAGGGTCAGAAATTGAGCTCGGCATTTCATTTTTCAAGATCTGGATCTGAGCCTCTAAGCATACTGCTTCTATCAATCACTCAGACACTCGCTGCTATTCCTTTTCTAGTGGTTCTGTTTATTTAAGGCAGATAACCCATCATCAGCCCTTCAGGCCCCCAAAATGTAGACTCTTCTTGCAAACTGGAGCTGAGATACTCTCTGTAATAGGTAACAAATTGTTCTCTATACCATCTGCTCTCCCTCCCACTTGGAAGGCCATACTTATGCAAGGAAGAAAGTCACCATGTGACATTACTGGTTGCTAAATTTTGATCTGGAAAATAACTATCAGGGATTGAGGACCTTAAACCCTTTTCCCAGGGTGACATTATGCATGGCTGCTGGCTTGGACCTTGTGTGCTGGTGTTCATACAGCTTCAGAAAGGAGTTTGGTCTAGCGATAGCTATTTAAACTGACAACCAGGACTGTTAAGGGGTTAAAGATGTCAATTTAAGCCTCAAAGTGCCAAACTTCTTCCAGAATATTTCTGGGAGGGGATGGAAACCCCTTCTTTCTGAGGATCAGGGGCCTCCATACAGCCTGCTTCTTGATCTGGCTTCTGGAAATCATTTACACTGACAGCAGGCATATGCAGAGTTACGGGAAATTGAATGAGGAAGTAGATGGCGGTTGGATCTCTGTAAAGATCCAGGATTACTATTGGGCGATTGTGGGCCGCTACAGGTATCCCCAGAGGTGACATTACCCCAGTGCCCTTTCCCCTGGATGCGTCAGTGCTACCATCTACCTCTCTGAATTTTCTCTGATCCTTCGTGCCTTCTTACCTCCCCTGCAAGCTAACATGCTCGTACACAAACTCTGTATAGCAGAGGACTTTTGCACCTCCAGGATTCCAATACCACACCCAGGCCAGAGACAGGATTACCCCCATTGGAGCCACAGCAGAAGAAACTAAGTGGGCCCTAAATCCAAAATCTGATTCCTCCTTTACTCCCCTATCCTCTTTGACATTGCCAACGATGGTCTCTCTATTCCATCCTAATCCTCCTCAACCTCTCAGGTGCCTTAGACATTGTGGACCACCCCCTCCTTCTGGAAACATTACCCAGCGAGAAGCAATGTGTCTCAGTTTATAGAGCACGGGCTTGGGAGTCAGAGGTCATGGGTCCTAATCCTGGCTCTGCCACATCAGCTGTGGGACTTTAGGCAAGTCACTTAACTTCTCTGTGCCTTAGTTACCTCATCTATAAAATGGGGATTAAGACTGTGAGCCCCACGTGGGACAACCTGAATATCTTATATCTACCCCAATGCTTAGAACAGTGCTAGGCACATAGTAAGTACTTAACAAATACCATTAATTTCATTATTATTATTATTATTCACCAACACCATCGTCTCCTGATTTTCCTTTTATCTCTCTGGACATTCATTCTCAATCTCCTTCACAAGCTCCTTCCCTGCCTCTGAAATCCTAACTGTTGTGGGGTGGGTCTCTCAATGTTCAGTTCTGGGTCTGCTTCTACTCTCCATCTATACCTAATTCCCTGGAGAACTTATTCTCTCCCTTGGCTTCAAATACCACCCTTATGCAGATGATACCCAAATCTACATCTCTAACCCTGATCTCTCACCCTCTCTGCAGTCTCAAATTTCCTTCTGCTTTCAAAACATCTCTTCTTGGATGTTCTTCCTTCACCTCAAACTTAACATGTCCAAAGCAGAGATCCTTATATTCCCTCCCAAACCCTATGCTTCTGTAACTTTCCCATCACTTTAGATGGCTTTACCGTCCTTCCTAGCTCACAAGCCACGCTAACCTTGGCGTTATCCTTGACTCCTCTCTCTCATTCAACCCATGTATTCAATCCACGTATTCAAAACTGTCAGTTCCACCTTCACAACATCGCTAAAATCTGCCCTTTCCTCTCCATCCAAAGAGCTAACATGTTAATAAAATGTCACTCATCCTCTCTCACCTGGATTACTTCATCAGCCTCCTTGCTGACCTCCCAGCCTCCTGTCTCTCCCCACTCCAGTCTGCACTTCATTCAACTGACCGGATCATTTTTCTACAAAAACATTCAGGACATGTTTCCCCACTCCTCCAAAAACTCCACTGGTTGCCCATCCACCTCCGCATCAAACAAAAATTCCTCACCAATGATATTAAAGCACTCCATCACCTTACCCCCTCCGACCGCACTTCACTACTCTCCTACTACAACCCAGCCAGTACACTTTCATCCTCTAATAACAACTTTCTTACTGTGCTTCAGTCTCGTCTATCTAACTGCTGACTCCTTGGCCATGTCTGCCTCTGGCCTGGAATGCCCTCCCTCCTCAAATCTGATAGGCAATTACTCTCCCCTCGTTCAAAGCCTTATTGAAGGCACATCTCCTCCAAGAGACCTTCCCTGACTAAGCCTCCCTTTCCTCTTGTCCTCCTCCTTCTGCATTGCCCTGACTTGCTTCCTTCCTAACTCTCCAGTTTTTATGTACATATCTGTAATTTATTTATATTAATGTCTCTAGACTATAAGCTTGTTGTGGGCAGAGAATGTGTTGATTTATTGCTGTACTGTACTCTCCCAAATGCATAGTACAGTCCTCTGCACAAAGTGTAGTATTTAGTATTTATTGAGCGCTTACTATGTGCAGAGCACTGTACTAAGCGCTTGGGATGAACAAGTCGGCAACAGATAGAGACAGTCCCTGCCGTTTGACGGGCTTACAGTCTAATCGGGGGAGACGGACAGACAAGAACAATGGCAATAAACAGCGTCGAGGGGAAGAACATCTCGTAAAAACAATGGCAACTAAATAGAATCAAGGCGATGTACAATTCATTAACAAAATAAATAGGGTAACGAAAATATATACAGTTGAGCGGACGGGTACAGTGCTGTGGGGATGGGAAGGGAGAGGTGGAGGAGCAGAGGGAAAAGGGGAAAATGAGGCTTTAGCTGCGGAGAGGTAAAGGGGGGATGGCAGAGGGAGTAGAGGGGGAAGAGGAGCTCAGTCTGGGAAGGCCTCTTGGAGGAGGTGATTTTTAAGTAAGGTTTTGAAGAGGGAAAGAGAATCAGTTTGGCGGAGGTGAGGAGGGAGGGCGTTCCAGGACCGCGGGAGGACGTGACCCAGGGGTCGACGGCGGGATAGGCGAGACCGAGGGACGGCGAGGAGGTGGGCGGCAGAGGAGCGGAGCGTGCGGGGTGGGCGGTAGAAAGAGAGAAGGGAGGAGAGGTAGGAAGGGGCAAGGTGATGGAGAGCCTTGAAGCCTAGAGTGAGGAGTTTTTGTTTGGAGCGGAGGTCGATAGGCAACCACTGGAGTTGTTTAAGAAGGGGAGTGACATGCCCAGATCGTTTCTGCAGGAAGATGAGCCGGGCAGCGGAGTGAAGAATAGACCGGAGCGGGGCGAGAGAGGAGGAAGGGAGGTCAGAGAGAAGGCTGACACAGTAGTCTAGCCGGGATATAACGAGAGCCCGTAATAGTAAGGTAGCCGTTTGGGTGGAGAGGAAAGGGCGGATCTTGGCGATATTGTAGAGGTGAAACCGGCAGGTCTTGGTAACGGATAGGATGTGTGGGGTGAACGAGAGGGACGAGTCAAGGATGACACCGAGATTGCGGGCCTGCGGGACGGGAAGGATGGTCGTGCCATCCACGGTGATGGAGAAGTCTGGGAGCGGACATACAACTGAATGAATGAGTAAATGAATAATAATAATTACTATTATCATTATGGTATTCATTAAGGGCTTACTATGTGCCAATCACTGTTCTAAGATTTGGGGTAGATACAAAGTCATCAGGTTGTCCCACATGGGGCTCACAGTCTTAATTCCCATTTTACAGATGAGGGAACTGAGGCACAGATAAGTGAAGTGACTTGCCCAAGGTCGCACAGCAGACAAATAGTGGAGTCAGAATTAGAACCCTTGACCTTCTGAGTTCCAGGCCCGTGCTTTATCCACTAGGCCATGCTGCTTCTCAATGAATATCAGTAAGAGTAATTATAATAATAATTGTGGTATTTGTTAAGTGTTTACTATATGCCATGTACTGTACTAAACTCTGGGATAAATGCAATAGAATCAGGTTGATCACAGTCCCTGGTCCATATGGAGCTCACAGTTAAATTAGGGGGGAGAACAGAAAATAATATTAATAGCAGGGGTATTTATTAAGCATTTACCATGGGCCAGGCACTATTGACTCCCCATTTTATAGGTGAGAAAACTGATGCACAGACAAGTTAAGTGACTTGCTTAAGGTCACACAGCAGGACAGGGCCAGAACCGGGATTAGAACACAGGTCCTCTGATTCCCAGGTGCAGGATTTTTCTACCAGGCTAAGCTGAAGAAAGCAGCCCCACCCAGTGATGATGGCAGGCTGAGGGTGGTAGGCTACGTGTGAGCAGCAGCCCGGCCCACCTGAGGTACATGGGCCTGAGACCCTTATGTGTTCTGCCTTTTTGAACAGTCCACTCTTCTTCACATGCTGTTAAATCATTTCCAACCCATAGCAACCCCATGGGCACACCCTCTTCAGAGCATCCTGAGGCAAGTAAATACCCAGCCGCCAGGAGGGAATCAAATGGCAGGCACATTCATTCATTCAGTCGCATTTATTGAGCGCTTATACTTTGTGCAGAGCACTGTACTAAGCGCTTAGAATGAACAATTTGGCAACAGAGACAAACCCTGCCCAACAGTGGGCTCGCATTCTAAATGGGGGAGACATACAACAAAACAAAACAAGTAGTCAGGCGTCAATACCATGCACATCTCTCTCCGTGCCCACCAATATGCCTGTCTCCCTCTCTAGAGTGTAAGCTTGCTGTGGGCAGGGAAACTGTTGATTGTTATATTGTACTTTCCCAAGCACTTAGTTCAGTGTTCTGCACACAGTAAACACTTAATAAATACAATTGACGATGGCGAAAATGGGGAAATTCAGGTCATTGGAACAAGCGTTTATTTTATTGATAATGTTTGCTTAGTACAATGTTCTGTACACAGTAAGAGCTTAATAAATAGATTGAATGAGTGTGACTCATTCACGTCCCAAAGTCTGAATACTCTCTTCTGAGTTAGTCATCTACTGACGGTCAACTAGTCCAAACTAGCAAGTTTTGGCAAGCATGCTTAGAAATACAATTTTCACTTCCCTAACTGGGTTGATATATTTTTTTTAATCGTATTTTTCAAGTACTTTCTGTGTGCCAGACACTATGTACTAATCACTAGGGTAGATTTGTGCTAATCTGGTTGAATACAGACTCTGTCCCACATAGGGCTCACAGTCTTAATCCCCATTTTCAGATGAGGTAACTGAGTCCCAGAAAAGTTAAATGACTAACTGTCCCAAGGTGAAGCGGGGTACCCATCATTTCAGGGTCGAATACTATCTCATGACTGTCCGAGCCAGCAAGGAAGAACTACACTAGACCAAAACCGCTAGATTGACAGCTCCCAAACTGACAATATAGGTGTCCCTCACCCCCGTGCCAATCAAATTAGGTATGGTAGAGGAAGGAGGGAAGGGATTGGATAAACTGAGGACAGAAGCTGGAATGCCCTAGGAGACAGGTAATAAACACCTATGACTTCCTACCTTCTGGCTAAAAGATTGAGACTTGCCCCAGGTGGCTGCACAAAGTGAGGAGCCATGGGATGGCTGAGTGTCCCACTGAACACTCGTGGCACTGAAAGCTAGTGCGCTTTACCATGGGTGTGTAATGCGTAAATGGATTCTTCCCGGGTGGGAAGTGTTCATAGGTGGTAGCTAGATGCCATTTTCGAACAAGGCATAAATGAATTCCTCCTAAGTGAGAAGCTTTCTTGGGTGGGACCTAGGTGTTTCGCCATGCGCAAGTAATGCATGAGTATATTCCTCCTGTTAGGGAAGCTTTACTATAATTAAATAATCATATGCCTCCTGAAAGGGGGCCTCCCAAAAGGAAAGTTTAATTTGCCACATCCAAAGTAATTAAATAATTCAATTTGCTTTGCGGAATGAATTTTGTATAAAAGTATGCAATTCTTCATCTCTCTCTTTCTCTGCCTCTCTCACCATGCCATTTCCCTAACGAACCCATCCCCAAGCTATGGGTGACACTTGCTCAAAGTCAGAATTAGAACTCAGGTCCTACTGACTCCCATGCCCATGGTCTATCTACTAGACCACACTGCTTCTCATAAAGCAGTCATGTGGTAGGAACACATCCAGACAGTTTGATGTTCTGAGGATTCTCCATTGGCTCTCTCTCTTTGGATAAAATGTTCACATTTCATTAAGCAGTGGACAGTTGTGTAACAAGATACAAACAAGCCCTCTTTATCCGTGCCACCCCAGAGTCTGGCTGGATCTGCTTGGGCAAGCTAAGTAGAGGGTTGAACAACTCTTCAATATACCTACTATTATTCCAACGGGCTCTTTGACACTAGGATACTTTTTTTATTCAACACTGCTGCAATTCTTAAACTTTCCAGAAGCCACAGAAGTCAAACTCAACAAGAAAGCTTACTAGGTTTATCATTCCTGTGACAGATTAAATGACATAATAATAATAGTAATAATAGTGGTATTTGTTAAGTGCTTACTGTGTGCCAAGCACTGTTCTAAGCACTGGGTAGATATAAGGCAATCAGGTTGTCCCACATAGGGATCACAGTCTTAATCCCCATATCCCCATTTTACAGATAAGGGAATTGAGGCACAGAGAAGTTGTGACTTGCCCAAAGTCACACAGCTGGCAAGCAGCGGAGCCAGGATTCAAACTCATGACCTCTGATTCCCAAGCCCGGGCTCTTTCCACTAAGTCATGCTGCTTCTCTATGTCTCTTATGAGGGACATGATAGAGTCCCTCATAAAACATTGATTTCTACAGTCCCTGATGCTATGGAGTGATTCATAATTTTGCGATGGACACCTACGGTACAAAAGACTTTTATATGCAAAACACAAACCCATCCCTCATCATAGAGATGGGTATTTCATAAGCATTTTACTATAACACAGCCTTCCTTGCCCACCATTCAGAGGAAGGAATTGGGTCATTGTAAGCTCATGTCTAGACTGCAAGCTTGTCACAGACAGGGAATGTGTCTACCAACTCTGTTTTCTCTCCCAAGCACTTAGTTTGTTGCTCAGCACATAGTGGATACTCAGTAAATAGCACAGATTGATTAAGTCTAAGTGTTATACGCAGCCAGAATGTCAAGGATTTTCTAAATACCATGGTGCACTCCTACCCTGAACTACCTACCTCACATTTCCATGCTTCCATAGTATATAGGGGCAGGGGGCTTATCTTGGAGTCTTCCTTCTGGAATTTCCCTGGAGCAGGTCAGGGTTTTTTCCTGGCAGGCAGCAGTGAGAGCCTAAGTCCTTAACAGGTCTTGCCTCCAATTTTCCCAACTGTTGTGTGTTTCCATGTTAATGACTTTACCAGTGTGGCTTAGTGGAAAGAGCCCGGGCTTGGGAGTCAGAGGTCATGGGTTCTAATCCCTGCTCTGCTACTTGGCATCTGGGTGACTCTGGGCAAGTCGCTTACCTCCTCTGTGTCTCAGTTACTTCATTTGTAAAATGGGGATGAAGACTGTGAGCCCCACATGGGGCAACCTGATTACCTTATAATAATGTTGGTATTTGTTAAGTGTTTACTATGCGTGAAGCACTGTTCTAAACACTGGGGGGGATACAAGGTGATCAGGTTGTCCCACGTGGGGCTCACAGTCTTAATCCCCATTTTACAGATAAGGGAACTGAGGCACAGAAAAGTTAAGTGATTTGCCCAAAGTCACAGAGCTAAGTGGAGGAGCTGGAATTAGAACCCATGACCTCTGACTCCCAAGCCTGTGCTCTTTCCACTGAACCAATCTACCCCGGTGTTCAGAACAGTACTCGGCACAAATACCATCATCACCGTCATTTACCACAGTTTCAGTGATTTGGGACTCATCCCTCTGGCCATTTTTGTCAGGTGAAGGGGGAGCTGAGGGGCCGCCACCTGGGAGCTGTGGTGAAGGGTCATTCTCTGAACCCTGTCATTCTGGAGCAGGAGTAAACACAGGGGATATGAGGCAGCGGCTTTCTATGTCGCTTTTCACAGGAAATCTTCTTCTTGGGGAATTACCTCGAGGGGATGAGGGTCTACTGTACAAAATCCCAAGAAACAATTTTTACACTTCCGAGAGGAAAATATAGCCTGCTGATCCATGGATGACAATGTTGAAAAAGCACCCTGGCCTATAGGAAAGACCGTGGGTCTGGGAGTCAGAGGCCCTGAATTCTTAATCCCGCCATTGTCAATTGCTTGCTACATGACCTTGGGCAATTCATTTAATTTCTCTGTGGCTCATTTTCCTCAGCTGTAAAATAGGGGTTAAAACCTGTTCTCTCTCTTACTTAGACTGTGAGCCCTGTGTAGGACAGGGACTGTGTCCAACCTGATTGACTTGTATCTACCTTGGCACTTAATACAGTGCTTGACACAGGGTATGCTATTAAACTATGTAAAAAAAAAGTGCTCTTCACACAGTAAGCACTCAATGAATATGATTGAATGAATGAATGAATAAAATAAAAATACCAGTTATAAAGGCGATGTAAAGGAGGGAAGCAGCATGGGTGTAGTGGGTAGAGCACAGGTCTGGTAGTCAGAAGGTCATGGGTTCTAATCCCAGCTCTGCCATTTGTCTGCTGTGTGACCTTAGGTAAGTCACTTCACTTTTCTGTGCCTCATATGTAAAATGGGGATTAAGATTGTGAGTCCTATGCAGGACAGGTACTTTGTCCAACCCGATTTGCTTGTACCACCCCAGTGTTTAGTACAGTGGCTTGCACATAGTAAGTGCTTAACAAATATATAGTAGAGAAGCAGCATGGTGTAGTGGATAGATCACAGGTCTGGGAGGCACAAGGTCACAGGTTCTAATCCTGGTTCAGCCACTTGTCTGCTGTGTGATCTTGGGCAAGAAACTTAACTTCTCTGTATCTCAGTCACTTCATCTGTAAAATAGAGATTGAGGATGTGAGCCCTATGTGGGACAGGGACTGTGTCCAATCTGATTTGCTTGTATCCATCTCAGTCTTTAGTACAGTGCACATAGTAAGGGTTTTAAAAATACCATTATTATGGAAAGCAGCATGGCTTAGTGGAAAGAGCATGGGCCTGGTCATAAGAAGATGTGAGTTCTAATCCTGACTCCACCACTTGTCTGCTGTGTGACCTTAGGCAAGCCACTTAACTTTTCTGTGACTCAATTACCTCATTTATAAAATGAGGATGAAGACTGTGAGCCCCATGTGGGAAAATCTGATTACCTTGTACCTACCCCAGTGTTTAGAACAGTGATTGGCACATAGTAAGTGCCTAACAAATGTCATTATTATTATTATTATTATTACTACTACTGCTACTACTACTATTTCTACTTCTACTACTACTTCTACAAGTACCATTACTAATAATAACGATGGTATTTGTTAAACGCTTATTATGTGGCAAGCACTATACAAAGCGCTGGGGTAGATACGAGGTATTCAGGTTGTCCCACATGGGGCTCACGGTCTTCATTCCCATTTTACAGATGAGGGAACTGAGGCACAGAGAAGTGAAGTGACTGGCCCAAAATCCCACAGTTGATAAGTGGCGGAGCCGGAATTAGAGTACACGACCCTGACTCCCAAGTCCGTGCTCTTTCCACAACTTCTACAAATACTATTGTTATGATTATTACTACTATCACCACTACTACTATTATTACAGCGTGGCTCAGTGGAAAGAGCCTGGGCCTGAGAGTCAGAGGTCATGGGTTCTAATCCTGGCTCCACCACTTATCAATCAGTTGTATGACTTTGGACAAGTCACTTCACTTCTCTATGCCTCAGTTCCCTCATCTGTAAAATGGGGATGAAGACTGTGAGCCCCACATGGGACAACCTGATTACCTGTATCTACCCCAGAGCTTAAAGTAGTGCTTAGCACATAGTAAGCACTTAACAAATAATCATTACTATTATTATTATTACTACTACCACTGAGGAATATTCATCCTACTAAACAAACATTACTAAGAATGATGCAAAGGCATGAAGTCAACTGTGGTCTGGGCAAGTCTCACTTTTTTGCCAGTATGCAGCATTCCCTTAGATATTTTGGCACCTTTGAGAAATCATATTCACTACCACATTCATTTTCTTGACCACTTCTTGATGTCCTACTAGCCTTTTGGATGGACTGACAAAGCCTAGTACAATTGCAAAAGACTTTTTGAAAATCCTCCCATCTGCTTAATTTCCATCCTTTCGTTTTGGATACTACTTCTGGGGTCTTTTCCAAACATCTCATCACTGAAGCGGAATGAACATGATTATGTTTTAGAGACTTAATTTTTTTTTAATGTTGTTCCAGCAATGCTAGAATTGGTGGATCTTCAAAGGACCGCAAATCTCACACTTTGATTTCAGTTTTGATCAAATTAGGCAGTCTTTTCATAAGGCAAACCCTGAGGGAGAGGGCTGTTAGCCCATTCAGAAATGAGCTGGCTTAGCAGGAGAGGTGGGTGGAGAGGGAGGACTATTCCTTGGTTCTCATGGCTGAGCTGCTTTCTTGAACCTCTTATGCACAATGACCTCAGGGCACAAAGCCTAAGGAGAATGGCTTATAGCAGTGCCAGAATGGAGAAGACACCCATAATAGTCCTTAATGATCGGGTCACTACTCTTCTATAGTCATGTAGTCATGAGGGAGATGGTGGTATGTAGTCATGGAGTCACGGTTCACAGGTTCTAATCCCAGCTCCACCTCTTGTCTGCTGTGTGACCTTGGACAAGTCACTTCACTTCTCTGTGCACTAGTTACCTCATCTGTAAATGGGAATTGAGACTGTGAGGCTCACATGGGACAGGAACTGTGTCCAACCCAATTTGCTTGTAATCACCCCAGTGTTTAGTACGGTGCCTGGCACATAGGAAGTGCTCATCAAATACTATAATTATTATTTTTCTTATTACTAGGCCACAGTGATTCTTAGACTGTAAGCCTCATGTGGGCCATGGACTTTGTCTGATCTGAAAACCTTGTATCTATTCCAGTCATCGGCCCAGTGCTCAGCACATAGTAAATGCTTAACAAATACCCCAATTACTATTTTCATTAGATGACCCTACTTCCCCTTTTGTGTCTATAGTAATCTTCTCTTTCCTGTGACTTTTGCTTTGGGCTTTCCCTCAGAGTGCAGATTGAGAGTGCACAGCAGCCCAAACTGTTGGGTGCTGGTTAGGTCTGGACTTGTGGCTTTTATCCTCCACCAGTTCTTGGACATGAGAAGCTCTTCTCTCCTCACCATCTGAGGAAATCACTATTGATGGCCCAAAAGGAGCCCCAGGTTAAATGGGTTCTGGACAAGCTTACTTCCCCAGCATGAGCAATAATGCTATGACCTCGTCTCTATTACCATTATATCAAACTTGCAATCTGATGTAAAATTCGGTAATCTCCAAGTGTAAAATTGAAGTAATTTGGTAAAACAACAAAGGTAACTACAAAAATGCTATTTTAATGCTATTTTAAGTATGCTCTTCGCTGATTTGGGGGAGATTCCCAAGACCGTCTGTGGAAGCATTCTCAGAAGATGACCATTATAACTGATGTGTTCAGAATTTAAGAACTTGGAACCATTTATTATTGCTAAAGTTTCCTCATGTCTTTAAGACAATTATAAATTGGTTCCTGTCATGTCTAAAGATGATCTTTGAAGGTCTGTTGAACAGGCTGCTGAGTTGTCAACAGACCTTCAAAGAGTCCTCAAATCTTGTTTTAGTTTGTGTCCGCAGCAGCAACTATTTGAAATGCCTCGTTCTCTTCTACTATTTTGGGGCAAATGATCTTCTTGATGTCATTGCTCACAGAGAGCCACCCCATTCTGGATTGCAGCCTTTCAGGTTTCCCAAGAGGCAATGGCTACCCTGGAGCAGTTGTGGTTGTGACTGTGGATGAGGTTAAGCTCAAGTGAGCAGCCCCAGTGGGGGAAGATAAAGCAGTAGAGTATTTTTTTCCTAGATTCTATCCGAGTCTACCTTCTAACAGCCACACTGAAGTACTTCCCCCCAAATGATTTATCTCTCAGGACCGCCTGTCCTCCTGGCAAGAAACACAACTGAGCAAAAATTGTTCAGTCAGTCAGTCAGCCAGTCAGTAAATCACTGCCGGTCAGTCAATCATATTTATTGAGCATTTACTGTTAAGTTTGAGGTGATGGCAGGACATCCAAATAGAGATGTCTTGAAGGCAGGAGGAAATGAGAGATTGCAGAGAGGAAGAGAGATTAGGGCTGGAGATGTAGATTTGGGAGTCATTAGCATAGAGATGGTAGTTGAAGCCATGGGAGTGAATGAGTTCAGAGTAAATGCCTTAGCCTTGGGGCTGATTTTCCAAGGTTATTCTTGGTAGGGTGCTGGCATTTGCAACCTTACTTCTCTGGGCCCTCTTGGCTCCCCTCACCAAGGCTGAGCAAGCTGTCTTCTCTCCCCACCACCTAGGACACCGCATCTTCGAGGAGAACCTGTCCCATTCTGCTGTCCCTTGTCCTATTGTCCACTGCCCTGGTGGGGATGAGCACAGCACCTGCAGCATGAGGCCTCACAGAACCTCAGGAAAGCTAGCACAGACCTGGGAGTCAGAAGGTCAGGGATTCTAATTTGGGCTCCACCACATGTCTGCTGTGTGACTTTGGGCAAGTCACTTCACTTCTCTGGACCTCAGTTACCTCATCTGTAAAATGGGGATTAAGAGTGTGAGCTCTATGTGGGACAGGGACTATGTCCAACCTACCTACCTTGTAGCTACCCCAGCACTTACAACAGAGCTTGGCACATAGTAAGTGCTTAACAAGAACCATTATTATTATTATTCATTCATTCATTTGATCATATTTATTGAGTGCTTACTATGTGCAGAGCACTGTATTAAGGACTTGGAAAGTATAATTCAGCAATAAAGAGAGATAATACCTGCAAACACTGTATTTACAATCTAGAGGGGCATAGAGAGACTTCAAAACAAGTAAACGGGCATGAATATAAATAATATAAATAAGTAGAATTATAGATACATGCATATATATTTAAATGCTATGGGGCTGGGGGTTGGGGGGAGAGCAAAGGGAGTGAGTCGAAGTGATGTGGAAAGCAGGGGGACCTGAGGAAAAGGGGGCTTAGTCTGGGAATTATTATTATTAGTCATTCCTGTGGGCTCTAAATAATGAGGAAACAGTCTGTTCTTCTAACCATATCTCCCTACCGGCTTTAGCTTTATTTTTGGTTACTGTATTTTTGCACTTGTCCCTTATGCTGTCTTATTTCCACATTAATACTATTTCCCAGGGCTTAGAACAATGCTCTGCACACAGTAAGTATTTAAAAATATTACTACTAAATTAACAATAGGGGAAGTAGCAGAGAATGGTATAAGGCTATGAATATGAGCATAATTATTATTATTATTCTTATGTACTACAGGCCTGGGGAACAGATGAGTGTTGAAGTAATTAAGAGGTACAGACCCAAGGGCATAGAGAAAGAAGAGGGGAGGGAAAATAAGGTGGGGAAATAAGGGTTGGTCAGAGATGGCCTATTGGAGGAAATTGGATTTTTGTAGGACTTTAAAGATGGGGACTGTTGTGGTCTATCAACTAATGAGGGGGAAGGAAGAGTTCCAGACCAAAGGGAGGAAGTGTGGAAGGTGAGATCGAGGTAGTGTGAAGATTGGTATTAGAGGAGCAAAGTGTGTGGACTGAGTTGTCATGGGAGGGGATTAGTGAGGTCAGGTCAAGGGGGAGAGCTGAGTGAGTGCCTTGATGCTTATGGTAAGGAATTTCTGGGTTTTTTTGTGGTGAAGGATGGGCAAAGATTGGAGATTTTTGAGGAATGAATACATGTGTGCAGAACATCTGGGAGTCAGGATGAATGTCGGTGTTGTCTACAGTGAAGAAAAAGCCATAGGGAGGACACGTGGGAAGACAAAGCTTTTTGTCTTGGACATGTTAAGTTTGAGGTAGAACGTTCATGCGGAGAGTTCCTGAAGGCAGGAGAAAATATGAGACTGCTGAGAGGGAGAGGGGATGGAGAATTAGATTTGGGAAATACCTGTGTAAAGATTGTAGTTGAAACCATGGGAGTGAATGCATTCTCCCAGGGAGTGATTGTATATGGAAAATGGAAGGAGACCCAGACCCTTGAGGAACTCACATAGTTAGAGGGTGGGAGGCAGAAGATGAGTGACCAGAGAACCAGGATCCTCAGTGTCAAAGTTTCAGTCATCTTGGTTCTAGGACTCTCAAGTGAAATAATTTATACTTTTGAAATCAGTTGATTTAGCTGCACTGCTTCCAGTACATTCTATGTAAAACCACTACCTGTGGACCTGCTCTAATTCTAGTTTAGCATTTCCTATATTCAGTGTCAATAGAATCTTTCATTCATTCAATAGTATTTATTGAGCGCTTACTACGTGCAGAGCACTGTACTAAGCGCTTGGAATGATACAAATTGGCAACAGATAGGGACAGTCCCTGCCCTTTGACGGGCTTACAGTCTAATCCGGGGAGACAGGCAGACAAGAACAATGACAATAAATAGAGTCAAGGGGAAGAACATCTCATAAAAACAATGGCAAATAAATGGAATCAGGGTGATGCACATCTCATTAAACAAAATAAATAGGGTGATGAAGATATATACAGTTGAGCGGATGAGTAGAGTGCTGAGGGGGTGGGACTGGAGAGGGGGAGGAGGAGAGGGAAAGGGGGGAGAAGAGGGTTTAGCTGCGGAGAGGTGAAGGGGTGGGTAGAGGGAGCAGAGGAAAAAAAAGGGGGAGCTCAGTCTGGAAAGTCCTCTTGGAGGAGATGAGCTTTAAGTAGGGAATTGAAGAGGGGAAGAGAATTAGATTGTCGGAAGTGAGGAGGGAGGGCATTCCAGGACCACAGGAGGACGTGGCCCAGGGGTTGATGGCGGAATAGGCGAGACCGAGGGACAGTGAGGAGGTGGGTAGCAGAGGAGTGGAGCGTGCGGGGTGGACAGTAAAAAGAGAGAAGGGAGGAGAGGAAGGAAAGGGCAAGGTGATGGACAGCCTTGAGGCCTAGAGTGAGGAGGTTTTGTTTGGAGTGGAGGTTGATAGGCAATCACTGGAGGTTTTTAAGAATGCCCAGAGCGTTTCTGCAGGAAGATGAGCCGGGCAGCGGAGTGAAGAATAGACTTAAAATGGAAAGTGGTGTCCCACAAAGAGAGCTGCAAAGAGAGGAGGAAATGTTCATTCATTAATTCAATCAATCATATTTATTGTGTGCTTACTGTGTGCAGAGCTGTGTGAGATGATAACATCTCACCTCCACTAACATTGGCATTGCGCACATCTCAGCTTTTCAATCTTGGTTTCTTCAGCTCTGCCATAGATAAAAATGACATTCTACCCAATACCTGAAATAATCAAATTCAGAATAAGATGATAGACTGTAAGCTCATTGTGGGCAGGGCCTGTGACTATTTATTGTTGTATTATACTTTCCCAAGCACTTAGTACGGTGGTCTTCACACAGTAAGCACACAACAAATACGATTGAATGAATGAATGACTAGCGGGCATCAAGTACATACTAACCCATGACAATCTCCAGAGGGATATTGGGCAAATGCACCCATTTCTCCTCTAAGGTAGAAAAACAGCCACGTGAAACTCCATATTCACTGGTTCCAATGCTGCAGACATATGCATGAGCCATGTTTTCTAACAGTGCTCCGGAATAATAATAACTGCGGTATTTGTCTAGTGTTTGCTATGGGCCAAGCACCGTGCTAAGCACTGAAGAGATATCAGATCTAAATATGCTTGTCTTGTTGGATGCAGTTTCTTAATTATTTAGCCAAAACACCCTTTGAGACCACCTGCTATTGCAAAACTGATTATGCCCTTAATCCAAATGAAAGCCAAGCAAAATTGGATTGCAAAATGAAGTATAGTATATTACATTTCACTGAAGGAAACTGTCTACTTTCTTTTGGGAACATACTGATAGCCATCCCAGAGAGATTATCTGCTAAGACTGGTGACCTTTTCTGTCCTTATGAACTTTCCCACTGCACGGATTCTTCCAGGCTTGGAGTAATTTCCTGTAGATCTACGTTGCCTGACTGAATTATCAACCTGGGGTGCTATGGTTACACATCGAAGCAGGTTGGGTGATTTTCAAGAATCTAAAAGGTACCAGTGCGAGAGCCATGTTAAATGGACAATTTATAACTAATTATATCTAAGATTGTACTCCCACCTACCTCCCTTATTTCAACAGGTGCTATGGAGGAGAGTAAACACTTGTACATCAAAATGATTGCCCAAGGCAGGTGGATTTGGTGGGGGTTGTGCTTGAACATACAATTGCATTTTCAACACAATTAAGTACCTGACTGTGGCCTGAAATTTGGATGGTGTATTTGTATGCATGAGTGATTACAATTCAGAGAAACTACTCTATAATATTCTTTTGTCCCTTTCCTGTATATCAAATTACCAGAACAGTGATTTGATTTTTGAAAAGATTTTTTTTTTTTACATTTTCCTTGTACTCATGCTAGTTCATAGGAACAAATCCCCAGAAGCAATTACTGGGGATACAAAATACCCAGAAGGGCAACATATTAACAGTGGTGAAAACAGGAGGACCCTGATGTATTAATCACGCAATGTAAATTCTCTGAATTGAAGCCACTCAAAATACACTGCTTATTCCTTGGCTATGACTCCGAAGGCCATTTCAAATTCAGGGGATGTTTTCTTATCATGGAGCAGGCTCCAAAAAATTATTTTTTTTTCCTTTTCCAACCCAGGCACTAGCTCAAGGGACCATGAGGTCACAGCAATAGAAGGATTTTTTTTTTTTTTTGGTGTAGCAAACTCACAAAACTATGTGGCAAATAAATGAAAAGGAAAGGTTCTGTATTTATGCTCCCCTTATCTCAGAGAGAATGTAAGGTGGCTTGCAGAGGGTAATTGTATATTGGGAGATCATATTTCAGAAAAAAAAATTCTGGTTCTATTCCAAATCTGCAAAGACCAATTGACTGACTTATGTGCTGAGAAGCAGTGTGGCCTAATGGAAAGAACATGGGCTGGGGAGACAGAGGATCTAAAGTCTAATCCCAGATTTGCCTATTGTTTGCTGTGTGACCTTGAGGAGGTCAATTAACTCCTCTGTGCTTCAGTTACCTCATCTGTAAAATGGAGATTAAATCCTCCCTTCTCCAATTTTGACTGTGAGCCGTATGTGGGAGAGGAATTGTGCCTAACCTGATTATCTTGTATTTACCCAGTGCTTAGAAGAGTGCTTAACACAAAAGAAGCTCTTTACAAATGCCATTAAAAAACCAAAAAAAACAAAAGCCTTCTCATTAGCACTGGTTATGCTGGACAGCGAGAGCAATGATCTACAGAACGAGGTCTGAGCCCAAAGGAACACTGATGTCACCATGGTTTTTTTGTTGTTTGTTTAGTTTAGTTTTGTTTTAGGTATCTGTTAAGCTCTTACAATGTGTCAGGCACTGTACTAAACACTGGGGTAGATACAGGATAACCAGGATGGACACAGTTTCTGTCCCACATGGGGCTCACAACCTTAATTCCCATTTTACAGATGACATAACTGAAGTACAGAAAAGTTAAATAATAATGATAATAATAATTTTGGTATTTGTTAAGCTCTTACTATGTGCCAAGCACTGTTCTAAGTGCTGGGTAGATACAAGGTAAACAGGTTGTCCCACGTGGGGCGCACAGTCTTAACCCCCATTTTACAGATGAGGAAACTGAGGCCCAGAGAAGTGAAGTGACTTGCCCAAAGTCACACAGCTAAGTGGCAGTCGGTATTAGAACCCACAACCTCTGACCCCCAAGTCCAGGCTCTTTCCACTGAGCCATGCTGCTTCTCTGAGCCTTGCTGCTTCTCTAAATGAGTTGCCCAAGGTCACACAGCCAACAAGAGTTGGGGCTGGGATTAGAATCCAGGTGCTTCTGACTCCAAGGCCTGTGCTCTCTCCCTTAGGCCACGTTGCTCCTAGTTTTTGCCTGATAAAAATTAGCACCAAACTTCATCCACCTTCAACTCGGTTATGCCCCTCCCCAACACCCCCCACCTACCCCCACCCCTGGGGAAGACTGACACACTGTCTCATTTTATTTGGGGGAGGAGCTAGGGATTATAGGACATGTAAAGACACAAGCCAATCAGGAGTTTCCCATAAAGTGGCAATCCCACAGCAATCTCACTCTGCTCTAGGGACCTCACCTAATGTGTTCCAGCCCTACCAGACTAATTTGTTGATAAAAACTGCTCCTTGTCCTTCTCCCATTTGTTAGCTGCACAGTTGTTCAGGTATAATAACGTTGGTATTTGTTATGTGCTTATAATGTGCAGAGCACTGTTCTAAACACTGGGGGAGATACAGGGTAATCAGGTTGTCCCACGTGAGGCTTACAGTCTTAATCTCCATTTTACAGATGAGATAACTGAAGCACAGAGAAATTAAGTGACTTGCCCACAGTCACACAGCTGACAAGTGGTGGAGTTGGGATTCGAACCCATGACCCCTGACTCCCAAGCCCAGGCTCTTTCCACTGAGCCACCCTGCAAGTGAACTCAATTAATTAATGATATTTATTGAGCCATCATTGTGTGCAGACCACTGTACTACGGTTTGGAGAGTACCGTGCGATAAAGCTAGTTATCATGATTCCTGCCCTCAAGGAAATTATGGCTAAGGGAAATAGCAGAGTAAAAGGACAGGTACATCAGGACGGTGGGGCTGGACTGGGGAGAGTATTAATGTAAAAAGCAGTGGACACAGCCTGGGTCTGGGAGTCGAAAGGTCCTGGGTTCTAATTCCAGCTCTGCCACCTGTCTGCTGTGCGATCTTGGGCAAGTCACTTCATTCTCTGTGCCTCAGTCTCATCCATAAAATGGGGATTAAGACTGTGAAACCCATGTGGGACAGGGCCTGTGTCCAACCGGATGACCTTGTATCTACTCCAGCTCTTAGAAGAGTGCATGAAACAGAGTAAGTTCTTAAGAAATATCACAGGGTAATGTGGGGCTGGGGTGGGGAGAGAACCAAAGTGCTTAATCAAATCCATAGGCAATGCAAAAGGGAGAGCAAATAATTGGGGAAATTAGGGGTGAGTCAGGGAAGACTTGAGAGGAAGTGTGATTTTAGTAAGACATTGAAAGTGGAAGCCACATGTGGGATAGAGACTGTGTTATTAATTCATTCACTTGATATATTTATTGAGCGCTGTGCGCCAAGCACCATACTTAGTGCTTGGGAGAATATATCATAACAATAAACAACAGATTCCTTGCCCACAAAGAGCTAACAGTTTAGTGGAGTTTACAGTCTGATTATCTTGTACCTACCCCATCTCTTACTACAGTGTTCGACACATAGTAAATGCTTAACAAATACAATCATAGCAACAATGTTAATAATAAGGATAATAATAGGAAGAGTTGAGGTCTGTAAGATATGAGGGATTTGAAACCTGCCATCTTTTTACATATGTCATGAAGTTCACCTCTTCTTTAAAGATTTTGGTGTTTGTTAAGTGCTTATGATATTCCCTTCACTGTTTAAATACTAGGGTATATACAAAAATATCAGGTTGGACCCAGTCCCTGTCCCACATGGAGCTCACAGTCTCAATACTGACCTAAGAGCATGTAGAGAGAGAGACTGGAGTCAGTGCCTCACTTAAAATTAAATGGGGATGAGATTCAGGAAGATGATCCTTTGAGTTTTTTTTCAGATATGGCTTTTTGGGCTTCCCCTCTAGACTATAAAGCTGTTGTGGGTAGGAAACGTGTCCACCAACTTTATTATATTATAATCTCCCAAGCACTTAACACAGTACTTTGCACACTGTAAGCACTCAATAAATCAAATTGGTTGATCAATCAGTTGATTGAGGAGTTGATTGGGAACTTCAGGTGATGGTCAATCATATTCTAAAATCAGGAGGAGGTTTAGTGGCAAGAGCACATGGTTGGGAGTCAGAAGGATGTGGGTTCTAATTCCAGCTCTGCCCCTTGTCAACTCTGTGACTTTGGGCAAGTCACTTCACTTCTCTGTGCCTCAGTTACCGCATCAGTAAAATGGGGATTAAGACTGTAAGTCACATGTGGGACAACCTGATTACCTTGTATCTACTCCAGCATTTAGAATGGTGCTTGGCACAAAGTAAGCGCTTAACAAATATCATCATCATTATTATTATTACTATTTGACACAACCACTATATATGTCCTTCCCATTAGAAGAAGATACCAGTGACGGTGAGGTTTACCTATGCATGTGTTTGTGTGACTGAAAATGCCATTATGAGATGCAAAGTCCCAGCCACATTGGGCAAATGAAAATATTCTTGTGATGTGTTTCTTTTTATGTTGTCATATTTAATGTACATAGTCACCCCTCTCAGGGTGACACGTGGAGACTTTCCGGTACTCTACTAATCTCGAATATGGGAGGGAGAGTCAAGCAGAGGTATACCCATTGCATTCCTTCTTCAGTAGAATGCTTCAGTTAGAGAAGCAGCGTGGCTCAGTGAAAAGAGCACGGGCTTTGGAGTCAGGGCTCATGAGTTCGAATCCCAGCTCTGCCACTTGTCGGCTGTGTGACTGTGGGTAAGTCACTTAACTTCTCTGTGCCTCAGTTCCCTCATCTGTAAAATGGGGATGAAGACTGTGAGCCCCACGTGGGACAACCTGATTCCCCTATGTCTACCCCAGCGCTTAGAACAGTGCTCGGCACATAGTAAGCGCTTAACAAATACCAACATTCAGTAGTATTTATTGAGCACTTACTATGTGCAGAGCAATGTACTAAGCACTTGGAATGTACAATTCAGCAATAGATAGAGACAATCCCTGCCCACTGAGGGGCTAATCGGGGGGAGACAGACAAAAACAATAGCAATAAATAGAATCAAGGGAATGTACATCTCATTAACAAAATAAATAGGGTAATAAAAATATATACAAATGAGCAGATGAGCACAGTCCTGAGGGGAGGGGAAGGGAGAGGGGGAGGAGCAGAGGGAAAAGGGGGAGAAAAGGGGCTTAGCTGAGGGGGGAGGTGGGAGGTGAGGGGGCAGAGAGGCAGCAGAGGGAGCAGAGGGAAAAGGGGAAGCTCAGTCTGGGAAGGCCTCTTAGAGGAGGTGAGCTCTCAGTAGGGCTTTGAAGAGGGGAAGAGAGTTTGGCAGAGGTCAGGAGGGAGGGCGTTCCAGGACAGCGGGAGGATGTGGGCCAAGGGTCGACGGCAGATAGGCAAGAATGGAGGACGGTGAGGAGGTGGGCCGCAGAGGAGCGGAGCGTGAGGGGTGGGCAGTAGAAAGAGAGAAGGGAGGAGAGGTAGGAGGGGGCAAGGTGATGGAGAGCCTTGAAGCCTAGAGTGAGAAGTTTTTGTTTCATGCGGAGGTCGATAGACAACCACTGGAGGTTTTTAAGAAGGGGAGTGACATGCCCAGAGAGTTTCTTGTTAGATGCTTACTATGTTTCAGGCCCTGCACCAAGTACCAGGGTAGATCCAAGACAATCAGGTTGGACATAGTTCTGTCCCACAGTCTAGGTTGAAGGAAAGATGATTTCATCCCCATTTTGCAGTTAAGAAAACTCAGGCATAGAGAAGCCAAATGACCTGCTTAAGGAAACATGGCATACAAGTGGCAGAGTCAGGGCCAGAGGCCAAGTCTGACTCCCATGCCATACCCCCTCCACCAAGCTATGCTGCTGCCTTTTCCCTCTTTTTATCTCTTTTTATGCAAAGATATTCCTCAAAAAGAGCTTCCCCTTTCTTGCTGCAGCATGCCATGAAGGGCTGTATCCAGAAGTGACTCCTAGTTTTCCAGTGGGAAATAATTCCACCAAGTAGAAATTAATTCCACTGTACTTTCCCTTAGAGCCTACTGCCATTGAGGTATAAAGTAGTCACAATGTGGGCAGAAATTCAGGTAGGATCTGGCAGATTTAGCTAGCTGTGCAGGGGGAAAAATAAAGGATGGAGACAAAGTGAGTGATGTGAGGGACGATAGGCAGTATACATGATCATGTGCAGTATTCATGGTTGTGTGAACTCACCAAGTGCTCACCTATGACATCCACAAGCCCCCAAATACTGGGTCAACCATGGTTCCCCAGTTTGTTTTTGTTTTTTGGGGGGTCTTTTTTGTTGATTACCCCAAACCCATACTGGCCAGGAGGACAGGAAAGAACTCCATACCAGATGATCCTATCACCCAAAAAAAAGAGGTAGAGGTCGAGAAAAGTCAATTAATAAACCACATGGAGCAAGACAGTGTATAAGAAATGTTCTTGAGTCATGATTTAACCTCTATCAAAATGGTTCCTTCAAACAATCAATGATATTTATTAAACACATACTATGTGCAGAGCACTGTACTAAGCACTTGGGAGAGTACAATACACTTTCCCAGTAGACAAATTCCCAGCTCATACCAAGCCTATAGTCTAGAGAGAGAGACAGAAATTAATATAAAGTGCTGGATATTTGACCTGGACAATCCTAAGTATCAACAGTTAGATATCAGGGCAGAGAGGAGATGATGCAGGAAAATCAATAAGGAGAAAGTGGTACCAACAATATTTGAAGAAAAAATAGGATAAGTAAACCAGCAAAAAGAATAACATTGTCTTAAAAGCAGCATGGAGCAGTGTTTCCTAGTGGAAAAGAATGATACGGGTGTCAGAGGACTTGGATTTTAATTCCTACTCCATCACTTGTCAGTGCCTTCTCTGTACCTCAGTTCCCTTATATGTTCCCCCTCCTCAGACGGTGAGACCAATTTGGGATCTGATTTTCCCATATCTACTCCAGTTTAGGACAGTGCTTTGAATTTATGAATGGATGAATGTATGAATGTATTCATTCATTCAATCAATCATATTTATTGAACACTTATTGTGTGCAGAGCACTGTACTAGCACTTGGGAGAGTACAATAAAACAATAAACAGACATATGCCCTTCTCACAAAAAGTTTACATTCTAGAGGCACGTAGTAAGTGTCATGAGCCCTGGTCCAAACCAACCAGGACCCTTCTGGTCCGGGGAGTCCTCAGTGACCTGTAGTAGAAGTCAAACCACACCTTCGATCACCAAGGTCACTGTGGAAAGTTATTTACTTAGTTTTACCAGAGTGCAAGGGATATAGACATTCATTCCAGTCCACCAAGGTTCTAATACCAGTCTATGGTCAAAGGAGCCCATTCTGCAGATGCTTCTTCTTTCTGATTCCAAGTGCTGTTGCCTTCTTCTGTTTTTGAGTGCTGCTTTCCTGCTTCTCTCTGCAGTTTGCCTCTTTATGATTCAAAAGAAGCATGTTTTATCTGCCTTAGGCATCGCAACTGTAGCTCTACATGACAGTCATTGATTAGTCCAGGCCTGTCAATGGGTAGAATGGGGAGAGAAAGCCCCTCCTCCCTCCGTGTTCTACCCCAACAGGCCAGCAATCACCTATCTCAGGTAGAGCCCATCAGTGCCTTCACCAGTCTCTTCCTTGTTGTTGTTCATGGGATTGCAAACAGTCACTAAGAGGGCAGCTTGTTGTGGGCTCACCACATTAAGGGCTTAACAGAAACTACAATTATTGAAAAATGGAGGTGTTATGGTGGGTATTTTCCGGCCAAGAGCGTGAAGACCGAAAGCTCTTTCTAGGGCTCTAATGTAAATGGCTACCGATGGGAAGAAAGAGTGTTGCCTAATGGATAGAACATGAGATTAGGTGTCAGGAGGCCTACACTGCAATCTCCCCTCTGTCACCTTTCACATGACCCCAGATAAGCCAGTCAATCTCTCCATGGCTCTGTTTCCTTATCTGTAATAATGGGGATTATGTCTGATCTGCCTGCATTGTGTCCACTCCAGTGTCTAGCATGGTGCCTGACACATACCATGTGTCCAACAAATAACACTAGTATTATGATCTCGTGGAAGGAGCCTGGGCCTGGGATTCAAAAGACCTGGTTTCTAATCTCGTCTCTGCCACTTGTCTGCTGTGTGACCTTGGACAAGTCACTTCACTTCTCTGTGCCTCAGTTCCCTCAACTCTCCAATAGGGATTAAAACTGTGAGTCCTGTGTGGGACAGGGACTGTGTGCAACCTGATTTGCTTGTATTCAATGTATGTATGAATATTCAATCATACTTATTGAGTGCTTACTGTGTGCAAAGCACTGTACTAAGTGCTTGGAAAGTACAATTCAGCCACAAATAAAGACAATCCCTTCCCAAGAAGAAGCTCACAGTCTAAAAGGGGGTAGACACAACAAAACAGGACAGGTACAAATAAACAACATACACAATATAAATAGCATACACATCTATATATGTGTATGTATCTATAATTATAGTTATTTATATTGATGCTATTGATGTCTGTCTACTTGTTTTGCTCAATAAATACAAATGAATGAATGAATACACATCATTAATAAAATAAATAGAATAATAAATATGTACATACATACACAAGTGCTGTGGGGCCGAGAGGGGTGTAGACAGAGGGAGTGAGTCTGGGAGATGGGGAGTGGAGGAGAAACAGAGAAAAAACACCTCAGCATTTAGCACAATGCCTGGCTGGGGGTAATTAACAAATACCACCACCATTATCATGGGGCTAAACCATCAGCACAAGCTACAGTGGGAAGCTTGAAAAAATATAAACCCCAGCCAAATCCTTTTGTGCACAGTTCTTTAAGATCCCATAAATCCTTGCAATTCTAATACTACATACCATATATCTAATCTTAATACTACACAACTAAAGCTTTCAAAAGGGAAAAGAGAAAGTCATCTAGACTATGACAAGTGAAAATATAGATATGTTTAGGGTTGCAGACTTTGCAAGACATGAGTTGGGAAGCAGAGAGGAAGTTTGATGGATATTAGGATCTGTACGTGCACAGGTAATGTTTAGTTTTACAAGGCTGGATATAGTGTAACTTGTTTGACCAGAGCATTTTATCTTTGTTTTATGTAAAAATGCAGAGACAATGAAAGGTTGGTTTGCAAAAAGATTAAAATTCTTCACATAAAGTGAAAGGGACATATATCTGCAATTTAAGATCCCAAGGGGGAGCAGGGGGAGACAATCCAAAGTAATAAAAAAAAAGTACTCATAGCAGGAGAATATTTTTGTTGTCAGCTACAAAAGGAACATGTTGCACTCATAAAGTAACTTAAAAAAATCAGATATTTTCTTTTGCTAACCGGAAGACGTAGATTACTAGAAGTAGAAGTGCTATATAAATAGACCTACACCATTTAAATTTTTTTTAGAAATCAGAAACATTAACACACAATCCCTCGTTCAAAATTGTCCAGGAAAGTCTATCAAAATCTAGGTCTGTCCCAGGGAAATCCTGGTATTTGTTATAGACGGTAAACTCACTGAGGGCAGGGAACGTAGCTACCAACTCTGATATACTGTACACTCCCAAGTGATTAGTACAGAGCTCTGCATATCATAAATAAATGCCACTGATTGATTGATTGATGTCATGCTTTTCAAGCCCTTTACCTTGAATAATCAGGGGTGGGGGAAGACGGGAATTGTCAGGAGTTAGAATTATTCCAGAGACATAAATGCAGGTGGGAGATAAATTGCCCAGTCTTTAAATAATAATGATTTTGTTTCTTGTTAAGCACTTACCATGCACCAAGTACTATACTAAGTGCAGGTGTAGATAAACGATAATCACATTGGACACAGTCACTGTTCCGCATAGGGTCACAACCTAAGTAGATTTAAGCACCCTTTACAGATGAAGTAACTGAGGCATAGAAAAGTTTGATGACATGCCCAAGGTCACACAGCAGGCAGTGGAGGATCCAGAAGTAGAACCCAGGTCCTCTGACGCCCAGGCCTCTGCTATTTCCATTAGACCTTGCTTCTGCCCCCCCAAAAGGAGGATGAGAGTAATCCCCAAAAATGGGTGGGGGAAAGAAAATTACTGAAGAGAGTTGAAAAGGGTCAAAGTGGGAAATGCAAGAGGAATAAGCATTTGAAAATCAGAAGTCACTAAAAATATGGACATAAAAATGACTAGTCAGCAGGGGTAGTGGATCTTCCAAGTTGCTGAAGAAATCTCCATAAAGAAGGAAGATGAGATTTCCAGCCTAGTTCACGATGAGGCAAGATAGGAATATTTATGGGTTTGTAATCAATCAATCAATCATATTTGTTGAGTGCTTACTGTGTGCAGAGCACTGATTCACCTTTTGCAGGGAGTTATGAGAGAGTTTGGATCACAGAGTCCTTTCAATATAGCAATAGGAAAATCAAGGATTTAAAGTGCAAACAATGCTGATTTCTATCTGTGTACCCTGGGCCCTCTGGACATAATACATAAATAATGGAAGGCATGTGTCTCATCTCTCAGGAAGTCTTGGGAAATAATTCTATCAGGGCCACTGGGTATCCCTCACAAGTGCACCTCCAATTTGCTAGGAATCTAATGTATGTGTGGGTAAAGAAATGACTTTCCCATTTCCTTGTAATAGCAAAACATCACTGAAGGAGATCTGAATTGTGGATATTCTTTGACCCCTTCGTAGATAATCAGGTTTCTGACCCACTTGCTTCAAATGAAGACCCCGCTGCTTTTTTTTTTTTTTTTCATTTCAGTGTAATCCAAGGCTGTTTTAAGCATCCTTCCTACCAGGCTAGAGAATATTACAAGCAAGAGGAATGTAATTGGATTCCCAAACTGACTCTGAATTCTGCTGAAATGAGTTCTTTTGGTGTGCCCAAATGGCCTACTGCCCATTGTCTTGTGCTGACCCAGAGAAATATGAGGCATGAAGCCTTCTATAGCAGAAGAAAATATTCCACAATTTTAAAGGAAGGTAGAAAAGAATGACTTTCAATAGGTGAGGGAGGAAAAGAGGAACTCACACCCATGAAAAAAGGCCTTTTTCATTCCCAACTTTCCTCCAATATACCCTGTAGACTATGAACTCGTTGTGGGCAGGGAACATATCTACTGATTCTGTTATATTCTTGTACTCTCCCAAGTGCTTAGAATGGTGCTCTGCAAACAGTAAGTGCTGAATAACTATGATTGATTGATTTATTGAAGTTGTTCATTCTAACATGACAGAAAACATGTCATACAGTTCTTGGATTAACATTCTCTCTACCATCAGGTTCCAGAAAACATACAAGAGTAATGATAATAATAATAATAAAGATAATAGTACTTGTTAAGTACTTACTATGTGCCAAGCACTATTCTGAACACTGGGGTAGATACAAGGTAATCAGGTTGGACACAGTCCCTGTCCCACATGGGCCTCACACTCTTAATCTCCATTTTACAGATGAGATGACTGAGGCCCAGAGGAACAAGGTGACTTGCCCAAGGCCACACATGAGGAGGAGCCGAGAATAGAACCCAGGTCCTTTTGTCTTCCAGGCCCATGCTCTATCCACTAAACAAAAGTGCTTCTGTTAAAGTGCAAAATGACATGGATACTTGGTACATCCACCCTCCTGAACAGCCTGCAGCCCCAATTTATGACAGTCTAGTAACATGAAAGAGACAATTTCAGGAGCCGAGGCAGCTAATAAAGCAACCCTTGACACATGAGGTTCAAAAATTCTAAAACCCTCATGCCTTTTGCTGTGAAAGCATTCCCAGAAAGTGACTAATCTCCTCCACTGTGTTAAAAAGCCATTTATCACAGTTCCCCGGCACCATTTTCATTATCCAAATCTGACAGAGCGGGATGTTGGCTCATCAAGATGTCCCTTGGGTCTTCCTTGGCCACTTGATTAAGTAAGGCAAGTTGCCCAACATTATTCCTCTGACACATCATTCTTTTTTGAGTTCTAATGCAATACTGAGCATCATGGGAGGAGTGAAGGGAAGCCAAGATACAAAAGGGGCATCATTGATCTAGGACTTGACAGGGATACTGGGATGGTATTAGTCTGATGATACCAAAGATCAAGACTTTGTGCTTCATCTATAAAATATGCAAGTTTATTTCCTCTAATTCAGCATGATTGAGAGAGGTGCTCAGTTTAGGGTGAAAAAGGTCTTACGTTTTAGCTCATGGAGGGGATAGAAATTTTTTTAAAAAACCTTTTAAATCCTTTAAGTATTAGAAGTTCTGGGAACTGACGGAAGAAGGTGAGCATAAGCACTTAAGTAGTGCCATTCCTGGGTCAGATCAATTAAGCACTTACTGAGTGCTTCCAGTGTGAAGAGCACTGGACTAAGCTGTTTACTTATCCCAGCATATCTGTTTCTTACAATGACAACAAGAAGCTTGGAGGAAATTCCGGGGAGCCTCCCTCCTTGACTTTGATTTGAATTTTTAAGGCTGTGTTATCTAAGAGTTCTAATTTTTTTTTCCTTATATTTTCCCATCTTTCCCTCCATGTATCTTTTATGGTCCATTCATCCATGAATCTATCCAAACTCCTCTTGAACCTACTGATTTTTTCTGCCTATACATCTTCCTCTGGTAATGGACCCCATATGCTTACCATATGTTTTCTTGAGTTAAATTTTTAACCTATTACCCTCAAGATACAGTGGGTGTCCCTCTCAGAGTCACACCTGGAGGGTTTCCAGTACTCTACCAGCCTCGACTATGGGAGGGAAAGTCAACAAAGGCATATCTATTCCACTACTAGCTTGGGCAGTGGCTAGCAAGTGGAAGACAATCTGCTACAAATCAAAACTTACCTGGGCTGGGCAGAAATGGCATGGAAGAGAATTGAGGGTGGAGACTCAGGTTTACTGAGCAGAAGGAGGCAATGGTAAACCACTTCTTTATTTTTACCCAGAAAACTCTATGGATACACTACCAGAATGATTGAAGATGAAGGTGGGGTGTTCTGGGAGAAATGTGTCTATAGCATTTGCTGTGAGTCAGACAATTTGACAGCATAGACAAGAGAGTGGGCGCCCCTCATCTTGATCTTCTGTGATTTGGTGGGTAGCAATTCTGAATTAGCTCTGAACAGCACCCTTCATGACTTTATAGACTCCAGTCATGATCCCTCTCAGCCTTAGCTGAAGAATCCCAACACTTTTGGCCAATCTTCTAATTGGCTAGGCAAACTATTTCACTTCTCAAGGGCTCAGTCACCTCATCTGCAAAATGGGGTTTAAGAGTGTGAGCACAATGTGAGAGAGGGACTGTGTTCAACCTGTTTATCTCAGAGAAACAGCGTGGCTCAGTGGAGAAAGCACGGGCTTTGGAGTCAGAGTTCATGGGTTCGAATCCCAGCCCCGCCACTTGTCAGCTGTGTGACTTTGGGCAAGTCACTTAACTTCTCGGTGCCTCAGTTACCTCATCTGTAAAATGGGGATTAAGACTGTGAGCCCCACGTGGGACAACCTGATTCCCCTGTGTCTACCCCAGCACTTAGAACAGTGCTCGGCACATAGTAAGCGCTTAACAAATACCAACATTATTATTGTATTTACCCCAACACTTATACCGGTGCTTGGCACGTAGTAAGTGCTTAACAAGTACCATTATTGTTATTATCATTATTATTATTTCACTTGATGTTTTCTGGAGAATGTTAATCCAAGAACTGAATAATGGGTTTCCTGGCATGTTCCTGGTATGTAACTCCAATCAATCAATCAATCAATCAATCAATCATATTTATTCAGCACTTATTGTTTGTACAGCACCTTTCTTAGCACTTGGAAGAGTACAACAGAGTTGGTAAATATATTCCCTGCCTACATTGAGCGGGCAGTCTAGAGGGCATTACTGGAGGAAAGCTGGGAATCAAAAAAGGCCTTTTTCGAAGGTGTGAGTTCCTATTTTCCTTCCTCATCGATTGAAAGTCATTCTTTTCTATCCCTTCTCTATTCCCATTCACTAGATTGTAAACTCCTTGAGGGCAGAGATTATGATTACTTACAGACTGTGCTCTTTCAAGCCCTTAGTATAGTGCTCTGCACACCGCAAACCCTCAATAAATGCCATTGATTGATTTATTCTCTAACTCTGTTATATCCTACACTGGTTGGGCCCAACTTTGTACACTTTCTTCTCCAAATACAAGTCATTTAAAGAGCTTAAGCATGAGCAAAGTGTTTACATTTGTAATCAAGTGGGTCACTGGAAAAGGAGCTGCTCTGAGCCTTTGTTCTGGTTTAGGGACTCAGGTCATTCAGGTTGGACTGAAGAATCCTAGCTGAAAGGGAATTGTAGAAGTAATAATTTATCAAGCACCTACTGCAACCAATGCCCTGTACTGAGTACAAAGAGGCACATTCCCTGACTGAGGAGTTTACACTAACATGGGGAGAAAGACATAAAAATATTAATGATAGTATAATAAAATTAACAATTTGAAGAAGAAATTACCCAAGTTTAGAAGGAAGGCAAAAATACATTCTTATGTGCCAGCATTTTCTGGTGTAATTTGTTCAATTTGAGGGAAAGGGGACTATACAAGGAAGGCTTGTTGGGATTCAGGGAAGTGATTGATAAGTGAAGAGTTTTAACCTGATGGATTTGGGGAGAGAGCAATCCCCAGACTGGGGAACTGAGTGGGGAAGGGGTCAGAGGCAGGAGAATTAAGAATGAAATATAGCTCCTGAGTGAAATTGAGAAGAGCAGAGAATGTGAATAGCAGATGAAGAAAGTTGATATGCAAGATGGAGAGAGATGGTGGAGAGCCTTAAAGCTGAGTGAGAGGAGTCTTTGTCTGAAAAGAGGAAGCCAATGATGGTTTTGAGGAGTGGAGAGATTTATGCTGAATAAATCTCAAGAAAATTTTCTTGAATAAATCTTCAAGAAAATGGCCCATGCACCAGTGTGAATTATACATTGGAGTGAAGAGAGTCTAGAGACCAGTGAAGAGGCCCATTTAATATTCTAGCTACAATGTGGCAATCTTTTGAAACACAATGGTAGCAATTGAGGAGAAGAGGAACAAAGTAAATAGAGTAGAGGGTTGGTGGGAGAATTTGGGAGGATCATTTCACAGTAATAATAATAATTTTGGTATATAATAATAATGGTATTTTTAAAGTGCTTACTATGTGCCAAGCACTGTTCTAAGTGCTGAATGCTAAGTCTGGGATAAATACAGGGTAATCAGATGAGGCACATTTTCTATGCCATATGGGGCTCGCAAAAAAAGGGGGAAGGAAAACAAGTATGTAATCCCCATTTTCCAGGTAGGAAACTGAGGCACAGAGAAGTTAAATGATTTGCCCAAGGTCACTCAGCAGGTAGATATTGGAGCTGGGATTAGAGTCAAAGTTCCTTATGCTCCTAGGCCTGCACTCTTTCTTCTAGATCATGCTGCTTCTCTAAGCAGTGGAATTCCAAAGAGAGAAATAGCGAAGGAGGGAGGGACAAGGTGATATAAAATCAATCAGTAATATTTACTGAACACTTACTATGTGCAGAGCACTATACTAAGTGCTTGGGAGAGTACAGTACAACAGAATTAGTAGACATGTTCCCTACCCATAATGAGTTTACAATCTAGAGGAAGAAAAAAAGCGGGCCCTTTCCCCATCTGTCCCTTTGTGAGATGGAGAAAGTGGCAGAAGATGAGGCCCAGTGTAAAGAAAAGTTTTGGTGATGGTGAGGAGGACGATTGAGCAGACCAGGAATAGGTCAAAGATAAAGGAGAAGGGGACAATGGGTCGAAATGCAAGGAACAAGTGTGAGATGTTGAAGTCAGAGGGCTTGGTGGGGTAATAGGAATAGGGAGAAGTGAGGTGGGTGGTGGAATAGGATGGGGTTGGAACAGACCATCATTTTTATGGAGTTCAGATGCAGTAGTTTCCTCAGGTTTATGAAGACAGCTTTAATATTTCATCATTCACCAAGTGGGGAGGAGCATGCAGCTAGGGTCTCTGTGTGGAATGAGGGATCTTTGCTGTTCAGGGCAAGTAGCATGGGTCCCACTGAGTTGGAGATCATTTTGGTGTGTATGGCACAGATGTGAACACAGGGCCCTGACTCTGGTACCATCCTCAGGTTCAGCAGTGAAATGCTGTTAGGAACGTGCAGTCTCTTATTAGGAAATAACCAGGGCGATAGGAAGTTTCTTAGGTTCAACCCTTCTGCCTTGTTTTCAGAGGTTGTTTGGTCCCCAGAATAGGTATCTTTCCTGCAAGGATTTCCCTTGTATGGGAAGAAGCAGTGAGTTGGGGTGATCTCCAGTAAGGAGAGATTTGGATTAGGAGGTGGTCTAGAGTGTCTTATTACTCTTTTGAAGCAGATTAGACACTGAATTGAGTAGGTCTTTGTTTCTCCTTTTGTTTATTTTTGAGGGCTATTTATTAGACAAGCAATGATACTCTTCAACATGCAAAGAGGTTCTGTTACACAAGACACTGTTTGTGTATTGAAATTATTAGTGTTCTCTGCCTGACTTTTATTAAATAATACTAATGATGGCATTTGTTAAGCATTTACTATATGCCAAGCACTGTTCTAAGCACTGGGGGCAGATACAAGGTAATTAGGTTGTCCCACATGGGGCTCACAGTCTTAATCCCTATTTTTCAGACGAGGTAACTGAGGTACAGAGAAGTTAAGTGAACTTAAATTCAGTGGCAGAGCCAGGATTAGAACCCATGACCTCTGACTCACAAGCCCGGGCTCTTTCCACTGAGCCACGCTGCTGCTATACTTTGTACCGTTAGCCTGAGGATTTCTATTTATGGTGTTTCCCTCTTCGGATTATGATCCACCATTTTGACTCACAAATGAAGGTCTTCATTAGAAAAGTAGAGCAAATTGGTTAGAAAACACAGCAGCAGCTGTAGTTGAATGCTGTGAAATGCTATGATAGCAGCCAGAGGTCAAGAATATAGAGCAAATGGGAAAAAAAAAGGAAAAAAAGTCATATGAAGTGGTGTATAAAGTATTTTTGCAAATGAAATTCCAAAAGGATATTCTCTGGAATATGACTGTGGCTATTTAAGAAGAAAGAAATTATGTTTCTAGCTAACAAGCACAATCACACATGTTATTTTAGCATTGCCAAACATGCAGATTTATGATAGACTTGAATTTATGATTATAGCACAAGACATCACTAAACACTGAGGTGAAGGCATTAGAGAAATCCCTCCAGTGACAAAAACTCTCAGAATGATAAACTGAGTTAAAAAATAAAAACCACTAAATGCATGATGAGACTATAATTTTTCCCTCTTTCCTCTCCCCCAGTGAATTCTCTCTCTCTCATACACATACACATACTACAATTAAAGCATCCCTAAAAAAACACTGATTCCTGATCCTCAGTCCAAATAAAACCAAGTTGATACTAACGAAACTGAGGCAAGATTCTGAGAAGTAAATCAAAACCATAGCACCTGCTTTGCTGTGTGTTTTTTGGGGGGGGCTTCATATTTAAGAGAGAGTCTAAGATGATACACAAATCAGGAAGTGGTAGAATTCCTGCCTGAGTTTTCAGTGAAAAGTCACAGTTTAGCTACAACCCCATGCACTGTAGAACTCATTTCAGGTGAGTTGGGCTGGGTAGTTAATAATAATAATAATGTTGGTATTTGTTAAGCGCTTACTATGTGCCGAGCACTGTTCTAAGCGCTGGGGTAGACAAAGGGGAATCAGGTTGTCCCACGTGAGGCTCACAGTCTTAATCCCCATTTTACAGATGAGGGAACTGAGGCACATAGAAGTTAAGTGACTTGCCCACAGTCACACAGCTGACAAGTGGCAGAGCTGGGATTTGAACTCATGAGCCCTGACTCCAAAGCCCATGCTCTTTCCACTGCCCCATGCTGCTTCTCTAATTGCTTCTCTAGTTGTGACTCTGCATGAGACTGTCTCAAATGGCTGCAGCTGGCTTAACCTACCCAGGAATTCTCAGGTTACCTCATTGATGGAGGCACAACTGTGGCTTTTCCATAGACCCCCCTCCTTAACCAACCTTCTCTGTTCTCACACTCTTCTGTGAACCTCTGGGACATCTGGGGAGAGTAGCTCGGGGGCAGTCAGCTTTGAAAGGGAATGGGCACTGAGGCATGGAGTTGAGAGAATAGGACAGGTATTTTTAAAATAAAGTTGACAGGGTGGATTTGGAGTTTCTGGATGAGATTGGTTTGGTGAGGGACCATAGTCAGGGGTTATGTGGTGAGGTACTCAAGTTTAAAGAAGCAGCACAAGTCAAAAAATAAAGATAGTCTGAAAAGCCCTGGCTGATGGCAGCTGATAGGGTGACTTCTGCAAACAACACCTGGCACATTTGTCCCTCTAGCATGATACTCCCTCTGGGCTGGCAATGAATTGCCCTCCTGCCACTCAGATTTTCAGATCAGTATAAATGTGGGATAGCTACCTATGGCTCCCAGAATTGCCTCTCTGCTCTGTTCAGTCCTCCCAGCTCTATCCCTTACCTAGTCCCACCTCTTCCCCACACAGGTGATTCTATTAGCCTTCCTGGATTATTTGCATTTCCAACTTGAGGAGAGGGTGCTTCCAACACTGTCTTCTGCTGCCTTTTTCTCTTCGGGACTCAGCGCTGGAAGTTGAAGGTCAGTAGGTTTCAGGTGGGGAAGAGGACTCATATAAGTTGAATTGTTTGCTATTTTGAAATCTGTTTCCTGAACTGAAATTGCATTGGGGAGGTGAGATTTCTGAGGGTATTTTGATTCTGTTCTTTAAATGAGATGGTCTGCTAGCATGATAGGCCAAACTGTAGGGTACCAAATGCTTTAAAATTTAAGATAAGGGCATCATACAGTCAGAGGTGCTTTTCTAGTAGTAGCATTCACAAAGCGTTTTTCAAATTCATGCTTGCCTGGTAGCCATGGTATCATTTAAGGATAGATCCATTGAATGCTTGCTCAATTTAATATTATTCTAAATCAATAAATAAAGGTCGCTAGCCCCACCTTGACCAAAATGGATCGATAAAGAGCTTCGAAAAAAGAGCTACTCAGTTAAGGTAGGAAGGCTAGTTACTAGAAGTTGCTGCACCTGGGCTTGGAGCAGCTCAACAATAAGTTATAGTTTTGGTGCTTCCTCTAAGGAAAGGGTAGAGGGAGAGTTGACTGTAAACTTATTGTGGGCAAGAAATGTGTCTACTGACTCTGTTATATTGTACTTTCCCAAATGTTTAGTACAGTGTGCTGCACACAGTAAGCACTCAATAAATATGTTTGATTGACCTTGGCAGTTTAGGGAGGAGCAGTAAAGGGGAATGATCTCACCAACTGGCCAGGAAAAAGTGTGACTCCCTTAACTGAGTCTTTCATAGGCCTCCTGCCTCTCCCCAGTCCAGATTCCCTAAAATATCACTTGATAATTTGGCACCTATTCTCTTCATAATAATAATGATGGATTTTGTTAAGCACTTAGTATGTGCCAGCACTGTTCTAAACTCTGGGATAGACCTAAATTAATCAGGTTATCCCACTTGAGGTTTACAATCTTAATCCCCATTTTACAGATGAGGTAACTGAGGCACAGATAAATTAAGTGACTTGCCCAAGGTCACACAGCAAACAAGTGGCAGAGCTGGGATTAGAACCTATACCCTCTGAAGCCCAACCCATGTTATTTCATTCATTCAATTGTATTTATTGAGTGCTTATTGTATGTTAAGATTCGGGAGAGTAGAATATAACATCAGACACATTCCCTGCCCACAGTGAGCTTACAGTCTAGACCCACTGGGCCATGCTGCTTCTCAATGAAAGAAAGACGTGGTGGCAGTTAGGGAGGGGATAAGAGAAGGGGAAAGTGAACGTCATGGAGAAGTTCAAGCCTGCCTGAATCGAAAACAGGGTAAATTGATTTCCTCAATTATTAAGGATTTCATATAGGCTTTACTTATCAATTCCAGACCAAAATTACTGTGAACATCTTTGGGAAGTTATAGTGAAAGGGATCTACACCAATAAACTAAATGGAGTTAGAATAAACATAGAAGCCACTGAAAAGGAGAAACAAAACAACAGCATTTTTAAATCAGCTGCCTGGCAATTCTCTCAAACCTAAAAACTTCATTCTGGAACTTCAGGTTCGAGTAAGATCCCCAACCCACTTAGAGCCTTCCTCCAAAAGAACCATGAAAAAAAATGCAAAGCCTCATGAGCAATAATGCTGTTGTTGTGGGAAGGTTAAGGTTGAGAGGAAGAAGTGAAAATTCTCTAATTGGTTGTCAGACATCTGCTGTGAACAGATATGTATGTACCCTGCAAGCAAAGCAGCTGGACCTGGGAAAGCTAAGCTAGACTGAGATGATTCCTGACAAGTGTCTACTATATAGCTTTGCATAAAGATAGGCACTCCCTAGTGGTGAGTTTGAGGATGAGGACAAGAATTCAGGGACATCATAAGACACTCATGAAGTCGCCTTGTGGTGAAATGACATCATCACATTATGCCACGTGCAGGATCTTTGAAGTTTTATTTTGTTTTGCTTTTATACAAAAAAAAGGTTGCTAACCTTTATACTAGAAAATTGAGACAACACAGATTGTGGTTTTGGTTCGTTTTTTTTTACATTTTCTTCAAATAATTACAGATTTTTCCACAAGTTTTCAAAAAAGAATTAGATTGGAGCATTTTTAAACACATAAACCCCAGTGAAATAAGATAGTCTTACACAATTTGACAACACTCTCTAACCTTTGTGACCTTTACTGTGGCTGCTAACATGAACCCAGTTCTTTTGTCATTTAAATAAGTGTTCTCAGGGAAACAAATCCCTGGATTCCCTTCCAAACGCTAAACTTCTTTCTTGCACCTCCCATCCCTGTCAGTTTCATAAAATAATTACATCTGACCATTGTTGGGCTGAATAAGTAAGTGTTAGGTGCCTGGGTTAAAGACTTGCCACTTTTCCGCATGTTGTTCAAATCCGCCAAAATACCTCATGATCACGTTCTCTTGGAGTGGAAAATGAGCAACATGTCTGTTGTTGGCCAATCAACCAACCACGATCACAACTTCTTTTGTCAGAAAACTAATTTTAAAATATGCACTTTTTCCCCTCTTTCTGTGAATAGTTCGATTCAGGTCAAAGAGCTTGTGACAGGAGTCTGTTAGCTTGAATAGAAAAAAGAGCCTGAAAAATGTTAGTCTCAGATACTGGTGTGTTGAATGACACAGTACTGAACCAAGGCTATTACTAGGGCATAGGGGTAGAGATGTTGTCCAGGGTACAAAGCCAAACGGTAGACAGAAGGCCTTAAATCCCAAGACAGTGAATGAAAAAGAATGGTCATGGGAACAAGTTCTCTTTGATGTCCCAGGGAGTAAACTGCCTAGTTGCATTGCTGGTCTTGAATGGAGGAGACTGACAGTAATAACGTTCACCCTAAGGGCCTGGCTTTGAGGTGGGGAGGGAAGTCCTGTCCAGAAAAAAATGGATTCCACTGGGTGATATTAACGGATTCAGTTCCTAGGGAAAACTGGGGGCTAGAATATTTCAAATATCTGAACCTGAATCAACGAGTTGACACACCATCAATCAATAGTAGATTTATCTTTGCTGATGTCTAATACAACTCATATCCAAATGTCTGGAGTAGTTAACTGTCAAAAGCATTTATGATGTAGGAAAATTATCAGGTCAGTCTGTGAGGTTCTTCTCCTTGGTGATCACTCAGGACATTTTCCACAGTGTTTCTTGGGATGTAAAATGAGTCCTTTATGGTACAGTTCTGGCAACCAGCTGGAAATGGAAGGTTACTTGCTAAAGCTGTCTAGTAGAGGCAAGCAGCCAGGAAGGCTTCAGGCTCAGAGATACTACTGATAAATGCCCATAGTAAGCACTCAGTAAACACTATTGAATGAATACGTAGGGATCCTCAGTTCTTATTTATGACAATGATAAAACAATGGTATTTACTAAATATCATGTGCAGAACACCGTAGTAAGCACTGGGGAGAGTACAACACAAATAGAGATGGTAGATATGATCTCTGCCCACAAGGAGTTTACAGTCTAGAAGGGGAGACTGGCAATAAAGTACAGTGCTTTGTACACAGTAAACACTAAATAGATATTGAATGGATTGAATTAAAATAAATTACAGAAAGGGGAAATAGTTATGTATAAGAATATGGACACAAGTGCTGTGGGAGAGGGTGAGATGACTATCTAGTGCTTAAAGGCCTCTTGGAGGAAAAAGGATTTTTAAAAAAGGCTTTGAAGGTGTGGAGAGGTTTGATCTGTAGGGTATGAAGTGGGGAGGAATTCCAGGCCAGAGGGAGGACATGGACAAGGGGTTGATGGCAAGATAGATAAGATCAAGGCAAAGTGAATAGGTTGGCATTAGAGAAGCAAACTATGTGGGTTGGATGGTGGTAAGAAATCAGTGAGACTATGTAGGAGTTGGAGAACTGATTGAATGTCTTAAAGACAGTGCTAAGGAGTTGGACATGAAGGTGGATGGACACACTGGAGATTCATTGTAGACTGGGGAGATATGAGCTAAATGCATTTCTAGGAAAATGATGTGGGCAGAGACAGGGGTCAGTGAAGTCAGCGAGGAGGCTTATGTATTAGTCAAAACAGTGTATGTGTGTATATATATATACGCACACACATATGCTTGGATCAACATGGCATTTGCATGCAGGGGAAGAGGTGAATTCTAGAGATGTGAAGGTAGAACTGACAGATTGATTAGTTGGTTAAAAATGAAAGAGAAGGGTAGGATTGAGGTTAATGCCAAGGGTTAGGGCTTGTGAAACAGGTGGTAGGATGATGTCTACATTAATAGCAAAATCAGGTGGAGGACAGGGAAATTGAGTTCTGTTTGGGACATGCCAAGTTTGAGGTGTTGATGGTACATCAGGTAGAAATGTCCTGAAAACAGAAGGAAATGCAAGACTGCAGAGAAGGAGAGAACTCGGGGCAAGAGAGGCAGATTTGCGAATCATCTGTGTAGATACTGAGAAATAATGTAGTCTAGTGGATAGAATCTGGGCCTAGGAGTCAGAAGGATCTGGGTTCTAATTTCAGTCCTGAAACCTTTGTGCTGTGTGACCTTGGGCAACTCACTTCACTTCTCTGTGCCTCAGTTCCCTTATCGGTAAAATTGAGATGAAGACCTTGAGCTCATTGTGAAACAAGGAGTGTCTCTAACCCTTGTATTTTACCCCAGTGCTTAATACAGTGCCCGGTAGTACAAAATACCACAGTTATTGGATATAGAGGTTGAAGACTTGGGAGCAAATGAGTTGCAAATGGAGCTTAGAAAGGGACTTGGAACTGAGCTCTGAGGGAATCCTACAGTTATCGGTTGTGAGGGACAGAAAGAGCTTGTGAAAGACACTGAGAAGGAGCAGGCTGAGAGATAGGAGAACCAGGAGAGGATAATGTCAGTGAAGCCAAGATTAGGTAACATTTTCAAGAGGAGGGTGTTGTCCACTTTGAAGCAGCTGAGAGGTCAAGGAGAGAGTGCAAACTTCGGTAGGTATTGTACACATTGGTGTCTGTTAACACTTAGATCTGTTCATATTTAGGTATGTCTGTGCCTTTTAAAAATGATGGTATTTTGTGAAGTTCTTATTACGCGGCAAGCACTGCATGACCTCGGGCAAGACACTTAACTTCTTTGTGCTTGTTTCCTTATCTTTAAAAAAAAAAAAAAAGGGGGGGATTAAAAACCTGTTCTCACTTCTACTAGTTCAATGTTACACACATAGTAAATGCTTAATAAATAACACAATTATTATTGTTATTTATTATTAACTCTGTTGTCTAAAGTCTTAGCTATCTGGAAGCAAGAAAGCATCACCAATAGGGAAAGGGTTTTGACTTTTCCTGTCTGGTATAAATAACCAACCATTTATTGAGCACTTACTGTGTGCAGAACACTGTACTAAGTGCTTAGGAGAGTACAGTGCAATAACAGACACATTTATTTCCCACAGTTTAGAGATGAGAGGGGGAGACAGATGATATAAATAAATTATGGACATCAATCAATTGTATTTGTTGAGCATTGCTATGTTCAGAGCACTGTACTGAGCACTATGCATGTAAGTGCTGTGGGCCTGGTAATGGGGATGAAAAAGGGAGTAAGTCAGGGTGATACAGAAGGGAGTGGAAGAAAAGGAAAAGAGGATTTAGTTAGGGAAGGCCTCTTGTAGGAGATGTGCCTTCAATTAGGCTTTGAGTGGGGAGAGTAAATGTCAGATTTGAAGAGGGAATGTGTTTAAGACCAGAGGGAGTATGTAAGCAAGAGGTCCATGGTGAGATAGATGAGACTGAGGTTCAGTGAGAATGCTGACAATAGAGGAGGGAAGTGTGTGGCCTGGATTTTAGTAGGAGAATAGGCAGGTGAGGTAGGAGGGGGCAAGGTGACAGTGCTTTAAAGCCAATGGTAAGGAGTTTCTTTTTGATGTGGAGGTGGATGGGCAACCACTGGAGGCTTTTGAGGAGTGGGGAAACATGAACTGAACATTTCTATGGAAAAATGATCCAGGCAGCAGAGTGAAGTGTGGACTAGAGAGGGGAGAGGCAGGAGGCTTGGAGGTCAGCAAGGAGGCTGATACAATAACCAAGGTGGGATAAGTTAAATGCTTGGATTAACATGTTAGCAATTTGGATGGAGTGGAAAGGACAGATTTTAACAATGTGGTGCAGGTTGAACCAACAGGATTTATTGATTGAATATGGGGGTTGGATGAGAAAGATGAGTCAAAGATAATACCAAGGTTATGGGCTTGTGAGACAGGAAGGATGGTGGTGTTCTCTACAGTGATGGGAAGGCAATGGGGAGATCAGGGTTTGGGTGGAAAGATAAAGAGTTCTGGTTTGGACAGGGTAAGTTTGAGATGATGGCAGGATATCCAAGTAGAGATGTCTTGAAGGCAGGAAGCAATGTGAGAAGCAGCGTGGTTCCATGGAAAGAGCACGGGCTTTGGAGTCACAGGTCATGGGTTCGAATCCCAGATCGGCCACTTGTCAGCTGTGTGACTGTGGGCAAGTCACTTAACTTCTCGGTGCCTCAGTTCCCTCATCTGTAAAATGGGGATTCAGACTGTGAGCCCCACGAGGGACAACCTGATTCCCCTGTGTCTATCCCAGTGCTTAGAACAGTGCTCGGCACATAGTAAGCACTTAACAAATACCAACATTATTATTATTACAGAGAAGGAGAGAGATCAGGGCTGGAGATGTAAGTTTTATTTATGTATATTAATGTCTGTCTCCCCTTCTAGACTCTGAGCTCACTGTGGGCAGTGAATGTGTCTGTTGTTATGTTGCACTCCCCCAAGCGCTTAGTACAGTAATTTCCACGTCGTAAACATTCAGTAAATACGATTGAATTTGGGAATCATCTATATAGAGGTAGCAGTAAAAGCCATGTGAGCGTATGAGTTCTTCAAGGGAGAGAGTGTAGTTGGACCATAGAATGGGACTCAGCATTAAAACTTGAGGAACACCCACAGTTAGGGGTGGGAGGCAGAGGAGGAGCCTATGAAAGAGACTGAGAATTAGCAGCCAGAGAGATAGGAAGAGAAGGAGGAGAGGAGAGTGTCAGTGAATTCAAGGTTGGACAAGGTTTCTAGGAAAACGGGGTGGTTGACAGTACCGAAGGCAGTTGAGCGGTCAAGGAGGAGTAGGAGGGAATAGAGGCTATTGGATTTGGCAAGAAGAAGATTGTTTGTGACCCTAATCGTAAACAATCATATCTTTTCAAATTGTAGGGTTTTTTCTTCTCTAGAGAAGGCAAATATATTCTTTAGCAGGGTGAATTTGTAGCTCGATATGAAATGTCAGAAGGGATTATCTGGTATGAAACTTTTTGAATAATCTTTTTCAGAGAAGCCTCAAAGGAATGCATACATGCATTATGAGTGTTTTAATTAGTAGATTATTAGGGGAAAGTGAGTCCAGTGCCAATATTACATTTGTTTATTTCCTGGTTTGAGTTTTTTGCCTGAATGTTTCTATTCCCTCTGCTAGAGATTGCATTTCTCTAGATCAATCATTTATCAGGCATTTACTAGAAAAACAATGTGTAACTATGGCAATTAGTGCTCTTTGGGATCTCGCAGGGTTAATGACTGCTGAAGATAAATCACTTAATTGAGCAAGCCACCCAAGTTGTAAAAGTCTCAAGGGAGAGACCAAGTCACTTACTTTGATTATATTCACCTAGTACCACTGCTCTATACACGGGAAAATACTTCATAGATCTTAACTACTATAAGTGGGGTAAATGTGACCCAGTGTTGAACTATAATAATGATTAGAAGCAGCATGACCTAAGGGGATAGAGCAGAAGCCTTGGAGTCAGAAGGACCTTGGTTCGAATCCTGACCACCACATAGCTGCACTGTGAACTTGAGCAAGTCACTTTACTTCTAAGTGCCTCAGTTACCTCATCTATAAATTGGGGAATAAGATTATGTGTCCCACGTGGGTCATGGACTGGGATCAATCCAATTTGCTTGCATCCACTCCAGCGCTCAGTACGGTGCCTGGAACATAGTGTTTAACAAATACCACAATCATTATTATTATTATTATTATTATATTTAAATTCTTACTGAACAATTATTAGCAATGGTATTTATTTAGTACAAATGAGGAAATAGAGGCATAGAGAAGTAAATGTCTTGCCCAAGGTCACCCAGCAGGTAAGTGACAGAGCCAGGTTTAGAGCCCA